>NC_044506.1:7749450-7884450 GCF_902362185.1 Chanos chanos | reverse complement strand
ATTTTTCAATATCAGAAAAACTCCAAAGGTATGACATTTGAGTCTGCTTACGTTGGCCTTTAAAATGAAGTACACTTGGGTAACTATGTTGGTGCAGGGGTGTTCTCTGCCCAGCAGAGGGCGCGCATGCACAAGCTTCAACAAACTCTAACTTCGCTGTACACGATCATCAGTTGCGCTCTGCTAGCAACATCCAGAGCAGTTTTGAAAAGTCATTTCGACACAGTACAACTCAGTATTATCTGTGGAGTAAAATTCAGTATTGTCTGTAGCTGTAATTTCTGTAGCACAATAAAAGAATGATGACTGAATCCTTGTTCATGAAATACTATTGGAACGTCAAGATTTCATTTAGTCAAATGGCGAGGGAGGCAGAGCGGCCTAGATGAATGTGTTACATAACTCGTGTGTTCCAAAACCTCACTGCGGGTATACGGTAAGTCTGACCATGCATGATATTACGGGAGGTAATGATTATTATAGAGCTAGCTTGCTAAATAAATAAACAAACAAATCTGTATTATTTGGCAATGTGTCCAAACACTCCAGACTTCAAACAGACTTCTTTAAAAAAATCTAAGTTAAGAGGATATAACGATGACATCAAAGCACCACTAATTCAAGCCTTATTTGGGTGAGCAAACATATTACTCCATTGATTTAGTTTAGATCTATGGAAGGCCTAGCCTACTTAAATCTTTTAATCTCTTTCCTCCTCATTTGTACAGATGTGTTCAGCTTGTGTAGCTTGGCTGTAAACACTGGGGGGCGGTTTGAACAGGGTTTACTTGGGGAGGGATCAATGGAGGTGTCACCAAACTTTAAAAAGGGTTTGGCAGCTGTCCCTCTGAAAACTAGAGTTAGAGACCTGGACAGAGACCCCCCCCCCGCCCCCCCAAAACCTTAGTAAAACAGTGGATTAATCACTTCCTTTTTGGGGGGCTCCATCAAAGGGGTAGAAGTCAGTTGTTAAATCAGTTCATGAAACATTGTGGTTTATATGTTTTTGGATCAATTAAGTTGTCAATTAGTGTAAATGCTGCCACTTATGTATAGAAGACATCGTGTCTTTCAGACTGGGCCACAGAGATAGTGCCCCTCACTTCATTCATTCTTTCATTTCCACTTTGAAAACATCTTGAAAAAAGCTGGAAAGCAATCTCAAAATTCCAATTTTTCAAAAGCACAGTATTAATAACTGTACCAGAGCCAACGCTGAAAGCACTGCAGGCCAATGTGTACCCTTTTACAGTGATGTTAGTGCTTGAACCATCTTAAAAACAAATAGAGATATGTGAGAGGTGATGGGAGGAGAAGAGTAATAGGGGTGACTAGTTTGGCCTCTGGGACCAGACCAAAAAGCCTGTTAGGCCCAGTCTCTCTGGCTCCCCCTGTAACAATAGGGCAGACGCTGCTTCCAGTCTCTGGCCATTGTCAGAGTCCACATGGGGTCAGAGGTAATAGGTGAAGCAGCTAAATGCTAGGGGGTCCATGCAGACACACACACACACACACACATACACCAACACACACACATACACTAACACATACGCGCACACACACACACACACACGCACATAAATGCAAGACAGCGCCAGATACATCACCTACAGCAAACATGTCAGCCAGAATCAAGAAAAGACTGAGAGAACAAACAGGAAGTGCTCAAACTAAGGCAAAACAGTATGGCTAAAGCTCATGTATCCAATCACAGAGAGTGTGGTTTCCTGGCAGTAGCACTGCCTCCATTGCACATTTTAAAAGGAGCATTTCTTTCGCAGGTGAGGACTCTCTTCATACACACGTGGTAATACGCGACTTGCGAGTGATTTTGCGGCGTGCGTGTGTATCCTGACAGGAAAAGGCGATTCCATTCAAAGGTGAGCACGGGGGCTGTTTGCCTACCCCGCGGGGTCGCAGGTACCCTACGGTGCGTGAGAGCAAGGGAACGCGGTTGGGTTCACGTTTCGCATGTGTGCATGCGGAGAACCTAACGGGATTAAAAAGCTGTTGATTGTTCTCTCCGCATAGGCCAATCCTGCCAGCCCCTCCATCTCGCTCCTTCTCACAGTCAGAGTTCAAAGAGAGACTGGCTTTAGCAAGAAGGGGAAGTGGGGGAGAAATGTCCCTTTTCCTGCTCCTCTAACTGTTGATCTAACTGATCTTCACATCCCCTGAGATCTTAATGACTCCTTCAGAGTGATATGTTTTTTACCCTTACTGCTATTCTCGTTTTCATAGTTTTTCATTTTTAAGATACCGATCTATGTATTTTTGTGGGTTTGAGTTTTTGTTTTGTTTTTTTTTACACAAAAGATTACTCATAATACTGTAAAAATGACACATCAGTTTAAAGACTGAGTTTAAGTAAAGATGAATTTAAAGAAAAAGCAAAAACTTTCTAAAACAATATTGGAGATTTTAATATTAAGTCTGTTAATACTCTTAGGTTTCTCTGTTATAGATACAATGAATACTATGAAAACTTGACAGCACATAATTAGCAAGAGGTCAGAAGTCATTGAATGTAAACCACAATTAAGTTCTTTCTTTTTCCACCTCACTCAGTGTATTATCTATTCTATATTTTTATCAGGCAAATTTAAGTTCCGGTCCGTTTTGCCAGGAGGCACATTCAAGTGCAGTACAATGTATTCTTTTATAGATTATGCATAATGCAACTCCCGCTAATTAATTTGAACTTGACATTCACCAAGGTTGTCACCGATAATTTATTTTAAAAAAATAAATCCCGATAGGAAATCCACAAACCCATTCCCCGTGGGTTATCTCAGTCATCGAGACAGTTCTGGAAACAGCTGTGAGCGTGTGGCCTTTTCGAAGTCCTGTCAAAGAGGGAGAGGTCAGTCCAAATGAGTGTGTGTTCAAACAGAGCAGAGGAAGGGTCAAAAAGGCCGTGTCAACTATGCCCTCTCCCCAGTCTTCCCTCTGACACTGGGTTCAGTCTAATTAACCCAGGCCACCCTGCTACCGCTGCATCAAAGGCCTAGGTCTCCGGGTAATTTGTCTTTTCTTTCTTTCTGTCACTTCTTTTGACTCTTATTTTTAAATTTCTCTCTTCTTTTTTTTTGTGAAGAGGTTCTAAGCGGCTTTTTAGGACGACATATCTCGACTCTGCATATTTAATGAAATCATATTTGAAACACCTATAATGCCAACATAATAGTATTAGAATAATACAGCAACGTTATTTCTATAAAAGCTTAAGTTGTAATAAAAAAAGACGTTAATAGAAGTATTGTGGTTCCATTCAGTATACAGCTAAACACAAGGCCAAACGGGACTGGTTATCCGGTTATCCGGTTTTCCGCTCTGGAACACAGTCTCCAAACACACAAGCACTGAGGACATTTCCAACGAAGCGCAAAACACACGCTGGAGAAAAAAGAAAAAAAAAACGAGAGGAATAAGAAGTTTGGAAAAAGAAGAGAGCTTAAGGGAAAGGAAAATAGAGGAGAGAGAGGTCTAAAGATGAAGGGATGGTAGAAGAAAAGGGGCAATTACTGCCCCTTTCTTATGGAAATGGTAATGAAGTGGGACAGAGGGCGGTAGACAATAGAGACTGCAGGCAGGCAGAGCGTCAGTGTGTAAACAGCTTCCTGTGAAGGAGCCATTTAGCCCTCACTTTTACTGACTAACAAGCCATCTCCACGACCCAACTACAAAGAGCCTGCCTCCATCAAAGACTGCGGTCACTGCCGTCCGTCCAGTCCAGGACAACCTTTCCCAGGCCTCTGCTCTCTAATGATTCATCTCTGGCCTCACAAGACTCTCTCTGAGAAAACACAGCTACAGTTTTACTTTGTTGTGGGGATACCAAGACAGAACAGTATTATATGTGTGTAAAAGACAGACAGACAGATAGACAGATAGATAGATAGATAGATAGATAGATAGATAGATAGATAGATAGATAGATAGATAGATAGATAGATAGATATTTTGGGAACTCTAAAAACAAATCCAAGTGACGAGGGAACTGCTGATTTAGCTTTTCATACAGACATGACACATCTCTATTTATGTCTCCAGAGTTCAGCAAACAGAAAAACAGAATGAGTGGTTTGTAATAAATGATTTTAGCGACTGTGGGTAATTAAAGAATGAGCGAGGGGTGCCGCGGAAGTTCCAGGATGAGATTTCAAAATGACAGTATGAATGACTCTGCTTAGCATGTGGGGCATATATATACATATACACATACACACACACACACACACACACACACACACACACACCCACATACATGGTTTAACTCATGGTTTCACACTTATATGTGATATAGCTCTTTCTGACTCATTGCGACACACCATCAATAATTCCCGTGCACATCCTCTCCGTCCGTTCACTTCGGTCGATGATGGTGATGTATTTCCACATACGGACACCCTGGTGTGAATGTACACTGGAACTGAATATCACGAAATATATTGCATCAACAAATGTCTAACCGCAGGGGTCACGGAACAGCACGTCAGTTAGTGAAGCATGTTATAAATATACATAAGAACTTCAGCACAGTGATTCTGCTTCTGTTTCCCGTGGAGCTGATTCTGCTCGTAACTATGTGAGTGGAAAAAGGTGAGTAAAGATTAAACATGATGTGGGAAAAAAAATGTATTAAAATCGTATGCTGCTAAATGGATGTCACTGCATCTTAAGATTTGGTTTGACCATCGTTTTACACATCATTCACATGTGGACTCAGTGTTCACAAAATACAGCATATTTGATATTAAAGTCCATTTGATGTTAAAGCTTCAAACATCAAGGAAAAAAGTTATCATTTACAAAGAGGTTGCAAAATCTGTTTATATATATATATATATACACACACACACACACACATATACATATATATGTGTGTGTTCAAAAATGTCACGACTAAACTCCTTGCTCAATCCAGCCCTCATAGATTTACAGACAGTCACCAGTTCATGTTCATTCAGACTAAAATTTGATCACTGTTTGATCACAGATTGACCACTAGGGGCAGCGTTCCAAACACGTTGCCAACCCTAATAATATCAGCACACATAATAGGTGAGTGTGACTGTAGGTGGCGCTGAGTCAGGTGCCCATTTGAGGAGGCGGGGAAGCCAGGGCCACAGCAGTGGTAAAAGCCAGGATTAGGGGGCTGTATCTATTGTCCTTTAATGGGAGCCTTTGATCTGTCCCAGCGTTTAGTGTTTGTACACCTGGGCTGCAAGTCTTGCGTCAGATTGGCTGTAGGTAGGTGGTGGGGGGTGGTGGTGGTGGTGGAGGAGCTATGATGGAGTCCCAGAGCTGGGCAGGTAACACTTCCCAGTGAGCTAATGCGGCTGGCGTGGGAATGCAGTAAAAGAGGGCCCCGCTCGGACCCCTGCCCCCCTCTGTTTGCACCGTTTTACGGTCGACTGGCCCCCAGCTCCTGCTCAGCCCTCAGACTGGCTCAGGCAGACTGACCAGGACTCAGACCTATACAGGACTCTGTGTGTGTGTGCGTGTGTGTGTGTGTGTGAGTGCGCGCGCGTTTGTGTGTGTTGACAGAGCTTCCACTGGGAACACAGCATGAATTAAGGGATCTATAAACTGTAATTTCTTTCAAGTTGTAATGAGGATTCAGACATTAAAAGTGAAACTTGATACACTGTCTGAAAGTACCTTGACAGTACAATTTTGATGATATGTCACCATAGTGAGACACTGGGAAGAAAACCAATTTTTAAAAAAATCTGTATTTAAAACATGAAACACATTATCAGCTCTGATACAAGCCTTCTCAAACCACAGATTAAGAGCTAAAACAGGAAGAAGGTGATGTGTCTGCCCAGTAGGCATTACTCCCCTGCCTCTGAGTCAATAATATGCCTGTGAACTGAGAGGAAATCCTTCGAATGTTGTTGTCACAAAAACATCCACTCTGTCTGTGAGTTTTGTGTCTCTATATCTCTAATACGTTCCCTCTGTTTTCTCATATGTCTCATAAAAAGGTGTGCAATTTCAGCTGCTTTTAGGATTTAAAAAATGGTCCAGATGCATTCCTGTATTTCTTGAAAAAGGGCGTGTGTCAAATCTATACTTCCAATTTTGTTCACATAGTGTGTGTGTGTGTCTGATGGTACAGCCTGTAGACTACAGTTTGGAGATTTAATCGTGTTTTCTCACACTATGGTGAGTGCTGACCTCAGCTGTACATATTTACACCCAGAAACATGAAACCTACAGAATCACACACACACACACACACACACACACACATACACATACATAAACACACAAGCACACGCACATGAACACATGCACACTCGCGCGCGCACACTCACACACACACATACAGAGAGAGAGAGAGAGAGAGAGAGAGAGAGAGAACAACTTTATTACTAAGATTCCAGACAATCAATAAAACTGAAATACCTGGATATTTAAGCACATAAAACACATAACGCACACTGTATAATGTTTAATCTGGACAACGAACAATGAACCAATAAGAGGGAACACAGTCATAAAAAGACAAACATGACGTATTTTTAATATCTTCTTTTGAACTGAACGCCTATATAAATAAATCCCACAGAAAAGGGGGAAGGACTGATGTTTCACTGACCCGGTCCTGGGACACTGGGCGCTGTCTGCTTGTTAGACGTTGTTACTGCTTGAAGGGAATACGACAGACATTCTTGTATACTGTTCCTGTGTAATTTGTGTAGCGTTGTGTTATTCATCCTTGTAAACATCTCAATCTGAGTACAGAGGCAGAGCACTTTTAGATCAGAAGGATGCAGTTTGCCAATATTTTCAGGAGTCTCTGCAGAAAATCCATTGAGATTCCATCAAGATTATGGCTCAGTATGCAAAATGCTAAGCTCATCTACATTTGTCAGTTCTTTAAAACTGACCCTAATATTGGCAAATACGTTAAATATATTTACATTAGTATATATACATATTGTAGCGAAATGAAATAATTCCTTCCATCTCATGATGAGGCACAATAAAAATCATATTTTAGGTCCAGGGTTTTAATAGTACTGTTCCAACTGCATTAATGAGTTGAGGAAATGACAGGATAGCTATGTTACCAGTATGTATACAAGAGTTTGTGTAGCCTTTATTTATATGTGTTATATTTATATTTGTTTATATGTGATATCATAAGTAAACAGATAGATAGATAGATAGATAGATAGATAGATAGATAGATAGATAGATAGATAGAGAGATAGAGAGAAAGAGAGAGAACCAGACAGACAGAGAAAGAGAGAAAGTGGCTAAAGTTGTTTTTCATCAAATGTGATATTCTAATCCTAACCATCAGAAAACCAAGACATATTTTGAAGCCCAAACATGTATTTAGCCTATCATGGGACACAGACTTCTAATGATTTGTTCTGTTTGTTGCAGGGTGACCTAAAGCTGGAGCAAGTTGTAAATCAGGCTGGTGTCACCGTCTCTGTGTGACCCTGTTCTCCCGAAACCTTTAGCATAGGAGTGAGATAAACCAAGCTGTATCCATGACAACAAACAAAATGCAGCCTTAGTTATGAATTCTTTACATAAAAAAAAAAAAAATCAGTGTATTATGATAGTCAGTTCAATTCAAGTGAAACACACTGTTACAATGCAAGTCAATATAAACATATTAAATAACTCAGGTTGAAATCTGCTAGCTAATCCGGTCATCCTAACAGTTTGCTCTTGGTATCTTTCTGTCCTCTTTTTCCATACATCTTAGCTTCACAGCTAGTCCTCTTCCTCAAGTACCACCTCAAACAGCTCCTCTGCAGGACAAAGTTTATCATAAGCTCCAGTGTCAAAGCCCTTCTTGGCTGCATTAGCATGCCAAAGGCCCTCAGCTCCATTGTGGAGTACAGAGAGAAGGGGGGTGGGGGGACAATTACTCTCCCTGCTAATTCTTTTTATCCTTTTCAAAGGGCTGGGTGATTAGGAGAGGAAAGTTTAGATTTCCTGAACTTGAAGTGGAAACGCAACAGTGACAGACGTATTGTAGGACTCAATCCACATCAGGCAGGGAGCGGGGGAGTGTGTGTGTGTGTGTGTGTGTGTGTGTGTGTGTGTGTGTGTGTGTGTGTGTGTGTGTGTGTTGTGTGGAGAGGGGTAGAGGATCTGGAGGCCTGAGGTACAGTACATTGACTGATCAGCTCTGGTTTCACTCCACACTAACTGTATTCTATAGTCACTCCACACTAACTGTATTCTATAGTCACTCCACACTAACTGTATTCTATAGTCACTCCACACTAACTGTATTCTATAGTCACTCCACACTAACTGTATTCTATAGTCACTCCACACTAACTGTATTCTATAGTCACTCCACACTAACTGTATTCTATAGTCACTCCACACTAACTGTATTCTATAGTCACTCCACACTAACTGTATTCTGTAGTCACTCCACACTAACTGTATTCTATAGTCACTCCACACTAACTGTATTCTATAGTCACTCCACACTAACTGTATTCTATAGTCACTCCACACTAACTGTATTCTATAGTCAGTGCTCATTCAGCCCCTCAGGAAACATCTTTCTCTCTCTCACACTATCTAACAGTTACAGAGTCACACGGCACCATTAAAATACAATACAGATGGAAGTGCCATTCCAATAAGAATGTGAAACATGATTTTAAATGAAAAACAAGGTAAACTAAAACACCAGCCTAGGAAAAGGGGACACACTGGTATTGGTTTCATAGGAAAGGACTAAAGTGAGAATGTAATTCTCACTTAATGCCATATACAATACATAGAAGAAACATGAAACTGTCGCACAGTTCTAGGAAGTTACTAAGTTGGCGTAATTAGCAATCTTTAGTCTGTATTTTTTTGTAATTATATAACATTGATGGTCAATGTAAACAACTGTTGTGTGAAAATCTGAATCAAAGATACAAAGTTTTTGTGAGACATTTTTTTTTTCTCAGAAATGATGCGTGTGAATGTGTTCGTGTTTGTGTGTGTGTGTGTGTGTGTGTGTGGGTGGGTGTGTAGGTGGGTGGGTGTGTATGAGTGAGCATGTCTGTGTGTGCGTGCGTGCATGAGTGTGTGTGCGCGTGCATGCATGCATGTGTATGTGTGTGTGTGTATGAGTGAGCATGTCTGAGTATGTGTGTGTGTGTGTGTGTGTGTATGTCTTGTGTCCTCTTCCCAGGGCTGACTCATCCACCTTCCCTGTTTACTTATTTAGGCCAGAGAAGTGCTCTGGAAAATATGCGTCGTCTTATAACTGTCCCTTTGTGAAGCCCCAGGTCTCTGTAATATTTCTCACCTGGGTGAGACACTGCTGATGCCAGAGAGAGAGAGCCAGTATCCCATTAACTCTAACATCGCCGAGCGTTCGACCAAACCACGAGCCATACAGAGCACAAAGCACACCACACCTACACAATCATTGACTCAACTACCTCCAAAACTGACTTAAAACTCCTGTTTTTGTGTAAATCTGAACATACTCCTTTTTCACTGTGCTCAGGTACCAAGGCCTAACAATCACATTAGCACTGACAAAACTTAAAGCCAAGCTGGGCTCAGAAATTGTAGCACTATACACAATACCATAACTATGACAGAAATCACAAATCATTATATATATACACACGCACACACACACACACACACACAGACACACAAATAAATAGATAAATAAATAAACAAATAAATATATATACTACTACCCCCCCCCACACACACATATATATATATATATATATATAATGTAATATTACTGTATGTGGCACTGGGATACGCCATTGTTTGGATTGATAAAGGTGATTTGGATATGTCTGCATGTGTGTTTGCGTGTGTACGTGTGTATGTGTGACTGAATGGCAACCTCAGGTAAAAGAGTAAGAAGTAAATATTTTTCATCACTCGACCATGGATTAACGAATGACTGTTTGCGACGAATCTGTGGAAAGACGTGATGTTAGACAGGTGCAAATACGGAGAAAAACAAACAAAAGGTTTTATCTGTTTCATATACTGCATAGTTGGGTGGCATTAGGCATAAACATGAAATACCAATCTATCATCAAGTCAGTAATGTAAATAAATTGTTGGTGACACCACCGAACTTTTGTGTCATTTCTCCCTTCTTGCTAAATTTTTTTGTTCAGTTGGTTGACTGGTAAGACATCCAGTTTCCTGAGTAAGCTGGGAGGTTGTTGAGGGAAGGCGGGGCCTTGCCTAGGTGAAGTGACGGACATTGGAGGACAGGAGGAAAGTGCTCTGTGTCTGTGATGATACAAGGGGAAAAAAAGGAAGAGTCAGCTGATTGTATGGAGTGGAAAGGTGTGAGAGTTTCTCTGCATTTACGGGCTCTAGTGCAGAGCTGTAGGAAGTGGAGTAGTAAAGCAGCCCCACTCCACGGCCCTCACTCAAATCCAAGTCCATCTGACAGACAGAGGATGGTTATAGGGTTATAATGGTGGTGGTCCTGTGTGTGTGTGTGTGTGTGTGTGTGTGTGCGTGCGTGCGTGCGCGTGTGTGTTGGGGGTGGGGCAGAGAAAATATACCTTTGCATCTGCAATTCCAAATGAATTCTGGCTATACTTATTTCTTCTATTTTTTCAAATTGTAAATTTATTTCATTTTACAACTTTCAGCAGTCTCATGTCAGCAAAAAATATATAACTCTAACTCTAATATTACCTTTTCTAAAGAGGAGAGAAGAATATAACAGCAACTACAAATAGCAAAGATGACTGTAACAAATAACAAAGACAACAATAACAACAACAACAACAATAAGAAGAAGAAGTAAATTTGGCTCAAATAGAATCAAATTTCATTGCTAATAATAAGAACCTGCAGAATTTATGCCTTTTAAAGCATTTCTCCTAAAGAGAGCTTTTGAAGTTAACATAAGTCATCATACAACCACAGTTGTAAGCCTTTTTTTAAAAAAAAAAACAACAACAACAACAACAAAAAAACAAAAACAAAAAACAAAACAAAACAAAACTATGTGTAAACCGGCTAGGTCAGAATGACAAAAATGCACCCATTAAAAACCAATAAACAGTATCACGTTTTCCTAAGCTGTTTGACTTTCTCAAACTAATAATAAGTAATTAGTTAAGATTTTAATGGTTAACTCCCAATTTATCAAAAAACTTATATTAGTTAGTCTCCAGATTAGGTACGTACGTTAGTAGCTATACGTTAAAAAAGCTAGAGTTAGTCGGCCCCATTAAGGAACCCCTCATATCACCTCTGGGCCATCCACACTTCGACAAGTACAGGAACACAAGACGCGTCAATCGCCGCTACCTGATGGCCTGTCCCCAGTAAACACAAGATTTCTCACGTGTGTATTTGGGACAACAAAAGATTAGCATTATTCGCAAATATACAACTGAGTTCAAAGACTCCTAGGTTGCAGACGCTGTCTCTCTTCCCTTCTTTTGTTTTCAAGGAGAGTGAAATTAAGAATAAAGAATTTAAAACAAAAAAATTAACGGGTAGGCCCGATTTTTTCCAACGTCTATTCCGTTCGCACAAGTCACAGTCTGAAGCTCAAACGGCATTTTTTTTTTCTTAATTTTTATTTTATTATGTATTCTGATAACTTTAGGATTTGTCTCATGGGGTACACTTGTATCACCAGTTTTATGGTAGAAATATTACTGGCAGTAAAGGGTCACATAGTCTAATAAAGGCTAACTAATAAATCAAAATAATTTGCCTATATTGTTATTATCATTATTATTATTATTTGGAGTGAATATTCAATATACAATTTTCCACAGGACTAATTACAATTGGGGAATTCCGACGGAGTATATGAATACAGATTATTTTACTTTCCGTTTGCAGCGACAAATTATCTGAGACCATTAGGCCGAAATGGGCATGGTCTGTCGCTGTAAGTCACGCCCATTATCAGCGTGAAGTCTCGCCAGACATTTAAAAACGACGCAGTAACACCAAATTTACGAAGATAATTTGCTGTCAAAGCAGCGGAAACATCAAGAGCCGTATTGTGGCGACATTACGATCGGACTTTCACCAAGCTTACTTTTTTGGAAATATGAGTTCCTCCAATCCCGATCAGCGCCTGGACCATCTCCTAAGCGCTGTCGAAAGTGAATTTCAGAAAGGCAGCGAAAAAGGTGATGCCTCCGAGAGGGATATTAAACTCGGACTGGAGGATGCGGAGTTGTGGAACAAGTTTAAAGAGCTAACTAACGAAATGATCGTCACCAAGACTGGGAGGTATGTGCCAACTTTCTCTGGTCGATCTTTTTTAGCAAGCTATCTTTTAGCAAGATATTTCACTGTGACATTCTTAGATACTTCAGACTGGAAATTGGTTTTTACATTTCATTTTACATGTAAACTAGTGTCAAAATATGGCCACACACGGAATAACAAGCAACGGAAAAACGCTCAAGCAACGGTAAAACTCAAAGAGCCTGTCACGGCAGCTAGTGCCATCCTATGTTCACTGTACTGTAAATGGGCCTAACTTCAGTTTAACGTAACGGAGGCGCGTGCACCTCAGTTACTTTCCAGTCACAGTAAAGAGTAGCTGAAGTTTATATATGAGATCACAAAAATACTAGCCTATAGCAGCCAGTGTCTGCTAAATAACTTGACTGAAATAGCTTAACATACCTTCACTTTTTCTTGTCAGGCGAATGTTTCCCGTACTGAGGGTTAGTGTGACCGGCCTAGACCCAAACGCCATGTACTCAGTTCTGCTTGACTTCGTGGCGGCTGACAATAATCGCTGGAAATATGTCAACGGTGAATGGGTCCCCGGCGGAAAACCTGAACCCCAGAGTCCCAGTTGTGTGTACATTCACCCAGACTCGCCAAACTTCGGGGCGCACTGGATGAAAGCGCCCGTCTCTTTCAGCAAAGTCAAACTGTCCAATAAACTCAACGGGGGAGGACAGGTAAAACCCCGCTTGTTTTGCCGTCTTCCCTGACCCATTGTTGCTAATTGTGGCATCTGTATTCGTATGTAAATGACGTTTTGTCAGCTTATTTGAGGACTTGCTCCCAGCCTTTGCTCTATAATCCTATACCTATGAGTAAAACACGTTTTTAGTTTAACATGCAAATATGAGTGCATTTATTTATTTAAATTCAGAGGATCAATAAAATATTGTTACATGTTTTCTTCATGTATTTTTATTATTATTATTATTATTATTATTATTATTATTGTTATAGTATATTTTTTCCTTCTGTTGTCTATATGACTGAATTAATATTTATATTTGGTTTGTTTTAGATTATGTTGAACTCTTTGCACAAATACGAGCCCAGGATACACATTGTTAAGGTTGGAGGGATTCAGAAAATGATCAGCAGCCAGTCTTTCCCAGAGACTCAGTTCATTGCCGTCACGGCCTATCAGAATGAAGAGGTGAGGATCTCTTTACATCCGAGTGGCTCTAGATCCATGTTCTGTCCATTTACAGCAGTGCGTTAGTGTGTATGTTAAGACTCAAAACTGTTTTTATTTGTAACTAACAACAATCATATTTCCTTCATTTTAGATCACAGCTCTGAAGATTAAGCATAACCCCTTTGCTAAAGCATTCCTTGATGCCAAAGAGAGGTAAGAGAATAAAGATGCTAAATTTATTAAAGGAATAATTTTTTAAAAATATATTTAAAAAGAATTTTGATTATTTTCTTTAATATACTTTAAAGTTCCGTGCATGTCAATATATTGTGAATATATGAAATTAAGCACTGTTATTTCCTTTGAGATTGATTTAACAAACATAGACTTGTCTTTCAATTTATGCTGCTATCCTTGTTGATTACTATTATTTTCAAACCAACAGGAGTGATCACAAAGAGGTTCCAGATCACAGCACTGACAATCAGCAATCAGGATACTCCCAACGTAAGTCTAAAAAGCATTAACCGGCTTTCAGATTAGTTACTGCAATACCATCCAGTCAGTGTCTCTGAAAAGAATCCAAAGTTATCATCAGAACTGAGTTGATCTCATCTCTTGTGGTTTGTTCCTTCCACAGTAGGCGGATGGTTTTTGCCCAGTAACGGCCCCATCTGCCCCAGTAGCAGCCCTCCCCAGTTCAGCGGGGCCCCTGCACACTCCTCTTCATACTGTGAGCGTTATTCCAGCCTACGGAGTCACAGAGCAGCTCCTTACCCCAGTCATTACCCCCACAGGAGCACTACAACAAGTAAGAGACACTAAGTCCCATCCAGCTGTTATTACTGTGTTAAAAGCACGGCTGTGTAGTTTTAACTTGTTTCTTAATTACTAGTACATGATTTAAGAACCTCACTTAAGCATGTTAAAAAAAGAATAGGATTGTTTGTGGCTTTTTAAAGTTACTTTGCTCCAGTTTGCGGCTACAGGACTAGTAGTGAAATTGATCCCCATTTTTTTTAAACAAGAATTGTCCTTTTTTTCTTAGACAATTACATGGACAACTCATCTGGAAACCTTGGTTCCCATGATAGCTGGTCAGCTCTGCAGATTCCAAACTCCAGCGGTATGGGTACCTTGGCCCACACCACAAACACCACATCCAACACCAGGTCAGTGTGCATCCTCTGTTCTCACAACAAACAATGAAATACAGCTCATTTAAAAAAACGAATGCTTTTCTCTGTGTTTCAGTCTTAGATCACTACTATTGTTAAACTGTAGCATGTTTGCAATAACTTTAACATAACAGCAGTTTCAGTTGTTTCCCTCATTTATTCAAGAATCTTAAGATTGTTTAACTGACTCAAGAGAGGTTTCAGAGTCTTAGAGACCCCCCCCCCCAAGAGAGTCATTATGTTAAAACTTCCGGAGAGTTACAGCTACATTCCAGTGACAAATACCTCTCTTTTTTTAAGACTGACTGACTAACTCTCACTTCCTGTGTGTCTTTGCAGCCAGTACCCCAGCTTGTGGTCCGTTGCTGGGACAACCCTTACCCCTTCAGGCTCAGCGTCAGGATCTATTGCTGGAGGTCTGACATCGCAGTTCCTGCGAGGTTCCTCCGTGTCTTACTCAGGCCTGACTCCTTCCCTTCCTGTCTCCTCACCCTCTTCCATGTACGACCCTGGTTTGAGTGAGGTGGGCGTGGGTGACGCCCAGTTTGAGAGCTCCATCGCCCGGCTCACGGCCTCCTGGGCACCTGTGGCACAGAGCTACTGAGGAATCATCCGGATCTTTGTGCAACTCCACCACCTGTCTGCAAACACACACACACACACAGCTCTTTCCTATAGAGCTGCCAGCTGTAAGAGACTTGAAGTGAGGTGAAGATCCTCTAAAGCCTAAGTTAGCACCGTCCCGAACTGTCCGATCCAAATGTCCTTTGATAGAATAGGATTTCCAAGGAAAATCTTGTTTCTTCAAGTGGAGAGTGTACACAGTAAGGCCCAAACCCGGGGCATTGGATAAAGTGTGCATCTTTATGTAAAGAAAAAACAGTGTTGAGCTGTTGTTATGTATAGACACTCCAGCGCTAGACAACAACAACAACAACAACAAAAAAAACAGCTTTTCTGATTTAAAGGGCCATTTCTAGAACTCCAGAAATGGAATTCAGTAGTAGTATTATTATCTAAAGATAAATAAGACGAAATGTAGCCATTGACTTAAAAAAAAAACCTGTATATGTGTGTAAATAAATATAAATTAACGTGCATTCTCACTGTTGGTCCTATAAATGTAACTGCTGAATGGTATGTGTGATCGTTAAGGAAAGAAGTGCCTTGAACTCTCTTCGAGTTGCTGAGTGCTGACAATATATTTCTGCTCTGTTGCTTAAAAAAAAAAAAAAAAGAAAGAAAGAAAGAAATCATGTGTAAATATCTATCTATTTGTATTTGTTGGACTCATTGTGAGTTTTATTTATGTCATTTTAATAATAAATTAAATTTCATTTTTTTGGTCAAGTCATATGGCAGTTTGTTTTCCTTTCGCATCCGTTTCCTGACAAATATAAAGATACTTCTGGACCTTTCCTGCAATAAATGATGTTATAAACATTTTTTTAAAACATATATTGATAAGGCCAGTAAAATGGCTGTATATATTCCCTGATGATAATGAGATACCATGTAACATCTCTCTTCATATCACACAAGTGTCATATCACGCAAGGTCGCTCTACCCTTGTAAGGAACCACACCAAATGCACTTTGTTGAGCTGTAGTTCATTTTCTTATAGTATGAGAGACTAATCTGATTCGTTATATAATCACATAAACATGCACAGTTGATCAGGTGGCACTGAGAAAGTGGCAAAACACTTTGTCACACCCCACCCCCCCAAAAAGATTTCTCTTCTTATGAAAAGCAATAAAATAAAGGCCATAGCAGAACCCTGAGATTATGTAATCCAGAATGTGGCTTAGTCACTGCTCAGCCTCACAGCCTTTAAAGCACTGTTAATAAAACGACACTAAACTGGAAGTGTCTCGTAAATCCAGAGCCACACATTCACAGCCACGCTTCAATTTTTCTTACATTCGACATTTTTGCATAACAGTGTAAGGGTTTTTTTCTCTCTTCGCTCTTATCTTCTTTATACTTCTCTACTGTATCTGTTACAGTATCTATTCCGATGTCATGGATCTGCCCCCTTTAAATTCAGAAGACAACCTGTCGTTCCAAGAGCAGTCGAAGAACAACATATCTTCATAGCGCCGCTAAGTGAATTTATATCGTCTGAATTGTGCAGTAGATAGAGGAGATGGAATAAGGAGGTGGCACAGTTAGGGAGAACACTGTTCATGTAAAAAGCTTTGAGCACTCACGGTGCTTTGTTAAAATCTGCAGGATGGTGTGACACAAGGCCAACACGTTTTAGATTACACGTCATTCAAAAAAGGAATGAAAAAAAATATAGAATATTAAACCGCAAACGGCTCTGACAGAATAGCACTAAGGAGAGAATTAAAAGACGAAATGTCATAAAACTTCAAAGGAGAATCTCCACCCCCCTCATACTCATTAAACTGAACCCACAGAACCTGTTTTCTCTTTTCTTTTCTTTCTTTCTTTCTTTCTTTCTTTCTTTCTTTCTTTCTTTCTACTCATACACAATGCACTTTTCTTCGTATTTGATGCCTACTGTATTGTAAGATATTATTACTTCTACTGTAATGAGTAATGGACAACCAGTGCATTACAAAATAACAAGATCTATATGAAATGTAAGGACATTTGCAAAATTTGCCATACACATGTAGACAACTGAGAAAACCTACTGTACAACGGTCAAACGCAAAACCAGAAAATACCTCTATACAAAATTAAGATTCCAACATTCAAACTTTTTATTCATTTTGGAAACGAACAAGGTTTTTGCAAAAACGGTATAACAGAAATCCATGCGTTGAAGCACATTCTTTTGATGCCAGTGCTGCTGAGTCCCTGTGCTAAAGATAAACACTTAATAAAAACCTAACCCATTTGACTCAGGTCTGTGAGTGATGGCAGGTGATCTCAGCGGCCAGGTCCGGTTTGACAGGTCGGAATAGCGGCGATCCCAGAGCCGTGATTGAGCACTCCACACCAGGGCGCAAATGAACCAGGCAGGGTCACGGGGCCACCGGCAAACAGTAATGAAGGAGCAATGTGTCAGCCAGCTGGCAGGGCCAACCATGGCGAACCCTGTGTGCTCAACCCCAGAGCAAAGACTTCCCAATGAAAAAAACTTTACCTTTTCCAAATAACTCCCGAGTCTTTACTGCTGTGGGCTGCACTTTCCCTCAATGCTGCATTGTTCCACTGTAAACCAATGGCTCTGATAATGGGTACTGATGTCTGATGTAAGTTTTGTGTAAAGGACTTTGTCGATTTACTCTACAAGCAGAAACAACCAAAAGAAAAACAAACAAAAAAATTGTGTGTAACCACTCAAATGCTTGAGACACAAAATATTGACCCCAGTCACACTATTTAACTTTTAAATGTGAAAGGTTGTCACCTCAGATATGGGTCTTATGGAATTAATACCTAACAGCAATTTCCCTGATCCCATACACACAGATATAGAAATATATCAATTTAATACACACAGTTCAAAGCAAGCAACTTGCTTGACACAAAATGACTGAGGTACACAGCAGCATTGAACAACCGAGCACTGTAATGCTTCCAGTCTTCATTCACACTGAGAATTTTGGCTAAAAGGGCAACACACACACACACACACACACACACACACACACACACACACACATACACACACACTTATAGCCTGCTCATTTGAGACCAACACAAAAAGACCCACTGAGATGAGAGAGCCCTTCCCCGTGGAGTTACGGCTTGTGTGCGCGGTCACTCAAAACTCCACAGCGGAGTCTTTTGTTCACACAGAGGTCCGTGCGCACGCGGAATCGAAACACACAGACTTCTGAACTATTAAGGATCTGAAGCTAAAGGGACCTGATGTATTTGTTGGTCCTGGTTAAGGATTAGCTTTTTACGGACCGGCCCCCTTTTCTCCTCCCCGTGGAAGTGTGTGTTCCAAATACGCTCTGGAGAGTGTGCTCAACACCCAGGTGAGGAGAGACGGGCACCAGGCTTCAAGCTGAGAGGACAAATGAACTATGATTGGGCTCTGAAGTGTGCAGCTGGAACTCATAATTAGATGTTTGGAGTACCCCCTTTGAGCTGGGGCCTATTGGCAGGGATGTGACATCTTGAAGCTAATGTTAGCTTCTGAGCACCAACCTTCTGGTTCTTCTCTGAAGTTTGTGGTTTGTGGCCTGTCATGTGCATTTTATAATTCTGTATCGTTTATACTGCACCAGCAATAAGATGCCCCCATTGTTGCTGAAGAGAAAGAAAAAAAAAAGTACCCTTTCTGAACCTGAACTAAAAACTGTACAAAAAAAGGAAGAGTGTTCAGTGATTTTCCCCTGACCAGAATCATGTGTTTTTCTCACATCATCACTATTTCCAGGTAGACATCACCAAGCAGCCTGGGTATGAACACAAGGCCTGGGTAAACAGCACGATTAAGAATGTGAGTCACAGACGTAGACTTTTCTGGGAGATTTATGGACGCCCGCTGCCAAAAAACAAGTCGTCAAGTCTGGTCCGGCCCGTCATCGGAGGGACGATGTGTTTGCCCGCCGCCCCCCCTTTCGCCCCTGCACTCGGGCCAAACTTCACCCTCTGATGTCTGTGTGCTTTCGTTAATGAAGAAATTCTCATACCTGGGTGAGACATTGCTCTCAGCTGAGTGGATTCTGCCTCCCCTGTCCCAACTGCTTACCCCAATCCAGCATAGGCTTCGGCCAATAATACTCCCACACAGATGTGCCCAATCAGAAAGCCAGCTCTTAGAGGCCAGTTGCCTAGCCGACTGAGGAAAAACTCACAATAAGTTGATTCTGGTATAAAGCCTCCAAGAAGCAAAGTGAATTAAAGGCAGATAGAAGAAAAACCTTCTAATCTTCTTAAAAGCGGCAAATGTAGCTAAACGCTAACCTCCAGTTGGGACTAAGCCATTCACTATTGGCTGAAGAGAGTCACCATCATCAGAAAAGATCTCATGCTTTATCTCTCAGTTCTAACAGGAAGCATTTGTTAATGATTGAAAGGAATGAAGGGCAAGGAAAGGAGGTGTCTTTCATATACACGTTTAACCGAATTTGAGATATTTCTTCTACAGCAATTGATGTTACAAACAACAAAGTAAGAATGAACCTTTAGGACACGTATGTGTCATTTCACATACAAGAAACACTTGCTAGCTGTCATAAGCTAATGTCTGTGACAGCCACCAGTAAGATGGTAACTGACACTCTCACCATCTTGACAGGGCTCGCCAAGTTAGCTGTAGACAGTGGCACAATGTCGAAAAGAGTTGTAAACAAACTGTCTTCTCTGCTCAAGGCCATTAGCAGTGCTGCAAAATGCACTGCAGAGCATGAGTGAGAAACACTTTTTGTTGTTGTTGTTGTTGTTAAACAGTGTTACACAACATTGAACAGAGCCCCAGGAAACCCTCCTTTGATGAGTTTTAGCTCCATGTTTCCTGGGTGAGAGTTTAAGTAATACGTTCATAACAGAGACAGCATATGCAGAGGCAGAAGGTACAAGCTGAAAGGGAATCTTTTTCTATCTAGGCCTGTAGACAGTTTTACACCTTATGTAGTTAAAGTAACTGAGAGCTGGCGTCCAGTGCAACCTGAATCTCACGGTTTATTTTTATCCAACCCATCTCACATTGAGTTATTGTTACAATGATGATGATAGACATGTCACAAAGCGTCACTCAGTCATTTGGTAAGACAAAAATGGAAACTTCAAATGTCTGTCCACCAGGGACCCACACAACGCGTCACATTGTGCATCTAATGTCTCCCTCTTGTGGTAAAATACTGATTAACTCAGGAGGTGAGGAGTCTTTGACATCAAGCAACTCATCCCTAAGCATGTTCAGAGAATTCAGCTCCATTAGAAATGTTCAATTAAAATTAAGTTATAAGAACATATAATGAAGGATGACCACTCATTTCTAACGGTGTAGTGTTATTCCGAATGTACTGTCCCTTATCCTGAAAGGACAAAATTTTGCAAACTTGTTTACTTGATTAAAGGCTCACCTCAGATTATTCCAAGTGTGGTCTGTGAGTTGCAATCCGCATATGTACCAAAGATGAGCTGACAGTATAATACAGTAATGACCAGCTACCATCATACCACATCTGACAAGAGTCTGGAGATTTATAAGAAGTGTAATTTGAAATATGCCCATAAAATACCTATCTGAAATACATCAGTTTATAGGAGCTATGCAAAGTATAAAAATCTAGGCTATTACCTCGATTAGCTAGTTTTATGTAAGAATCTATTTCTTGCAAAATCACAATTACTAAACGTAATACACGCTACACAGCAGTGACCCACACAGCGCCGGATAAAACCTCGCAAAGCGTTTTTGAAACGAAGACGTCGCTCACGGTTATAATGGTTCACATGTGCCGTGAAAAACACACCCATTATGTAACCGCAGCACGACAATTCTATTGGTCATTCAAAAAAAAAAAAAAGAAAAAAAAAATAGAAAAAGAGCCTTTGGCCCTGTTCTCATCCAAAAACAACAGTCAGGATCAACGACCCAGAGAGCTACTGAAAACCCTTCCCCTGGCCTTCACCCCATCCCTTCTCCTGTAAACTCTCATTTCACAGCTGATAAAAATGAAACGGGGAACATATAAAAACACTCCAGGCAATCACTTGGCTGGTTCAGAATTCAAGATGAAAGTAGTAAATTCATTTAGTGCTCTGTTTTTCTTACGCTCTCTCTCTCTTTTTTTTCCCTGCTTTCCTCGCGGCAACGATTCAACACAAGCATCTACGCATAGGGTTTGAATTAATTTATTTAAAAAAAAACCAAAACCAAAAACAACAAGAACAAACAACAACAACAAAAAAAGAAAAAAGCAACGATAAATCCAGCTGGTTTTAAATTGTTGGAACACACCAGCATTCAGAACAGCTCTCAAACAGCTCTTTAGCATTCAGAACAGCTCTTACAGTGATAATGGGTAAAAAAAAAAAAAAAAGAAAATTCACTATATTGTCACCACATGACAGAAGAAAGGAAGGGAGAAAACGGAACAGAAACATGAAATGAAACAGGGATATAAGCTCCACTACAAGCATCAAGCAGCCTCAGGGTGTCCCCAGTCTGAAGAGTGGCTTTCAGTCGGTCAAGGCGCGTTGGGGGTGGGGGGGGCGTCTGCTCTCAGCTGAACTTGGCTTTAGAGAAGTCCATCTCAGGATGCTGCTCCATGAACCTGGGAGCACAGAGAACAAGCAAGAGATATGAGCGCAAGTCCGAAAGACAAAACAACAAAAACCCACGCATAATATTAACCGTTGACCCTCTTGATAAAACGGATGGGTGTTCCATAAGGCTTCTGAGACTGGCCAATGTTTCAAGGCTAAATTAATCAGGTCATATTAAATAATGATTATGTCAGTATGATTCACCAGTTGTTTACGATCAACGACGATGACATAGCTTACATTAGTCCACAGGATGACGACTGTTCACCTTTACCGTTGGGCTCTCTAACTGTGTCAAAGAGCGCGCGATAAGGAGACTCGGCTCTAACCTCCTGACAGGAAGCCGAGACGGCTATACGTCATACGCGGCACTCCCTACAGCTGTACAATAGTAACCCGAGGTTGGCCTTCCTCTGGAGAGGACTAGGATCTGTCAGGTTAATGACCCTGGTAAGAGATAAGAGGTGTCCCTGTGTGTCTGTCTCCGCTTGCTCCTTTCAACCGCCCCGCGGTCTTATGGCCTGCACGTATATGGACGCTTACACAAACCCGCTTCCCATCACTCATCGCGTGTCCCGTAACCGACGCGTCTCCATGAAGTGCAGTCATTCCACCCTTAACCTTTCACCCACGCTATGGTATTAAAGCATCACTACATCTTACCTCCTGTCTTTATTAAGAGCCTGTCTGTTTTCTGTTATGTATTGTCTGTCGGTGCATTATGAGGTCACACGCTCTAAGAGGCTCTCGCTAGCGGATGAAAAATACAGCAGAATCCTTGGTATAATATGGAGTCGTGTGGAAAAACAACTAGCTTTGTTGGTGAGGGCCAAGCAATAAAGAAAAAAAAAAAAAAAAAGAAACCCTTGCGTGTTTGCCGGCCAATCAAAATTGGTTCAGCTTTTGTTTTGAGTAAGGTGTCAAGAGCGCCTTGCGCTGATGAGGTCAAAAGCAGAGGGCAAGTCTGGCACAGATAGCTCTGAATGATTTTATGACGGCCCTTTTAAAGCTGACCTGGCCTTGACAGCCAACAGTAGGCTTTAATGGGACGTCTCCCTGGCCCTTACCTTTGGCTCTTCACATTTCTCTTTAATTGGCTTTACACTGGCTAAAATGTCAGCACATGTAATGTTTAACTCACACCTATGCACATAAAACATTCTTAAGTAAATATCTGTTTTAAAAAAATAAAAAAAAATGCAGTGAACTCAAGAGCTGACAGGGCATCAGGATATAGTACATCTCTGAGGATCTAGTTATTATAAAACAGAGTTCGCCGACATACATCTCCACTTCTTATATCGACAGAAGAAATATGCTCTCGTTGTAAGTCGTCCCGCCGTGACCACAGCCGCGGGGTGAGGCGTCGTAAGGCGCGGACAGAGGCTGCCCCGTGGTCGAGGGACAGGTGAAGGGAACAGCGCAGTGTGACATGGGTTGGGCGTCACCTACTTTTTCAGGATGTCCTGCTTCTTCTGTTCCTCGGACGTGGGCAAGCCCATGGACTTCTGTCTCTGGTCGTACATCATCTTCTCCACCATGCTGCGGGTTTCTCCGTCCAGGTCGGACAGCTGAGAGGACAGAGGGAGGAGGGCGGATAAAGGAGGCAAGCAGAAGGAGAAGAAGAACACAAGAGTGGGAAGATCATGTAAAAGAACGGCTTTTTTTTTCCCTCTAATGTAAATTCATTGGAATGATATAAACTCAGAGCAGACACTGATATGGTGTGGTTCTGTTTCTGATGACGATTCTCCCGCCCAATCAAATGCGTGGGGATGCTCGGTTATTTTCGTTTCACAGTGAAGTCGGGTATTCCTTAGAGCGTTAGGCCCTGTTTACACCTTGCATTAAGATCCGATTTTGGTGATCTGATGACAAGTGGACAGCCCTAAGTACATCGGTTTACACCTGGCTTTAGAATCCGTGTCTTGAGTGACCACTTGAGATCGGATCTCACTTCCCCATATGCAAATAAACACGTAAATCATTTCCAACAGGTCACCCCTTTCACTGAATTTCAGTTTTGCTTTTTTGATTGGAGATGGTGCTTATGACATGTGAGATGCCGGATGAATTTGGTGATCACGGATCGCTGTTTTGGGACATTAAGGCACGTTAAGCTGTTTTGATAAAATGGGCGTCCATATAGAGGAAAACGCTTAGCTTGAGGTAACGACCATACTCCTAGGATTTCGATTTTGATTTTCTGACAGGAGGAGGTATTTCTGACAAGAGATGGCTGAGAAAAATTCGGTGATCATTGATCGCAGTTTCGGAACATCAAGCCACGTTAAGCTTTTTCATGCTAAACATTGTTGTTTTTACTCGGCGGACTTCCTGTGCCTAGTGTGTTGGAAATTAGAAGAAGAAGAAGGAGAAGAAGAAATCAAAACAATATGAATTTGCTTGTTGTTATTGTTGTTGCCTGTTGTCGTACTTTAATATGACGCCGTTGGTGAGCGAATGTGTACATATGCGAATGAGTTCGTACTTCAGCGTAAGCAGAGGATGTCATTCGCGTTTACACTGCTATAAGAATGTGGTCATATGCAGTCCAGACCACCTCCGGATCTTGATGCGACCTCAATGCGCATTTGAAGCGTTTACACCGTACTTTTGAGCTGTCCGCTTGTGATCGGATCACCAAAATCAGATCTTAATGCAAGGTGTAAACAGGGCCTTAGAGGAAAAGAGGAACTGTGAGCCTGGTTCTTGGTACTTACCTTTGAGTTCTCTGGGCAGATTTTCTTGGTGTTGATCTCAGGGTCTGTGCTCACCAGCTTATTCCACCATTCCATTTTGTTTATCTGAAGAACATGAAACAACATTATACTCTTTAGATGTCAGTTCATTTTAACATTCGTTTGGATTGCCAACTGGCAAAAACAAACAAACAAACAAACACAATAACCCAAACATTATGGGCATGGTTAACTAGCATTTACTTTAGATGACAAATGACTGATAACTCTACTGCTACCAAATGTAGCAACAGAGTCTGCAATGAAACTGGACACACAGGTATTTCTGTCCTGAAAGACAACTGAACTATGCCGTGACATCTCTATAGGGACTACGACTAACACATGAGCTGTCAGTAGCTGTTTCCTACAGAACAACAGTAGCAGCCTAGTGGTTACTGGACGTGACAGTTGCCTTGTACTTATGGAAACAGTCCATTAATCAGAGGGCTATGGGTTTTAATCTCAGGCTTGTACCAGAAACGTGCAACCTCAGACATAGTAGGGAAAAAAAAAAAATTGCAAGTCACTTTGGAAAAGAGAGTCAACTAAAAGGAATGTAATCGAAACCATCAAACGGTCCATAAAAGGTATACATTAGGCCATCTTTTTTTTTTCTCTTACCTTCTCCAGGTGGATGGTGACTACCTTGCCGTCCTCGATGAGCCAGGAGCTCTCCTCCACTTTCACCTCATTGAACAGCTGTCCGTCAATCACGGGGGGGTGCCCCTTTAGCCCCACCTTCAGAGAACGCCTCTGGACATCCACCACCACATCTTTCCCCTTCAGACGAAACTTCACATCAAAAGGCACGACAAGCTGGGGATGTGAAAACAAAGAAAGGGACATGGGACAGGCCTGGTCAGTAAAAGCTCACGCTTTAAGGGCGGCCGAAAACATGGCTGTAGAGGCATTAAGAATGTATTAGGATTGATGCCCGTTTAAACAGTTCACCTTTGTTGACCTAAGAGCACATTAGGACAATTGCTACTTCGTAATTAAACTTGTAACATAATTTTTCTCAGGTTAAACCAGAAGACTGACACCTAATCTACTTTTTGTTATCGGTTGGTTTTTGATATGCAGTACGTACATCCACGCGGAACTGAGTGATGCTGATTGCATGGAAAGTTACAGGTGCCACTATTAATAGAGACTTCTTTAAATAGCAACAATAAACAACAGAGTAAACTATTTTAATAGTCTTAAGCATGTTTAAGATAATGAAACCACAGATCAACATGCCTGATCAGAAACCAAGGTAAGCGACAAGGCCACGCTTAGAGTTATAAAAGGCCCCTAACGCAAAATACATTACCTATACCAATACAACTTAAAGAAAAAATGTAAGAAAAGAATACCTCACTGCAACAAAATTAAGCAAGTTTGCAATTTTACAGTAAGACACATATAAATAAAATTCTTTTATGACAGGGAAAAATCACTTCTGTTGTACACTGGGGGGGGGGGGGATCAGAATGTACTAAGAGCCCTGCATACTTACATCCACTTCAGATAAGGTCTGTGTCCACCTGTAGTCAGGCAGGTCTGCACCATTCCCAGAGTTGGGTTTCATTTTGCCTTTGTCTTTCTCATCTTCCTCTCCTTCTGAATCAGACTGGGGATGCCAAATCAACGAGAAATAGTCACGGTTCAATCGCTCTCGAAAAAAAAAGGTCACACATGACCAAATTCATTGTCGTATACTTCACAAAAAAAAAAAAAAAGGCGACCTACCCCTTTGTCTCCTTTATCTGCCGGAGTGGCCGACTTATTGACAGCTTCTTTCTGTTGTTTCTCCTCTTGTTTCTTCTGCATCAATAAGTTAAGAAATCGAGTCAGAATCAAGCGAACTGAAATTTCTCTGATATTTGCTGGTTATTGTTAAACAGCTTAACAGCTTTAACAGGGTTTAATTTAAGGTGCTTTGAATACTCCATTACAATTGGTCAGTGGGAGATCTGTATAAGGACTGCTAAGTAACGACTGAAACAAAATCTTGCCATCTCATAGTATTATTTCACTGTACACAAAATCAAACATATATATACACATACACACACACACACACACACACACACACACACACACAGACATATATATATATATATATATATATATATATACACACATATGTACATAAACCCAACACAGAGCTTAATAAATTGGTCACAAATAAAGCTGGCTAGGATGTTTGTGGTTGCCAAGAGTGGTTCCTAGGGTAACCAGTTCAAACAAAGAAAGGCGGTCCCCAGTGATGCACAAAACTGAAGCAACAAGGAGATGTTTTGCTTAGCAATACAGAGACTGTAGTTCAAAGCCAGAGGTCTGGCTAGCAACCACATTTCTTGTTTGAAATGTACAATACCTCTGAACGAAATAAACTAAAACTATGGCTGCCACAATTAATCGACAGTACTGATTAATAACAGATAAAGGTAAATAAGTCAAGTTGAATTTTAATTTTTGTTGTTGTTTGTTTGCTGTGTTTCTATGCGTGTGCGCCTTAGAATGTTTCAATTCAGTGCTAATACATGTCTTTAACACACTGCTCAATTTCAGTTTCCTCCATTGCAACACTGAGGTCTATAAGAAAGGAAGTTTTTTTTGGGATGTTTTTTTTTGGAGTAGGTGTACTGATGCTAAGTAGTTAAGACTAGAAGTACTCCACAGTCTTGAACTTTCTGTTGGTGCATTTTTGCCGTTTCATTTTTAATTGTTGCTGGTTAGATCCTTTAATTATTACAGTTTCCTGGTCTTTACTGGAAGGCTGCTGTGATAAAGTGCAGAAAACTCTAATAATTCAATAAAACAAAATATAATCAAACAAAATATAGACATAAGTCTAATAGTATTATTTAGGGGAAATCATTATTTAGATTAACCGCTGTATCAACAAAATAATCAAGAGATTAACCACTTACAAAATATTCCGTTATACTAACCCTGATTAAAACATGATATTTATTAATCATTTTTTGTCGGCAGCTGTAAAATAACCACATTAAGTATGGGTTATATGTATAGTATGTATAGTTAAGGAGTCAACTGTTAGAGGACAAGTCTGTGGAGGTCTGCTGTTTTTATCTAATTCTCTTGCTATACGCCTGTACGTTACTTCATAGACATTTCCTTTCTACACACAATACCACATTTTCAAATGGTATCACCACTAACTATTAGAACTTTATAACTTATTTATTAACACATGAAAGTTTGTCAGACCTTTAAGATGTGTTCATGAGCCAAATGGAGAGCTATATCAATAAACCAAAAGCAAAGAAGGATCTCACACATACACACACACACACACACACATACTTTATATAAGAAAGAAAAAAACACTTAAAGTTCACCTGTTCTATTTCAGACTGAAGTCTTTCTGCTTCTTCATCTGTCAGCTCTTTGATTTTAGGCTCGTCATCCGTCTTCCTCCTCCTCTTCTCCTCTTCCTCAGCGAGCTTTGCGGCTCTCTCAGCTTTTTCTCGCTTCTCTTTCTCTAGTCTGGTTTGTTTCTCTTTATGGACTTTCAGGGCTAGCTGACTGTGATGCGCAAAGGCCTCCTTCACCAACTAAAGGGGGGAGAGAGAGAGAGAGAGACAGGGTCTAAAAGGTTAACAGTGTAAAATAATACTATATCACAGAAAGAAGGACCAATCAATATATAAGTTAAAAGCTAAGTACAACAACTGAGTCTGTCCACTGTGTCTGTGTCTGGGCAAATCCCTTTCCAGAAAGATGGCTAAGGCCTGGCTTGACTTGTTGTACATGTTGGGCATTTACTTGTCTCCATTTTGTGGTATGATCTAAATAACAACATGTGATCTTTATCTCTGTGCACAGTAAAACCACAGAGGAAACCATATATTAATAGGTTTATCAACCATGAATTATAATTTTTAACAATTGATCGCCAGAGGTGGTGGAGAGGAAGGTCCGACCGACTCACCTTCTCAGGTGCTCCAGGTTCTCCTCCCGTGAAAAAGTCTGTTTTACGCCGGAGAAAACTGAAGAATGTGTTTACTAACTGTTGGGAAACAGAAAGTGTTCGTTAATAACAGCATTTTACCGTTATACGGCTGCATAAGATGACGTCAAAAAAGGTTAAGCTAATGTTCTAAAGGAACATTACAGAAATTCCTTCATTAAGCTAGATGTACATCTGTTGGGGAATTTACTTAATGTTAGTCAGTCCAGAGACATAACAACCCCTGCAAAGGAGAGGGGCTGTTATCAGATGGAGGATGCTCAGGTCGAAATTACACATCTCTCTGTCACACTAAGATATTATTAGCAACATAGCCCATAGGTATCCTGGCAAACACTGGCCAATATTACTGACCAGATACCAAAAAGGCTATAAGCGATATTGTATGTTTGCATATTGTATATCTAAATAACAACCTCAGTGTTGCGAACTGTTAACCAGCCCGACTGTGCTGGACGCTGAAGATTTTTATAGCTTACTGGCAAACTCCCCAGGCATTGCTCCACACTACAAATGAGCTTAACATGCTAGCGGGGGCTAGCAATGGGCTAGGAACACAGTTAGCTAACTGAGTTGTTAACCATATTTTACCTCTTGCACCCCGCCTTCATGCTGTTGAGCCATAACTAGCAGCATTCCATCGTACTTCTCCTCTTCATCACTACCCATTTTGGTTGTCTATTGGTGCTTTAACAACAAAACAATATTAGAAACCGCTACCAGAGAGACCAGATTCTGTAGAATCACGTTCCGTTCTGATGTAGCCAAAGCTTCCGGGCTACAAAACTTACCCAGTGGTTAACAAAAGCCAATGAGAATAGTTAATATTTGACTGACACACAGGAAAGCCAACGTATTGTCAGCGTGAAAACGGATGTGTTGCAACCCCCAGGTTCAAGCATGCCCGGGTGTAACAGGCGGTCTATGGAGAGGGAATATTCTAGAGACATGTAGACGAATCTACCACGAAAAGTATAGTTAGCACACGGTTTGTCATAATAAGTGAACGAAACGTAAGTTGGTGTGCACACACTATCTATTTATCTATCCATCTATCTATCTATCTATCTATCTATGTCTGTCTATCTATCTATCTATCTATCTATCTATCTATCTATCTATCTATCTATCTATCTATGTCTGTCTGGAGTTGTCTATGACAACCTGCTGGATAAAATTTCACTGCCTGACCTGGACAGTAACTGAAACTAGATTAAGACCTGCACAACAGCTGGCACCCCCTCAGAGAATACATTCAGTTTAATCAATTGAGCGTATGTGAGTCTGCGGTAGGTACTCTAGAGACACAATAATGGGACAGAGAGGACTGTATTTCAGACATTGTTTTGCTGTCTGAAACACGCATCAAGTTGATGATCAGAAACGCCTTAACCGAGGAATAGCTACAGTATATACAAATACAATAATTTGTCTGACCACAGCTTACTGAATAAATGTAAATAGTAATATCTGATGAAGTTTGCCTTGCCTTGACACCTACTATCTTATTAATTCAAGATTCTTTTATTGTCATTTTATCATGCACTTGCACACAATCAGGAATGAAATACTGTTCCTCCTATACCAACAGTGTACATTAAGTTAAAAAAAAAAAGAATTAAAAGAGATTTTAAAACAACATATATCTATATACAGTATACAGTACACATATACAATGCAACTCAACACACATGGTATGCCAAAAGAGCAGAAAATTATCAATATATATTTGGACAATAAAGGAATGTAGTATTCGTGATCCTCACAGCCTGGGATATGAAGCTGTGTAGAAGCCTGGTGGTCCTGGTACAGATGCTTCTGTATCTCTTCCCCGATGGCAGGAGAGACAACAGGCTGTGGGAGGGGTCCATGATGATGCTGGAGGCTCTGCAGGCGTAGCACTGGTTGAAGATATTATATATCAGAGGGATTCTACAAAGGTGAAGGGTGAACTGTTTGCTTGAATGAAGCGTTGCTCTTAAATATGGCTTGGTATATATATATTTTTAATAATGGTTATTCCATTATTCTTAATGCTGATCTGTGTTCTTGACACTGATATTACTAATGCTGACTGATTACATGATTGCTGAATGCTGATTCTGAGAGGTGTCAGTGACCGAAAGCTTGTGACTGCTGTGACCCACATAACGTACCTGTCCAGCGTGTATCTCCAGGACTAAAATTAGGGCTGTAGGTGACCGTAGGCCATTAAAGCAATCATTTTCGAATATGTATTAGATGTGGCCGAATGCAGCCTGTTAAAACTACAGTAAAACCATGGTTACGACATCATTTCTTTTACTGACATATTTTTTCATGTACTCATGTTTATCTTATCCTTATCTGAAGTATAGATCAGAATACTATTTATAGTATCACCAGTAAGATTGAAACATACCGCCCGCCCGCCCCCCCCCCCCCCCCCCCTCTAAAAAAGACCTTTGTATCAATGTTGTTTTGTTGAGTATTTGTTGAGCAAATCATTTAAAGTAATCATAGACAATTCATAACCGGAATGACAGCCCAACACTAAAAATACATTGAGATGACACAGATCTCTTTACTATAGCGGCTATTACGATTAGACATTATCTGGTGCTCTCACTGACTATCACTATCCGGTAGCATAGGGTGCAATGGCATGAGGCCAGCAGTCTGCGTAATGACCCTCCCAAGTCCTTGGTGGCTTGGTACAGCCTGAGTTAATGAGGGGTAAACATGATAAATGTCATTAACCCCACTTCCCTAGTGCTCCTGTCTGTTGAGCTGTCATTCTCTCAAGCTCTACTGAATAAACCTTATCACATCCACGTGGAGAGGACCTAACTCATAGCGCGCAGTCCAGGGACATGTTGTTTTTCTCTTGAGGAAGGAGGTTCGGGTGAGAGGTCAAGGTTGAAAATTTGTCATACCCAGCGACTGCCTCTATAAATAGGACTTTGCCATTACTCTAAGCTCACATGAACATGTGTCGCGACTGGAAACAGTCTTAAGGGAATTGGCCGTCTTTTTATTCCGCAAAGAAAACCTCTTTTTTTTTTTTTTTTTATCAGTGAGGCGTAAAATACTTTTTTTTTTTTTTTTTTTTAACGTTTCAAGTATGTCTCCTCCCGATTGTTACTGCACTGAATACGGCGGGCGACATCCCCACGCTATCCTTTTTAACATCTTGAGTCAAAAAGAGACCAATGACTTAAGAAACTGGGATTACTATACCACGTCTCACAACTGTCACTGCGAACAACGAAGGTTAGTGTGCCTCAGAAACCCAGAGAGTACCTGTCAGGCCGCCTCCGCCGTGCTTGTCAAAACCGTTCGGTTTATGAAAAGCTTACCTTCTTTCCACCACCTTCCACGTGGTGATCAGACGTTACTTCTTCGGAGCTGCTGGGTACCTCTCTTCATCTTGGGTCTCGCACAGGAACGCATTGCCTTTGAGGTGATGGACCTACCGGCAAACAGCATCCTCCGGAAGATACTCCTTAACGACCAAGAGAGCCACAGCGAACGGGAAACGGAGGACTGTCCGCCCACTCTCGCTGGAGTGCATAATTTGAAGCTGTGTTTGAACAAACTCTTGAGTCTGGACCTGAGTCCTAAAGAATACGCGTACCTCAAGGGTGCTTTGTTGTTTAATCCTGGTAAGATTTTCCCGAGAACTATTTGAAAGGCTCATATATAATTAATGTTGTGGATTTGTAACACGTTATGTGTGTCATAAATCTACGTAGTTCTGAAACATGAATGATGAGATGATTAATAATATGTCATGGGGCAGTATCATAATTTATAATGCAGACTGAATGCCTCCTCTCTAACCAGTCACACTGACTGCGTTAACGATCGAATGTCTTGTTTTTGCTACAGAGATCCGTGGACTGCGGTCTACCACGTTAATTGAAGGTCTACAGAAAGAAGCTCTGAGGGTGCTACAAGAAGTCATCCACACGCTGTATCCCAACAACAGAGATCGATTCACACAGATCCTCCTAACAGCCTCCTCTCTACAGACAATTGCCAAGAGCCTGGTCTCTGAATTATTTTTCAGACCCATTATTGGCCAGATGGACCTTCTAGAACTACTGAATGAAATTCTTTTCACCAAATAGGCCACATTTTACTCGTGAGGCAGAACTGAACTACACAGTGGGCATACAGTTAGTCTGTGTGGACCAGACTACCAATAGCCATCAGCTGATATTACTTTTGACTAGTCCATGAGGATGACTTGAACATAAGAATGTTTGTAGTGCATTGAGCATTTGTGACAGAGTACCTATTCAGAGTATATTTTCTACATTTATTTTTCTAATAAAAGCACTAAACTCTCTACTTGTTCGCTGGGATCAATATGTCCACACATTGAAGTGTCACAGGTTGTCATTACACAAGGCGAAGAGGAGTTAAATGTATTAACTTGAATTTGTCTCCCTCTTGTGGTGTGCTGTGGTTCCATACAATGGTTCTTTAAGCATGCAAATGACGCGGTTGCATTCAAAGTACAATGACACGATAACAGAAAACTACAAAGGACTATGAGCAATGACTAATTAACTCACTGAAAAATTGGTTTGTCAAACAAAAGTTAGATATTGATTACATGGTTATAAAGAGAAAAACTAGAGTGTATCTTGGCTTGTTTTTATTACATAGGAGCAGGTGATGAGAGCGAGGTTGCATTTGGTAACACAGACAAACATACAGAGTCAACAAGACTTCGCAAGTCATACACTGACAGGATTCTGGGCAAAGGCAAGTCCTGGAATGAACAACATGAGGGGAAAAAAGTCTCGTTAGCACCAAACAAATGAGTCATAAAGTAAACGTGTGGAAAGTACCATGAAATTCCCACAGGTAACTTCATCTGGCACTCTGTGTGCACACACAATCTCAGTCGCAGGAAAGGGTGTCAGGTGTTTAATTTGTTCTCTCAGCGTTTCTTTGTCTGGACACCGTAATTTGAGCCTGAAATTTTCTTTTTTAAAGACAGAACCACCTCACCTATTGTATGGGATTATTGGCATCAAATATGCAATTCCTCTAAGTAGAAGTAACCAGACAAACCAGTTACCGATCCTGTTTACAGTTGATGATAAGGCTCTGTTCACTTCATGCCATGCCACCGTGCCGTTCTAAGGTGACATTCAAGCAGAGGGCAATGAAATAATATGTCTTTTGTTTCGTTGACGAATAATACAGAGAAATGGACCTTAGACTATACCAACTAAAAACTTCATTACATTAGTCCAGTGTCTGAAAATATGAGTGTATCGGCGTCAACCTTCCACCAGCAGGTATATCAAGCCTCTGCAGTCCCAACGGTTTTTTTGGGGGGGGGGGGGGGGGGGGGGGGGGGGACAACACATTCTTAAGATGAACCATTGTTCTATAGAATGACTCACTCCCAAATTATTTGGCATAATCTATTTATACACAAATAGTGACGTGGTAATTACTCGCGTACTTGTCAGACCTCTTCCTGTCGGCCAGCAGTTGCCACAATCAACAAAGGCATATGGAAGCACTGTGACATTTTAGTGCTTGGACTGAACACTTCAGTGAAGTACCTGATGTAGGCTTAGATAAGATCATGTTTGTTGGGATGTACGAAAGCAGGGCACCGGCACATCGACATGAACGAAAGGTTATCGATGTTAGAGCGTCCCGGTCAGCAGGGCCGAGGCCGTTAAAAAAAACACAAAGCCAGAAACTCTGCAAAATGGCGAGAGGCAGGGCAGGCTCAAAACCCCGTTCCAGATGAGGTGTTCGCAAATTTTCCAATGAACTCCCATTTTCCAGAATCTGTCTGCAACCGTCAGTACTTAGACACGGACGGAATACTCATCACAATCAAATCATAAATGTGAATGACTGTTGCTCATTCAGTTCTGAAGTGTTTGTGTAATACCATAATGTGCTGACATCAACGTGAATGAAATTGTGACCCAATTATTTCAGTGAGGCAACACAAGGCTACTCGCTCACTTGGAGAATAACAAAGGTGTGCTTTCCAGTAGCATATCTGTGAACATAACATACTACAACTGCTTGGCCGGTTAGCGCTTTACACGGTTTGCACGTTGTAAGTAACCTATATGACAGTTCGAAGTTCAACTAGTCCTCCTCACATATGAAAACTCATCTAAGATCTGTGGAAAGTTTCCAGGCTCCTTTATCCCATCTTCTTGAAAGGCTTTCTCAAACATTTGTCTCAAGGACTTCTCCAAGCAGAGTAAACTGATACAGTACCTACCTTATCCCTAAGATAAGCACAACAACACGGTAAGTATTTATAATATTTAGAATACTTGAACAGCAATCCCACAAGTGGGTAACTGGTTAGCACTGTTGCCTCACAGCACGAAGGTCCTGGGTTCAAATCCCAGCCATCCCAGGTCCTTTCTGTGTGGAGTGCTTCCATTGGGTGCTCCCATTTCCTACCACCATCAGAGATGTTAGGGTTAATATTCCTGTCAATGGGAATATTGACCGAGGCACTGGCAAAAGAACTGGAGTTTGTCCCCGGGCGCTGTGGTGCACTGCAGCTGCCCACTGCTCCTAGTGTGTGTATAGGATTTCCTCGTATAGGGCTGGGATGACAATAAGGGATTCACAGTAAAGGATTTCATCATTTCTGTGGGTGTGTCAAGCTGTCTTACTGTACAGGTATGAGTTCTTGATAGACAATATGTCTTTTTTCCCCTCGTAAGATTTGACCAGAAAAATAACACTCTTAACTTTCCTGCGATCAGGTCACATGACACTTAAATTTACAATACGCAATGACAGCCTTTTAACCAGCCAATTCATTTTATTGAACATATATCACAGTTAAACAGAGACGAGTGTTCTTAAAGAGAATTTGAGCTAGAAGAATTTTCTGTTGAGAACCTTCATTGCACACAGATGACTGAAGATGAGGAAATTATAAAGGCAAAGCATAATTTATAATTATTTAAATTTACAACGGATAGATTACACTTTCTTGGACCCCAGGCCCATAAAGGTACATCACATTACACACAAAGTAGCATATAAAAGTAGTAAAGCATTAAAATCCAGCAATTATCAGATTTGTCACAAAGTTTCTTTTTTTTTTAAGCCGAGAAGCAGTTCTTTTTCTTTCTTTCTTTCTTTCTTTCTTTCATGAAGCTTTGTAGTCTTCCATTGAAAAAAAGTCTTTTTTGGGTAATGGCAAGGTAACCCAAATCTCAATAAATATGTTTTTTTTTTCTCAGCCAAAGATGACACTGAAAGGAAAACAGAGTGCGGAAATTTTCCTTCAGTGATCACCGACACAAAGTGCACTAGCGTATCTTTAAATCTGCCCCTTGCGCCTCGTGCTCCGGCACATTTGTTTGATAAAAATAAGGCGTTCCAGTATGCGGAGGTGAGGTAGGTTCAGATCTCCCTCCCTCCCGATTCCCTCTCCCCCCTCATTCACATCCAAATACAACTACAATGAAGCACTGTTAACATAGAAGAAAGTATGCCACATCAAAAAAAAAAAAAAAATTTACCACGTCAGTGGTCCTGCCTGACAAGACTGTTAAACCAGACCATCAAATGCCACAAGTCTGAATATGAATGTATACTCCTTATGTTCAACAAATATTTAATATATTAGAGTTTAGGGTTTTAGTTTTCTGTTTGTAGTCCACACAACTCCAGTTTTTTTTTCTTTCTTTCTTTTTCTTAAAGCTTAAAGCAATCTTCCATTGAAAAGTCTTTCTGGGTAATGGCAAGGTAACCCAAATCTTAATAAATATGTTTTTTTTTTTCTCTCAGCCACCGGTGACACTGAAAAGAAAAACAGAGTGTGCAGACGTTTTCCTTCAGTGTTACTTGCTCACCGAGAAGAACAGGAATCTACATCATCTTCCTTCATAGAAAGGACACTGTGGATCCACGGATGGTCTCCAGGCAGGGAAATGGCAGCAAGCCAAGGATTCATGTGCTGATGTATTTGTGGAGTAAAGGAGCCCCAGACGAGTCCGTGTCGGTTTCTCGGTAGCTCCGGGAGTACGGAGAAGAGAGTGTGGGAGAGTGAACTGCAGAGAATCACAGTTAATTTCAGTTGAGGATCCGTAAACAGAGCTGACATTTTAAAACTCTGGCAACAGAAACATTCCAGAAAACAGCACACAAAACTGCCCACATCTGAGCACTGACAGGACAACAGAAAGCAGAGACAGTACAGTACTTATTTTCAGTACTCTCTTATTTTCAGTAGCACATAAACTCTCAGCTTCAGAAACCATTATACAGAAGCCTACTATGCTGCTCAAATCAGTCTCATTCTTTTTATGAAAGCAAACTTCAGTGGACTTAACATTATACTGTTGCCATAAATTATTGTCCTGTCCTTGACCTGTAGAAAGGGTTTTCCCGTCACAAAGCATGACATTAAAGCACTATCAAGTCAGGCAACAGGACTGTACAGTTTCTTTTGAGGAGAAGAGACATTTAATAGTTCAGGTGACTGAAAGTGATCAAACGACTTTTAGACAAGAGGGTATTGTTTGTAACCATGAGTGATATGAGGCAACATATCCTGTTTGTGACCTCCCATTCCACAACAGCAGTGACTGGAGTGGTACACACATTATATAAACTAAGACAGGCACTAAGTAGCATTTGAAATACAGGTCAAGGGTACTTTCACATTCAAGAAAGGTTCTTTAAAGGCATTTAGTCTATGTTTGGAATGTGACCTATGGGTAGTATCAAGGAGAGACCAGTCACAACATCTCATTTATCAAATACTTAACTGTTACATTGGCAAACACTGTTCTCACTCTTACATTTAGTAACTGTTCTTATGTTTGATCAGGCTTTTGCATTTAGTTAGCTTGTCAAATCCTATACAGGATAAACAACAGAAGAAGAAACTCCTTACGTTGGTCACCATTAGCCCTCATCTGCCTGGCCCGCTTGTCAAACGGTGTCTCGCTTGAGATTTGGAAATCAATATCATCTTGATGGTCTGGAAAGAAAGTTTCACTTAAAACACATAGCACAGGTTTTAATCTGACATATAGATTTTACAAATCATAGTAATATTTCGGTAGGGAAGACTCACTTATTCTAGAAACATTTTGTTTACAGCAGCTCAATACACCACTATTCTAGAGTTTCTAAACTGACCATTTCAAGATCCTGATATTGTTTTCTTCTGTGGAACGCAATCTACAACAGAGTTAAAAATACATACAAGGACGTTCATAACACTAACCATTACTTGTGGGAAAATAGAAAAACCCATGGCTCAACTTACTGCCGTTGCTGTCTGTGCTGAACGTGGCTCTCATGGTTTCGTTGCCACTGTCAGGTGGAGTTTCCTGCCGTCTCACCGGGGGTCTCTTCTTGCTTTTGCGCGTGCTGAGACGGATGATCTCCCTCACTAGGCGAGTCTCGGCATCCTGCTCCTCCAGGTTATGCTCGTGGACAATTTCGTTGATGAGTTGGCTGATTTCCCTTGAGCGCTTTAAGAACATGGAATCTGACGTACACTTGGCCAATTCATCGATCTCAAACTGTGTGAAAACTTCTAGAAGTTTCCTGTTGATGAGCGAGTCAACGTCACCGTCACCCCAGTCGTCCTCATTCAGATCAGGACCATACAAACCACTGCTGCTCCTGTAAAAGGGTAATGTGTCCATTTCACGTGTAGGAGCACTATAGACGACTTTCATTTTGTCTAAACTCGGCGCTTCCACTTCACGACCGCAGATTCGGATATCTGGGTAAAAATCGTCCTCTGCCAGATCAGAGGTCACAGGCTCGTCCTTCTTTGGCTCTTCCTGTGAACTCTCATTTGCCATCAGACAAGGCACGCGTCTGCATACCCTGTACAGCCCGCAGGTCAACACGGTACACACAAATCTCCGACAGCTGGCCACAGATGCACAAGGTCCACAAACACGTGTCTCCGATGGAGGATCTGTTTGAGCGGGTAAAAAGACCACTTTCTCGAACTCTGTGCCATTGGTTTCCTTTCGGGGCACTTTGCGTTCTTTCGCGTAATGATTGACTTTGGGCTCCACAGGATCAACACAGCGCTCCTGATATGGCCTACCATCGGTACGACTGCTCCAAGATGAGGTGCGATCCAGAGGAATGGTCTCCCGTCCAGACCAGTCCGACTTTTGGGGATAGGGGCTGTGCGAGCTACCTTTACTCCTTCCAGACATGTCTCAATGGGTTCAGGGCCTGTGCAGGAAGTGATACATTAGAAATAAGGGGGGATGACTCGATGTTAATGGGAGATATGAGATTGCTAGAGCCTGGTTGTATTTATTTAGATCAGATAACTGTCAGAATTTTAAAGACCAGCAGATGCCAGTAAAGAGTCGGGTGTCAAGTCATTCGACCCCCGCCCCCCCCATACAATGACTTCAGCTCCGTCAATCGAACGCATCGCTCCGCCCTTCACAACGTCGTATTATAACAAACACTAACACTTTAATTCTAACAAAAATAAACAAATTGCTAAAGGTCGTCCGGTAGCTTTGAATAATGCTACTTTTCAAATATCCAAAATTGTATCGTGCGAAAGAAACAGCCAGAACAAATGTCGATCTCTGTGCGATTACTGACAATTCTTCAGGGTCAAAGGGGACTTCAGTGTGCTTTAAGCACCGTGGTCGCGAGAAAGCCAATAGGCCTGAAACCATACGTAACATCAAACATAAACATGCGAATTCAAATCATTCGTAGTGGTCCTGGAACAACGACCTCATACTGTCTAAAATCAAACATTCTGAACGAATCCCATAATCGAAAAGCGTTCTCTAAAATGAAAGACGATACTCATATTGTGCAATGGTAAAATCTGTTGGTGTGTGGCAGGTATTTTTTTTTTCAGCGGAGAACTGGTCATTATTCCAGATGTTAAGGTATAAGTTTACTCTACTTCAAAGCAACTTCGCGTTGGCGGTATAAACTTTTCAGAGCAGACTTCGACTGTAAAATTTTACTTACGGCATATGGAGTCAGTGTCGCAACTGGCTACTTAAAATTATGTTTTCCCGGAAGTCAGACGTATATCCAACAAAACGTTGACTGACCATAAGTTTATTCCGAACTTTAGTCGGGGCCTTATGAATTTCTTCCAAAGTCAAGTCATTTTCGCTTTGTTGACGGAAAGGCGTTCATGGCAGACCTGACCAGCACTTGTTCCGTGTGCACATTACTACCTGAAGCAACAGGTAGATTCCGTACTCCGGAACGCTGATGACGTAGGCCAATGCGGTGAATTCCCGAATCGTTTTTCAATACATTGCAACTGCTCTCAAACGAATTTTTATGGCAAGAATAAGTTTAAACATCTTAATCTAATTTAAGAAAACATGCATCTGTGCCGAACTGATTAAAGGGAATCTTGAGTCTGTTGAGCTCGGACAGTAGATGGCACCACCAGTCCAAAACAAGCGAACCAGTTAATCGACAGAGCAATGTGCCACAAATCAATAATTATACACCCCACAATGAAAGACTTCAGATTAAACATTTTATTCAAATACAAGACAATTCCAAGACAGAAGTACATGATCTGGAGATACAGCTTCTCAGAGAATGCTCAATCTTGAGTGCTTCAGATTCAAAAAATAAGAGCTGAGCACATCACAATTTCTATAGGTCATTACTCCATTTCATGGATGTGTTGGCTCTCAAAGCACAGCTCAGGACAGACCAAGTTTTATCCATCAAGATCTTTTATACAAACACACTGCACTTAAAAGGAGGTGGAAGTGTAGTCCATTATAGTTTAAGTGGAAGCCATTTCAGCAGCAGGTCCTTTGTTTGAATAACCTGCTCTAGAGGAACTTGGTCTCCCCAGAAGCAACCCCACCATATTTAAGGGAAACTTGGCAATACATAAAGCAGTTACAAAAATGTGATGTAGAGGAGCTCCCACCTAGATTGGAAGCTTTTCTGTAGCCACTTTACAAATTGCAATGCCCATTGCAGATGTTTGAGGAGCAAGACTGAGGCTTGTATTTCACTGGTAAGAACCAGCAGTGTGAGAGTTCTTTGGACTTGATAAACTTTGTCTATAACTACTGTTTGATTTTACTTTTTGCACAGGTGCTTGATTATACTGGCCCAACCTAGACATTGAATGAGGAATGTTGACGTCGTGAGTCAAGGAGGGTCCGTTTCCAGTCTGAGTGGAGGTATAACGACCAGAAGCCAAGGGGTTTCCACCGCTCATGCTAGTAACAGAAGCAATGTCTTGGGAGGAGCTTTTGCTGTAGCGACCAGGGCTTTTTCGGACCGTAATGCTCGTAGCATTTCGTGCTTGCGTACCTCCTCTCTGTGAGGTACTGTAACTCTGTCCAGAGATCCTTTGAGAAAATGGGGGGTTCTTGGACACGGTCGCACTGACCCTAGTCGGAGAGGAACTGCTGTATGGAAGTTTTGCAGAAGGAGAAGAAAGCTTACTTTGGCCCTGCTTTGCATCAGTGGATTTAGATGCGGGAGTGCTGATTCGTTGGATGATTTCTTGACCATTGGGGGCAGTCATGGTGATTTGTCGGCTACTGACGAGCGTTTGCCCTCTTTGGGCCAGATGATCATTTTGGTTGGTGGTAGCAGATGCAGCAATCCCAACCTGACTGAAGCCTTGCTGTCTAGAGGAGAGAGAGCCACGACTGGAGCTTGAGGTTCTGAGATTGGACAGAGGAGTGGTTCCTGGTTGATGCAAGCTTTGTCTATAGCGAACAGCAAGATTAGGAGATAGCCTCCTGATGATGCCACTCCCATACAGAGGTGGGACAGAGGTGTGGGAATGGGTGCCACTTTGGGTTGATGCATGTTGATGTCCAACGCTGCTAGGGTAGGATGCTTTAGAAGTGTGCCTTGCTGGTGGAGACACATTCTGTCTGGACTTCTGTTCAAACGGGCTTGATACTGGATTGAATGAACTTTGTGGGTGATCACCATACAGGGAATCTTGAGTGTAGGAAGTTGAAGCAAAGCTCGCTTCTTTTTTCGGTGATAGATAAGCGCCAGAGTTAACTTTACCAGGAGCCCTCTGCTTCTGAGCCAAAACAGAGCTGCTAGAGGAACGTCTGCTCACGGCAGGTTTAACTTTCACCCTGGTCACTCCCCCTGAGCCGCCAAGGGGAGATTTTACTCCTTTGGGGTTGTGTTTGGTGTTTCCTTGAACATTCTTAGTCCATGTCGAAGAGGGTTTTTGAAATTCCCGTTGTGCACTTGCACCAAGTGATGACTGCTGGTGAAAATGGCCCACGTTGTTGCTTGGGAAGTCCTGACTCAAGTCTTGACGCGAACTACTCGGTGGCATTTCTTGGTAACTACAAGGCTTTCCTTCATAACCAGTGAGGGTCTTACCTTTGAAAATGAAGATTTGAGAGTTCAACATGGTGTTCTACAGCCAAAAAAAACCTCAAAGTATGACAAAAATATTGTGAAATTTACACCGTATTCTTACTTTCAGATCCATAACTGCTCACTTGAAAAACAAGAGCTGAGCCGATTAATATCCTGCAAAGCAAAACCATTCATCAGCAACAAGGGGTTAAAAAAAAAGTCACTTTGTTATCAGCACATATTTGTGATCCACTCACCATAAACTGATTCCAAAGATCATGCTGGATAACCAAAGTAACCATACACAACAGCAACAACAACAACAACAACGAAATGCAGTCCTCAAACAATTGTGATACTTTGGGACTGGTTTGCTTTTTTTTTCCAACACAGCTCCAAGGGAATTTTTGTTGTTGCTCCAAGCTCCAGCTATGAGCCTGTTGATGGCTGATAAGTAAATTATGCACAGGTGATAATCGTTATCACTTTAGGTCAGTAATTAGAGAGCTGGAAGGTTTAGACAGTCAACACAAAACAGCGTTTTTACTTTTTTTAACACATTTTGAGCCGTTGGAAAAACTATTGGCGAAATGGAATTGTCAGATGCTTTGATTCAATTATATTTTTTCAGCTCCGTGTGTATCCTGACCCTATTGTTATAGCTGTTGAGCTCTGTTTCTTAGTTAGCATGATTAATGATACTCCATTCCCTGCACTCCTAATACTGCTGACACTCATATAGCTGCTCTCCACTAATATACAACCTGACCTAATCCTGTTACCTCAATTTTGCTCATTAAAAATGAGGCTTTTTCACAACTGTCGATCAAACAGACCAGGGGTAAGAACTGGATTGTCCCCTCCTGTCAGCCTGGCTGACTTGAAAATGGCTGAAGGATTGCCTATAACCCATCACCAGGTCAACGGGTATAATTTCTTATGCCTTAACTGTTGGACCGGACCAAATGAACCGTTTTGTTCTGCTCTGAAAGAGGTGAGAGAGAGAGAGAGAGAGAGAGAGAGAGAGAGCAGCGAGTGTCTATGTTTTTTAGTGTGACTCACTTCAGTTCTCTCCACATGAATACTGTCAATCCCATCAAATCCTCACACAAAAACACACACCCACACACCCACACTGATCGTATGTGTGCACACATGTCACACATTGTCGAGAGCGCTCACACTTTACATCCCCCTATCATGGCCCTTTGATCGATGAAATCATTACTGTCGTCTTCCCGCAGATCCGAGGGTGTATGAGTGAGCTGGAGCCGTCTGTCCGACGACGCAAGTGGACTTGGAGGACGAGAATATCTGTCACATTGGCCTACTTTCCCTGGCATGTCATTTCATCAGCCATATTGTCCTTTAGAGCACACAGAAAATGAGAGAGAGAGAGAGAGAGAGAGAGAGAGGCAGTGAGGCAAAGTGAGAAAATCATCTCTTATTGATGACGGGTCTTCCAGGGCTATTTTGACTGTATAACTCCGGTGTGTAGCTGTGGAGACACTCGGATGTGTGCACGCGTCGTTCACGGGACACATAAACAGGATGGGCGACGAAAGATCCCGCCGGCCCCGTAGTTTAATCCATACGGTGTACGATAGATCTCACAAGCCACGGAGGACAGTTTTTACGGCCTTCCCGTTTCCTGCGAATGAAATACGGGAGTGAAATATACGACTTGGCTGTCAAACCCTGGTTTTTTTTTGGCCGAACAGCTCCCCTGTCGACAGGCAGCGCCCCTCAAGGCTTTTGTTTCGGCTCTGTCGTGGCGCACCTGTGTCTAATGTTCGGGGGTTCCTTGAAGAGTTTGATTAGATGAATAAGTCGCGTCCGTTCGAAGCTGGAACAAAGGACTGTGCGTGTCACTTCCCGTCGAGAGGAGCACCCCCCCCCCCCCCCCGCCGCATTAGGCTGTTTCTCCCGATAAGAAGTTGTTTCTGTCTCGAAAGGGGAGGGGGTTGGGGGGCGGACGGTGGGATATGATTATCCTTTCACTGACATCAGCAAAAATGATTTTAGCGGCAAGCCATTTTTTTCCCCCTCTATGGTCGACTGTCTTACTCAGTACAAAAGAAAAGATAGAGAAAAGGTTTCATAAATCATGTTGGAAACAGGCGTCATTAATCAGAGCAAATGAGTCCGGAGCCCGAAAAATGTTCTCCATCACTGAAGCAAAATCTGCCTCATCTGTGGAAGTCTTCTCATTTTCTTTCATATTTTTCGAAGAGTCCGGGCATTGTAAACAAACTCCATTGCCACCACTCCAGTTTTATAGAGCTTTTGGTAGCGGATGCATATTTAAATTGTGACTTGCAGTAAGACTTTTTGAATGCGTTTCCATATATCATCTATCCGGCTTCTTCCAGACTGTTTTGTTTTCCACTTGAATGGGCAAATTGGTGGTTCTGACAAATGCTACCAAACTCCTCTCCAGCCTTGCGTTGTGCGCACACAGACTCGACAGAGGTGCTCCGGGCCTCTGATGCTTGGAGGAGACATAACTATTCGGCATCAAATTCAGGATTTATGTAATCCAGGGTCAATCAGGAACATTTCTCATCTATCAGGAAAAAGAACACTGAGCTCAGCTGGTGTCTGCTGACATTTAATCACTGTAGAAATGAACATCGCGGTTGACGTGGGAGAAACATGCTGTCTTACAGTTCTGTCTCTCCTATACCAGCGCAGTGCTGAAGCATTTCTGATGCCTGAGTGTGAACAGGAAGGCATGCTTTGTTTTGTTTTTTTTTTTGATTGATTGTAGTTTTCTGCCGCACGTCTTTATGTTTAGAAAAGATGTTCTAATCAAAGACGGAAGTAGACGCAGTCAACAGCGGGGCAGATGGCATCTTCCCTCTGGAAGAATCTGCCCTTTGACCTCCAGAACGTTCTCCTTCAATTCGACCAATCGCGTCGAGCCAATCCCAGCTGGGTGCGCCGAACCTCCTCCTGCTAGAGCATCTGGTCTGGCATTTCAAATAATGAAGGTAATAACAATAACCTGAGGCATAATGAGCTTCATGCCCCTCCCTTCAGACAAACAGGAGGTCAAGTCACCTGGGGAGAGAGACGTACCAAGCTCGTGCAACACCCATCATTCCAAAATTCATAATTAAAAACGCTTCCTCTCCCCCACCTGTTTATACGGTCTCTCTCATTAACCACCGTTAGCTTCATTCCAAAGTCAGTGATATTGTTTGATTACACCCTCAGACAAATCTCAACAGCTTACAATAGCTGTGAAATGTAAAGACACATTGATATTCTTCTTCTTTGGCCCAATTTGTGTGATGTGATTTATGAGAAAAGAGGCAAATCAGATTAAAGCTAAGTTTGAGTAATTGTCCTTTAGTTATTTGCTCATATTATGGGCCATTGCCTAATGTGATTGGAAAAACACTTGATTCCACAAGACTTGCTCTATTGACCCTGTGGCAATGCTCAATACAGCAACTATTGATGCTGAGTCAGATGACGATGTGGATGAAGAACGGTCGTCGTACCGATTCGGTCGGGAAACACGACAGGGCGCAAAATTAACAGGAACGATGCAGATTAGCACACCAATCTGCAAATGGCTGGATTTACCCCCTCCCTCCATTAATCTTGTAGCCAGATCAAGAATTGTTGTTATCGACGGATGGCTTGATGGTGTTTTCGCCGAATTGGGCCAATTCATCTTCGGATGGTATTTCCCTCCCAAGACTCCCTTTCTTAGGAGTATCACAGAGGGGGTCTTTGTGCTTCTGTTTGTTTGTTTCTTTCTTTATTTATTTATTCAAGACCACACAGGAACATTTCGACAATGAAAAGACACAAGTAGAAGATATCAATACAGAGAGTCATAAACAATGCCAAAGGTTTGGGGCTTCTAGTCTGGTGCAAAACTAAATCATTTATCATCTGTAAAGTTATTGAGAGAGACAGACATGCTCCAGTTACATCCAATCGTGCCAAATTAAAGGACACAGGCACAAAGGACCAAAAAAAAGAAAAAAGAAAAAAAGAGAAACAATCACTCATTCAAATATCATTTGAGTTCATCTTCCTCTTAGCAACCACATCTACAACATAACAAAAGTCCTCACCCGCCCTACGGCCAGACATGTCGTCAGTCAAGCAGTCAAATGGAGGAGAACAGTACCCACAACACAGGCCCAAACTGGGAAAGCTACAGGGGAAATCCTGAGATGTGGAGACTCTCTAGTGGTCCTGCATTAGCCGCCAAGTTACAGTCAGAGACAACACTCACATTAAAGAACAGCTATGGGGTTTAAATTATGAGGACAACAGAGAGTGGTTTTATTGTTGTGGTCGGGCAGTTGGCTCCAATTTGCATTTGTTTATGATTTTGAGCCGAATCCCCTCCCCCCCCCCCCCCCCCCTCCCCCCCCACTCCTTTTACCATATACTGTTTTCACCATGAGAAAAGTTGAAAATTATGTCTGGAAAGGGAGTACTTCAAATATATCTCCGGTTTTATTACATGAATTATTGAATGATAAATTAGAGCACATATAAAGTGCTTCTGGGGTTGTACAGTATTTTTCACATAATCTTCGTCTGTGAGTAGCGGACTCAGGGATTTGTGCATGCGTGTGTGTGTGTGTGTGTTTAGTGCTGTCCCTTATGAAAAATAGGGCAAAAGGAGGTGTTAATGGGTGTCTTTTCAGCTGTACCAAGCCCGTCGCTACCTCTCCAAACACAATTATCTGCCATTGATCAAATGTACATTAGAACAATAGAGAGGGTCCACGGACATTGGGATGTTTTATTATAGGCCTTTTGTCACTGGGCTGGTCAGACGCGTTTGACCGGGTCGTGCAGACAAGCCTGCGTAAATACGATGGACCGATGGGTGCTGTTTTAATGTGGGGGGGGGGTTGTTATATGGGCTGCATTTGCACATATAAGTCAACAGTTTTGCCATATGTTTTTATTGCAAACAGAGCTGACAGCCTCTCTTTCTCTCGCTCTTTCTCTCTCTCTCTCCTCTCTCTCTCTCTCTCTCTCTCTCCTGCTCTCTCTGCTTTTTTCTTTTGGTAAACAATAATATTTAATATGGTGGGGACATTTCAGTCTGAAAATCTTTTGCCATAAGCAGAAATGTGTTTTCAATAGACCAATTAATCATTTTCTGGTCAGACTGTAAACAAACAAAACAAAACAAAACAAAACAAAAACAAAAACCAAATGATTCAACTGTTTGCTGGGATCACTAGGGGGTGATATTTCGACTGGGGTGCAGAGAGGTGACCCCTTCTGTTGTCACAGACACGATGACGAGTGTCCCCAGAGGCAGGTGAAGCCTATTTAAACAGACAATGAGTCTATGCTGAGTCATAGCCCCACTGGCCCAATACACCCACCAGAGTGTGTCATTGCCCAAACAAAAAAAAAAAAAACGCTGGGGAGATACAGACAGAGAAAGAGTGAGGGGAACTTTTTTGGGGGGGGGGGGGGGGGGCAGGATTTAAGCAGTGCAGGAGATGAGAAAATGGTCATAAAAAGACGGAGTCACACTTTTTTTTTTCGCTCTGGATGAGTGCTTCCGTTAAATGAGTAAATGTAAATGAAGAGACTGACTCTCAGAGGAGGAGAGAGAGAGAGAAAGAGAGAGAGAGAGAGAGAGAGAGAGAGAGAGAAAGAGTGAGAGGGAGAGAGGGAGAGAGAGAGAAAGAGAGAGAGAGAGTGAGAGAGAGAGAAAGAGAGAGAGAGAGAGAGAGAGAGAGAAAGGGAGAGAGAGAGAGGGAGAGGGAGAGAGAGAGAGTGTGTGAGAGAGAGAGAAAGAGAGAGAGAGAAAGAGTGAGAGGGAGAGAGGGAGAGAGAGAGAGAGAGAGGGAGAGTGAGGGAGAAAGAGTGTGAGAGAGAGAGGGAGAGATCATTACAGGAGACAGAGATGGCAAAAAGACAGGAATACAGAGTGATGATTACAGAGAAGCTGAACATTTTACGTAGACAGAGGAAGAGAGAGAAAGAGAGAAAGAGAGACAAAAAGGTTGTAACTGTCTCCTCGAATCCTATTTGCCAACCAATCCCGATGGTAAGTCAGATGGTACTGGTCGGGTGTCGTCATGCGGCTGACTGTTGTGGGTTTTCCTTTTAAAGTGTCCAATGTTTTACAGATGTGCAATTCACTTTTGAAGTCATATTCTCTATCATGGCCATTAAATTTACTTTAATGGTGCCAAGATGTTTCCCTCCAAAAAAACAAAACAAACAAAAAAAAAAAAGAAAGAAAAGAAAAGAAAAGAAAAGAAAAGAAAAGAAAAAGTCAGAACCCTGTCTACACATAAATGGCTAATTGTGAAAGAAGTTTTTTTTTTCTTTTCAAAAAGCAAAGCAGAAACACTGAGCACTTTTTTAATTTAACAGTAAAAAAACCACACTGCAAGCCCTCGCTAAAAAGAAAAAAAAAAAAATATAAAAGCAGAATGAATTTGTCTCTTCAACAACAGCCCACTGGTCTCATAGACTCGAATGTCTTTGAGCTCGTTAAACAGCCAGCATGCTGGAATGTCAGTAGAAAACCAAAAAAGAAATTAAAATCTGCAAGATATTTTGTCTTTCCAATTGAGCTGCCCATGAGGGAAAGCGGTGGATGCATTAATCTTTAGCGCTGCAGTTTGGCACAGTGGTGTCCAGCTGGACGAGGAGAAATAAACTGGGTTTTTTTTTTGTTTTTTTGTTTTTTTTTCACGCGTTCAGCTCGTCAGACAATCATAAATTCGAGGCTAATTGAGTAAATTTGTCCTTTCGTTTTTAACAAGCCTGCCACATTCTCGTGCACAGGGAGCTATTGAAAAGGACAGAAGTGGTTTGTAAGCTGCATGCTCTATGACAGCCTCACGTACCACCTGCTGAAGATAAACGTCTGCTATAGCTCCGTAAAACCTGTTGAATTTTACTCATCAATAGCATTAAGCACTTATTGCTCAAGTGGGTTCACATCTTTGGGAAAATGAGACATCCTCAGTGTCCAACAAAAGGGCAATTACAGCAAAAGAACAATGATGCTGCTAGGAGCCCACATGCCTCTATAACGTCAAAAAAAAAAAAAAAAAAAACCTTCCCACAACCGAGCGGTTGGTTAATGCATTTTTCATGAAACGTGACACAAAACTGGAAGGAACATCTTCACATGGACTTTGTCTGAAGTGTAGAAGCCAGAAATGATGACTTCGTCCCTGACAGTGGACATGTCACGAATCTGGACATTGTCATTTCCTGAGGGACAAATACGGTTCGGGCTTCACTTACAGTGTAGTCATAATGGCCCCTTTGTGAATGAGTGGAGGGGTAAGAACTATCACAGAACATCTTAGCTCCAAGACACAAAGAACATTTCAAAGCACTTGTCATGAGTTAGTAGAGTCTCCCTTTGTCTCACGGCAGTGGGCTCATTTGTTTTCTCCTCTTTATGCAAATTTCTCACTTTATAGTGTTTCTTTCAAAACAAAACAAAACAAAAATGAGTGAAGTCACAGACATGACAATACTCGTATTGTAACATGTGGGTCAAGTTGTAAAATATATGAAGTATCTGAAATGTGAACTACTTGGAAACTTGAACTGCAATATGATTAACGTCATTTGTTAGCAAAAGACATCAGAATTTGTGAGTGATAGGCAAACCCCCCCCCCCCCAAAAAAACCCAAGGTATGATTAAGAATGAATTAAAAGCAAACATGTGGAACGCAGGATAATGCTCTTGGCTACAAATACACAAAAAACCCAAATGGACAGGTATTCAAAAGGTCAAAACTTTATTTATTTAGCATGCAGAATAGACTCTGCCATTATGACAACCACATAGATGCTTCAGGTAATTGACATGTTGTATTTGATTCCTGGCGAGTCAAATCGAGTAAACATTTTACATTTCACATCCCTCTTACAGGTTTTTATTATTATCTTTTTTTATATATATAAAACAAACATTCATCTGTGTTCAGTAACCTGGATGCAAATATATCAAATATGGTAATGGCTGTGTTACGGACCAAAAAAAAAAAAAAAAAATGCAACCATATCAACCAAGTAGAAACCTAATAAAACACATATCTGGAAGACATTATAGGTTTTTTTTCCTCCCCCAAAAGCCATGTCATTTTCAGTCTTTTTTCAGGCACATTAAGACATGTTAGAAGTGTCATCCCACAGACCACTGTGACAAACAAAGCCCATGATAAAATGAACATGACATATTATGGGCAAGATCAATTATTGCCATTTCAATATCAAACAACTCATGTTTACTCCCCTTGTTTCGTAAAATACACGTCGAGTGAAATTGTGTAAGTGTGTTAATTTAACATATAGCAAGAAAGACCAAACGTTGATCTATAATACATTACAGATCTTTTGGCAAAGCAAGTACAATAGATTTTTGATGCTGTGCTTAAAGGGGGGGGGGGATAAAAGTCCTTTTAGCGAAGGCCCGAGAATCATCTGTATCTTATCATTACAAAGTCCTTTAAACAGAAAAAGCTGGAACACTCATATGACAAACTAAGCCAGGCTCTCCTTCAAAGTGCGAGCGGACCTTCTGCTGTCTTCTAGAAAGAGGGTTCTCTGTGCGCAAACTCCATCCAGGGGCTGGTTCTCATCATCTTGACAATAAAACGAAGAGAATAAAAACAAAGCAATGTTTCTTCCGCCAGAAAAAGAAAAAAAATGAAGGACCAGAGATTTCCGCAGCTGGCTGACTCCTCTTGTTTGCGAAAAAGGTCCCCCCTGTTCCCCCCCCTCCAGTTTCTAGCAAAAGAAGGACCAAACCCCAGATCCAAGGAAAGCTGGTTTTTTTTTTGGTGGGGGGTGGGGTGGGGGGGGGGTATGCGGTGCCCTCCCTTGTGGAATTCTCTGTAGAGTAAGCCGCCTGCATTCTTCGTAGGCACCCTGCGGCTAGAGGGGACAGAAGACCAGAACATTGACCCCGCTGCTTGTGGCTCGATTCTTTAGGAAATCATGCCTGGAGCAGGAAACTAACTGCATCTCATTAATTCACAAAACCCTCAGACTTAACCTGCTTCAGCGGAGAAATCCCTCTAAAACACCGCTGAAGCAGTACTCGGTGCGTGGGGCTTCCGGTCCAGTCACGGGGAGACCAAGGCACTTAACTGTAACACGATCACAAATTGAAATGGAAGTAACTGGGGCAGGGGGGCAAGGCAGTTCTCTTTAATGGTTTTTGGCCATATATTGGTGTAATTCACCAGTTTGCCTTGGTAACAGTGAGGCAGATGCTTCACTGATGCAGTTCTCTGAGGACAGTTGGTGGGAGGTGGGGAAAGGTGCCTGTGTCTGTTTGTGTGTGTGTGTGCGTGTGTGAGAGAGAGACAGAGAGAGAGAGTCTTTGTGTGCTTGGTAAAACAGAATTAAGAGACACTTGAGAGGGACAGGCAGTGCATGCTTTCGAGATGAAAAAAAAAATTATAAGCCTAATTCATTATCAATGTCCATATTTACAATAAATGTATACAGGTTTCCATAGACCCCCTTGAAGTATAAACCAATTAGAAAACAAGTTCAGTGGAGTTTTTTATGGGAAGAGCTTTTTTTTTTTTTTTCTTAATAGTAGTGTCCAATCAGATGTCGGCTGACGTGGAAACCTGCGAGAGTCGGGGGTCCGAGTCGATCTCGTAACGGTAGTGGTAGCCTTCCCAAACCTCTCGACAAGCATCACGCATGTCGTAGATTCGCTTCTTAATGCCTTTGCGGTTCAGATAAAGCACAAAGAGAAACATCAGACCGACAAAACCTAACACAATACCCAGGAACACGTAAGAGGTTTGAAGGGCCAGATTATCGCCCTCTCCTGCCCGATGACACCCCAGCGCCAGTTCTCCTACTGTCAGCAGTGACGTATTTCGCAAGTCAGCAGGGAACGCGCACACTACATGCTCCATGTCGCCTACTCTGCTCTGAGACCCGTTGAGCCAGGTAGCAAAGGATTCAATCCCACAGGTGCAGGTGTAAGGGTTCTCCCCGAGGAGGAGCTGTGTCCTGGGGAGGTGCTCCAGCTCCCTCAAGCCCTCCTCCTGGAAGGTCTTGAGAGCGTTGAGAGTGAGATCCAGCTCCTCCAAGTGCTCCAGCCCCGTGAAGGTATCGTTGTAGATGGCCACCAGAGAGTTGTTGGCCAGCTGAAGACGGCGTAGGCTGCCCAGATGGGAGAAGATACGTGGGGGCAGGTAGATCAGGCTGTTGCTTGACAGGTCCAACACCTGGAGGCCACCGAGGGTGCTCCAGCGAAGGGCGGTCGTCAAGTCAGTGACAGATGAATGATTGTAAAGTGCACGGCTGAGGTTAAGCTCTCGTAACACACGGCTCTGCACCGTGAAAGCCTCTGGGTGTATCAGGGTCAGCTGATTGCTGCTCATATCAAGAGAGCGTAGGTTCCTTAGGCTGGAGAAAGTGTGAGACTCCACTTCGAAAATTCTGGACAGAGGGGAAAAAAAAAAAAGAGAGAGAGAAAAGTCAGCCACATATATGAATCATGAATTTCTCATTAAAAAGCTATTAAATCTGTCACTTTGGGAAAAGAGTAACAACCAGATAGGATTTATAAATATATTGCCATTCTCAGACAGCCGTTACCCAGACAGCAATATTGTCTGACTGGTGAGGACTCGCTTCAAAATTATGATGAGAGCAAACTATGTCATTTGATGGCAACTAAAAATGAAAAAGACTTATTTTAAAAGTCTTGCTGGATATGCCAACATCTACTTAACTATGTTGAATTCAAGTTTGTTTACTAATACTTTTAAATAATACTTTTTTTTTTAAAAGACCCTTACCTGTTATTGCTCAGAGACAAAGTTGTCACATTTTCGAGCCCTCTGAAGGACTCTGGTCCGATTCGGTCGATTTGGTTGCCCGTAATGAACAAATTTTTCGTGTAGCCGGGAATGCCGGTTGGAATATTCTGCAAGTCTTTAGAAACACACTTCACAGTTTGCGCAGCTTCCGAACATTCACAGCGTGGAGGGCACGATGATGCGTGCACAGAGAGTGCGTACACAAGCGCTAGTAAAACCACCCGTAGACCCTGATTAAGCATTTTGGAAAAAAAAGCATAAAACTTACTAAGACCCTAAGTCGCTTCACGAAAGAACAGGGAAGTCTTGAAAAAATAGCATTTCACGTACTCTGACTTCAAACTAGCGAAGATTCAGAAAGAGTTTCTTCGCAATTTAATCTGATTTATTTTCTCTTCTACGCGCGCGAGACTGGATATCGAATGACTTAAGCGGTACCATTCATTTAAACCTATACCTGCGTCTAGCTCTCTCCTGTGCTGACGAGCATGGAGTGCGGAGACTTTCCGGGAGCAGTCAGAAATCCAACACACTCTACCCTCGCTTGTCTTATGTATGACCGTATGTCCAGCTCCTTTGCATTTCTGAAACCCCACGTGTGAGTAAGGGGCAGGCTCTGATTTCCATGAGAAAAAGCGGGCTTGCACTGTCGGCTGTTTGATCGTCGTAGTTGTAAGCGGGGCGTCGCTCTTCTCGAACAATGAAATCAAAGCACCCTTGCTTCTCACAATCGGTGGGGAGGGGCTACGTGGTCATACACTCTTTTGGCCACCGCCTGCTTCGGACTTGTGAAGGTGAAGAAATTTTTGGGGTCCAAATGGTTATTGACTTGATGTGCTGAATATTTTCCCTGTGACGATGTTGCCCTGGATTACTTAGACACTCTACTCTCTTCTTTTACTTTCAATTTTTGTTCTTTGTTTGTTAAATCACGTCCAAATATTATTTTATTTAATAGAGGATGATACCAATTTAGTAACTTGTTGTAGGCTACTTTTGTTGCTGAAACTAATCCAAGTTAGAGTTAGTTAGTAAGCCCAAAAACGTACATTTCTGTAACGTGCGTTCAAAGAGAAGGGTACCAAGGAATCGGAGACAATAATCAAGTAGTGTGGACCTCATCAGTCCTCCCCCAAATCGCAGCCCCCTCCTAGAAGGTCACATAAAACAACGCAGCGCTTTATCTTCTAAGAGGAGGCGGGCGTTTGTGCAGAGATTCTTCTTCTCTTGATCACACCTCTCAACGCGACGGGGTTTGAGGCCCCAAGACAATAAGTCATGAATAAGAGTGACTTTGACACAGCTGACAGCATAGTGTCAAATCTTGGGGTGTCAAAACACGTCCAAACACATCTTAAAGAGGGGAATTTGCTGTTCCTGTGAGCATTACACAAATTGCGGATTGAGCCAGCGGTGTCATGCTAAGGCCGTCATCACGGAACGTTAGTCCGTACTCTCTGGAGATCAGTGTGCACGTGCGGCGCACATTCTCATAATATAAATGTGTTCATACAGAAAAAAGCACTTAAAAAGGAAAACGTTTCATAAGGTGTGTCCTACTCCTGCTGGGATCAACGGTGTATTGACTGCAACGTTATTATCCCTATGGTAAATGAAAGTTAATTTTACTTCGAAGATGTGCACGTTGTCGCAATTTACTGAGACTACGCTTCATCTGAGAATCAAATGAATTCATTTCCCGTCTTGCTATTGCCAAAAACGAAGACACGGAAGATGTTATAATAAATTCTGAAATACCACAAGAAATTTCCAGTTTTATACAATAATAGACATCTTTTATTGATATTATATTATATTACTTGAAATTTACATACATTCATAAACCACACAATTGCTGGCAGATTCCTTTGTTGAAAACTCATGTCAAACAATTAGGCATCAAAAAGACTTTTTACTAAGACTCATAAGGTTGTACACTGGAATGAAAGTCTAAGACATTGGAATACTGCCAGGAGCTTTGCCAGTGGTCCTTGATAACAGGTTCGTGGTTGTCATTAGTCACCCATCTGAATTGGTTAAACCACAGGTCCCCCTGATTCTAGGCCTGTTGCTTATGGTTACAATGAGTAGGTAACTTTCAGTATGACTTCAAGTGTGTTTGTATATTTAATTAGGTATTACTGTGTCCAAAATTAGGACTGACGTGGGATACTGTCCCTTACGAGACAGCTGTTCTCAAGTTGTCTTTTTTTTTAAAGAATTAAAAGGTGAGCCTCTCAATTAGAAAACTGTTCAGGCTTTCCTCGAACTACTCTCATTGCTCTAGAATGAGAATCTATCACATTTAAGGACGATGTCAGGTAAAAGATACCATCACAGACAAAGAGCAACGTGCCTATTAGGGATGAAGTGATTCATCGAGTCAAAAATAGCCGCCCTAGTGAATAGTTTCCTCTCTATCTCAGCTACATTAATGCTTGTATGTTGCGGCTGCTTTTAGTAAACCCTGTGTGTAAGCGTAAAGAGAGAGAGAGAGAGAGAAAAAAAAAAACACTCACACTCTGCCCTTTAAAGGCTAATTTATCTGCTATACCTCGACAACCATTTGTCAAAGGCAGCTGGTTCAACAAGGCATCTATTCAAGCAGACACGCTACCACCAATTACCTACTGTACTATGCTTATTTTCATCTATCAGCAACAAAAATACATCTTTAAAAAATAGTCATTATATATTTATATATCTATATATATATATATATGTATATATCTACGAAAGTATAAATGTAGCTGCGTGTTATGACACTCCATTTTTTACCATTTTCAGTGGAGGAGTCCTTTAAAGAAGACATACTGCCAATAATCAAGCGGTCTTAACCCAAACTCACAGATGCATGCTTGCACACTTACAAACATTTCATGCTGGCATGCAGGCGTGAGCACACTCTCATGAACATACACGCATACACTCATGCATTCAGGCACAAATCCGCTTTATTGCCATCCGGCAGTGAGATGGGCATGACGGTGAGCTAAGGCTAAATTCTGGAGTAAAGGCCATCTACGTTTTGGTACTTGTTAGTTGAGTGGGTAGAGTCCAAACAGGAGGGTGATTACAGTACATAGGAGCTGACAGGACATCACAGGAAGTTATATTTTAACACGCAAAACCAACCAACCAACCAACCAACAAACAAACAAACAAACAAACGAGAAACCCTGATATGTAACTCAACGTAGAGCCTGTAGTTCTTATTTATTCTATATACGAATGAGAAGAAAAACTAATGAATATAAATCGACTATCAGCTCATTGTTGCTCATTTTTAACCTATATGTCGTGGAATGCCGCCAGTAACTTGATAAGAAGAAAAGATCTCCATAAACACTGAGTGAATCTAAAACCTAGCAGCTCTGGATTATTGCGGTATGAGATTAGAAAATTCTGCAGCGTCTAGGGAAGACTAAAGCGACGAGGAATCGCTTATGGTTCACTGCCTCACTTCTAGCCAAAAAAAAAAAAAAAAAGGGGGGGGGGGGGAGAAAAAAGAAAAGGAAAGGTGCCCATATGTGAGAACCTTCATGCGTCTCAATGACATTTCACAATGTCTAGCTAATCTGATCAGTACTGCTCAAAGCCAGCAGGAGCAACACTGCACAGGCACTCAGGGAGATTCAAGGATATTTAGCAGGATTCTCAAAAGGAACCCACAGCCCCTGGCTACCTGCTGCTTCTGGCATTGCCACCAAAGTGTGAGAGAGAAAGGGCGAGAGAGAGAGAGAGAGAGAGAGAGAGAGAGAGAGGAGGCTCAGTGCTTTTTTGTTTGATTCCAAACAATGAAGGGATTTGATTCAGCCACAGGAGCCATGGTAACGGATTTGGTGTCCTCACCACGGTCTAGGATTACAGCGGGTTCAACTAGTGTTTGAAACGAAATGCAAAGTTAATATGTACAGTGTGTGGGGAGAAAAGAAAGACAAACAGAAAGGCCTGACCTTCTAGTCAATATCGTCCATTGAGCATCCAAGAGGCCGCATTCTGAAAAGCAGTAATTGAGCTCAGAGTTCATTCTAACCATAGGATCTTCCTTATCAAAAAAAACCCTAAGTGAATTCAGTGGGAATCTGCTAAATATAATTCAATTTGAAGACACTGACTGAATACATAACTTCTACGTCTCAACAGACATAGAATGCAAAGTAGATTAACTCCAATCTCTTGCCAGGAGCAGTAAAAGAAGATGAATGAAATGAATGTAGATTTGTTTCAGTCATTTTGTGAGGGAAGGTCTTTCTTTCTTTTTTTTACAGTTTAGAGTCAGTTTTACATTTGGTATGTGCATGAAACAACTGATGCATTCTGCACTCACAGCATTCCTCATGCATTCCATTCCAGTCTGCAGGTGTGGCCCACAATTATGAAAGTTATAGTAGAACGTTGCCATGGCTACTGCAATGCTTTCCAAAAGACCCCTTTGAAAACATCTGCACCCTGCACCGTCACTAAGACCATTCTGCGATGATTAACTTGAGGTGCTATAAGAAGACAAGCGTCATTTTGATATGGCCCCTAATACAGAGAGTAAATCGAAAGTCTCAAAACAGTCTAAACGCTTTAGCTGGAGATGCGAATTAAAGCAAAAATAAGCTTCCAGATAATAATGCATATATCTCGTAATCATTCATTAGTAAAGAAAGAGGCTTAACCCGCATACACGTTATGCTAGCACTCAATGCATTTAACAGCATGCCACTCCATAGCCTAGAAAAGTGAAGCTATACAAACTTTATCAAACCAGGCCCTGAACTGCAAAACATTCCTTAGAAAGAACATGATACAATGTACAAAAAAGTGATCTGTAGAGTTAGGACTCCATTAAGGATTCATACCCAGAGAGAAGAGGTTTCAGAATAATAAAAACAGAGGTGATACCAGATTCAAAGCCTCAAGTCAATGCACTTTTCTCCCTCTTAGACCAGCCACAAACCCCGCCCTCTTGGAAGACCGTAGTTATAATTAGAGTAATCTAATTTAAACATTGAAATTAATATTCATTTTTAAAAATCGATTTTTTTATTTGACCTACCTGTTGGGTTAAAAGAAAAATCAAATGCGTAACCTAATAGTCAAATCAGACAGCCAATAATAGAAAAGCACCATTGACTCAAAACAGGGAGGTGGACTCATACTGAGGAAGACTGGCTTTGAAGTGTAGATGATTTCTTACATCATCACTGGACTGGACACCAAGTGACAGACTTTTGGTCTCTGACTATAACAAAGAGGCTTAGTGTTAAATCAGATGTTGGGTTCCTCTGTGTTTTGGAATGTGGACCATGCTGTCATCCCTACCCCCCCTACCCCACCCCACCCCAACCAGTTCCAACAAGCAGTCATTGGAGTCACATTTGGAGCAACCTGGATATCTAGTCCACCTATCGCAGGAAGCACCTGTCCCAGCACATTTCTCTCCCTCTCTCTCTCTCTCTCTCCGTGTCTCCGCTCCTGCAGGGTCACCGCAGGTTGAGAGTGAGAGCCACTGTTAGCACGGTGCCTGTCAGTATTAAAAAGGGTAACCAGGTCTTCAGGAACCCTGCACAGCTGTAGAAAGAGAAAGAGAGAGAGAGAGAGAGAGAGAGAGATGAGAAAAGACAAGAGAATATGTATGAGATATGTGGAGATAAAGGAAAAACGGTAAAAAAGGTAAGTGGGTGAACCGTGAAAAAATGAGCACAGAGAATTTAAAAAAAGAAAGAAAGAAAGAAAGAAAATAAAGACAAAGTGTTTATGTATAAGGTATATATAAGGAAAATGGGAAAGCAGTTGATGCAAGGAGGCAGAGAGGAATGAGGAGGAGAGAGAAACAAGTAGTTTAAGTTAAACTGAGAGCATCTGCAACAACACAGTGTTAAAAACTGAGTGGTGATAACTTAATTTCCGTCGCTGGCTCGACAGAACACTCCGGAGAACAGAGAACGCACGTCACCAATTACTCTGCATTTGGGTGTAACCATGACAACCTAAACCCCAGCGGCAGGGGGGCAGGATAGCTGCATCATCAGTTCACATCTGTTTTACCCCAGGAGCAGAGATAAAGCCATCCCGCAACACACACACACACACAAACAGACAGACAGGCAGGCAGACAGACAGACACACATACACACACACACAGACACACAAGAGAGCAAGACTGCAGCTGTAAACAGTATCTAATATCCCATAACAAGATAACCTGAAATTATAAGGGTAAAATCCTTCTGCTCCTCTCCACTCTGAAATGTAGGTGTAAACTGGGCCCAGTGCACTGTGCCTTACCTCACATGTTTGCCGTATATGAGCGACAGCAGACAGAGGTTAACCATGTTCCATGAGGTGCTGTTGTCATAGCGCATTAAGTTGAGTGCCATGGCAACGTGAGAGTGACAGTTGTCACAACAAAGGTTGTGCTAAAGGGAGAATAGAGATGGGAGAATAGAGGTTAAATGCTGGCAAATGCACACTCTCCCTAACAGAGCACGAACGCGCAGCGCGCGCACACACACACACACTCTCTGTCTCTGAAATACTCACAGAAACATACATGCACACATTTGTCTTTATATATTTAATCTGGTGTGGAGTTTACACTGACCTCCATTTTACTCTCACTAAAGATTAATAAACTAACCCTACCCATAACCAAAGAAATATTTCAGCATTTTTTGTGGTTGTTTTAGCATGTTTTGTAACAGTTATATCCTCTTTCATTTAAACACATGGACCCACAAATATACCTATTTCTCAATTATGTATATCCTCAAGGGGACATTCAATTCACGTATGAACCCTAACTGTACACAAACATACATACACGCTCCGTGACAGATAATACTCATTGGCGTCCAGGCCACAGTAGACTGTTCTTTACCATTCTGTGTTTGTACTCCTCTGAGGCATCGTGCACTGCTGTATCCCAGGCGTTAGAGCCACTGGCATACACCTTACTTACATCCAGCATCCAGTATCTGCAAAACAAAAGGCGACCGACATTTTGACCCTTCAGTCAAACTTCGTTTCAATTATTTTCCATACCGGTTCAAAAGAAGAGCGCACACAATGAACGCTCCAAACCAGAATTTCCCAAACGCGTGGGGTTGACTGTGCTTCCCTGTCTGCAAAAGGACACTTGGGCCGCAACGGCCAAGACAATTAGAAGAGAGATGCCTTCAGGAATTTAATTAACTCACTTTGTTGGTCTTCCAAAGGCCATGTTGTCTTCCTGCAAGCAAAAAAAAAAAAAAAAAAACGGGGGGGGGGGGGGGGGGGGGGGGGAGAGAGAAGAATAATTTAATATATATGATAATGTCTTTTTTATTACTAATAAATGGCCCGTACCGCACCAAATCATAATAAAATAACTCCAATAAAGCTGAAACGTATTCTCTGATAAATTAAGCCAAAATACCCCAGAAAGAGAAAAAAAAAAATCCTGAATATTACTCTCTTTTACCACAATTATTATTTGAAGAGTTAGCGCGGTGCTTTATTCAGGAGTCCAGAGAGCTCTGTCAAAGCGTTCTCAGTTAGAGAACACTCGTAGGGGCAGTAGTCCGTATCACAGCGGGTCAAACTATCCTCTCCTCTCATGTTTCTCACCCAGTCTCTGTGGCAGTAGCTTTACTCACAGCCCCAGCTGCCAGCAGGTAAAAGTTTAGAGTGCGAGAACAATTCCCAATTTAACAATTAAAATACACCCCCCCCCCCAAAAAAAAAAACAGTAGGAGGTCCTCTAAACACAGTTATCTGAAGCTCACATCAAACATTAACCTAGCTTGGCCCTCAAAGGGGTGTGTGTGGGGGTGGGGTGGGGGGCACAGGGGGATGGGGCCGTGAAGCTTTTATTGCTCTTCTTGCTGGAGATAGGATTTGCCTCCCGTTCGGGCTCCGACACTTTTGCTTTTGGTATGGATTTTCTTTTTTGGATGTAATGGGATGTGCTTGTAAGTAAGTGTAGAGGTGTCAGCGAACGCTATCGAATGGTTCCATCGATCCAAAGGAGGACTTATACACCCTAGACAACTTCTCGAAGAGAAAGTAACGCACAAGGCTTATGGAGGCAAAAACACTTTACATTACGCTCTCCAAGGGCTCTCCTCTCTCCACTGTAGATTTCGTAAAGCCCACAGAGTTGTGCTCTACAACTTGGTTGGACGCTCACATAAAATGACTCATGTATATTGTCTGTAAACCTCTGTGAAACGTTCGGGGGCATATTTATGTACGATAGAAACGGGAGGTCACATCTCACTAATAGGAGAACAAAACTCAGTCAACCAAAGGAGGTTCATAAATGCTGTACTCACTGAGACAAAATAAGGCCCAGCAAAGTCTCTGATAACTCCAGTGGAGGTGCATATTCCCATGTGTCCGATGAATGGAAACAGCCACCTGAAAAGACGTGTCAGACAAATAAATTAAAAAATCATATAAGATCACAACATGAGAGAAGGGTTGTGTCACACGGGCATAAGACTGACTACTCCCTGTCCTTCGCAGCTGATCTGAGTTCAGCTCTTTTCCTGCGTGTGCATTAACCTTACCATTACAGACAGAATAGACTCAGCACTCAAGTAATAATTACATCCATTAACCACTGATAAAAAAAACCCACACACATACTGTTGACCATTAACCATTCATATCCTGAGGGATACACACTGTTTGGCCATACCTTGTATGACAGGAAATAATGACTAAAATGAGATTCAGTGTTTCACAACCAAAGAAAGTAGCTCTCTATGTAATGAATAACTCACAAACATTGCAACAGTTTGATAAACAATCTGAACAGTAAGCCAGAAAGTTCAAGGATTCTGTGTTATCCAGCTGGAGTTCAGTTCAGTTCAGGAGATTCCATAAGAATATCACTATTCCACTTTCTCTGGTGACTCACGCTTATCTTCCTGCAAGCGCTGTTTAGAATTTAAGCAAACATGCAAAAAAAAAAAAAAAAAAAAAAAAAAAAGAAAGAAAGAAAAAGAAAAAAAGCAACGACAACATAAACTGTAGCATATTGCTGTGGGCAAAGCAGAGATATACAGAGTATGTGAAAATCATAACGAGAAAAAATTTCGGAACACAATATTGTCAGCAAGGGCCCCTCTTAAAGCGCCCTAAGGCGTGCCGGCAACTGTCGCTCCGTGTTGTTGTTGTTTAATTGTCCTGAATAATACTGTTGAGCAACAGAGGAAAGCTTTTTTTCATATACTGAAGTGGAGTAGGGCAGGCACAGAGCAGTCATCCCAGATATAGTACTGTCCATGCAAATATTAGTCTCTTAGGGCTTCCTGGAGAGAGAGCTGTTGACCTATATAGGAGAAATGGGCAGAGGAAAAGGGGGGGGGGGGGCAGGTTGCTTCACAGAGTGGGAGGAGGGTTAGTGTCTCTCTGTGAAAGAATTGACTTTACTGAGGGAATTCAACAGGAGATGCCACTGTGTGCAGATCCAAGATCAGTTCTGAATGTCATTTAGAAGGTTCATGATTGACACAGAAGGTGAATGAAACTGATCCTAGGCTGTTACTCCTCCTTGGTGCAGAGTACTTCGACAACCTGTCTCTAACCCCAGTCCAGACAAAAAGGTATCAATAATTGATTTAGGGCCTTCACAATGTAAGGACGTAAACAATGACATCACAGGATGGGTGAAAGGGAATAGTCTTGATGTGAGTTGCGATTTGTGAGTGAATTAAACCAGCTTCTGAATATTCAAGATACTTCAATGATACAACTGAACATAACTGAAAATATTACAACCAACCCCCCCCCCCCCCCCCCCCCCCCCCCCCAAACTCATGTCACGATATTATTCTTACAATGGTTGTGACGTCACTTTTATGGTGTTAAAGTAATTTCTGCAAGGTAAACGCGTTCGGTATTGTCACAACAGAAAAGTGAGCGCATAAATGCGTAGTACGAGAAGACTGTTTTACTAGAGGAGCGAATCACAAGTAGTATGTCTTATTTTTACTTTATGGGAGCTTACAGGACCGTTATATTTCAAATGATAATCAAAAGTAAAAATTCGCAAGCATTGCATATATATGCACGAGAGCCGAAACTGTGATGTCTTGCAGCGTGACATGATTTCTAAGTGTGTAGCACAGGACAAGTGTTCTGGCGATGCCAAATATTTCGCGATGCATAACAGTCAATGGAGGATGCCAGAAGCAGTGCTGTAGTTCGTTTGTATAATAATAGCCAGTTATGATAGCTACACAAATAAAAGCTGTAACTGAAAGGCATTCCAAGATGACACAACAGACAATAACCTATCAGTTCGAGAGAATAAAGACGTGTGTTTACTGGGGTACATCGAGAAGAAGCCAAGTGTATGGCATTTCCAAGCGGAGCTGTCACGAAATCGCTCTTCTAAGGAGGGAAAGGCTTAGCTACACTCGCTAAAACATGAACAAAACATGGAAATTGGAGGCTTGAGCAACTCACGATAATACAGGTATAGGCGTCCACACAATACAGTACGGATAACGACTCGTGTCTGGGTCTATCTTCTCAAAAGCTATGTGATAATTCTTCATGGTGTCTATCTCGACAACATCCGCCATCACCAGCTGTGAAAAATGAAGTTCATTCGTTCCGCTTCCTGGCAGCTGCTCGCGCCGTCGAAAGCAACCGCGCGCTTCCGGGGTCCCTTGGAAGATAATTTTAGGGTAGCATGGAGCAACTGCAAATTATATAAAGCACTAAGCGGAAAATCAGGCTTTGGATTTTCACGCTGACAATGGCCATACTGATAACAAAACAGCAATTATGTCATAATCACTGAATAAAACAATTCATTTTACTTTGATATGTGGGCTATAAACAGATTTATTTATTCAAACATTCGCTGGGACCTGGACGACTCTTTTATGATGCGTAAGCAAAACATTTTGGCAGCATTGTGTTCGTGTGTGTGCCAAATGCAGACCATATGTGAATATTACGGCAGTATGTTACATTAAGAATGAGTAATTTACCCTTTTATATATAAGTTATAGCAAACAGAACAGTTCATGTAAGTATAATGTTTCAAAATCCTCCAGTTTCCTGACACGCTTCACATTTACGGGTATTTCTTTCATACATAATGCACGGCTTTCATACGTAGTTCACATGCTCTGTGTTTAAGTGAAACAATTACCTATAGTAGGACAGCTCAAACTGACCACTTCACAACACCCTCCGGGCAGCAATAACTGGTCTCAACAAAGATTGAATGTATCTCTGCTCTGTGAAGGGAGAACTAGTGAAAAGCAAAGTGGTATGTGTGAATATGGTGAAAAAAAGCTATCAAAATATCGACTCAGTGTTAATGACCGGGTCGGGTCATTTACGGATATCCTCAGGGCGAAAAGGATCATCATTTTACAAAATCAATACAGGAGAAAGCAGGACATGAACATTAACATACACCAGAGAGAGAGAGAGAGAGAGAGAGAGAGAGAGAGACTTCTTGTTCCAAGACATTTTTTCTATGTGATTTAGAAATCCAGGTTTTTGTATTACATGAAACCAAACATGTTTTATTCTGGAAAAAAGTAAATATTTATCTCATAGATCATGGTGTTTAACAATTTCTTTTCTCTTGGTAGTACACTGATATCTGCAGATCCTCACAACACAAACATGCAATATTTATATTAAGACACTCTGATGAGCACAAAATGTAGAGAAATTGCTGAAAATTAGATGAAGTAACTTTACTGTTTATCTTTATCTATTATATTCCTCATTCAACACCATTCAGAATGCATTCTCCCAAGTTTCCATCAAAATAGAGGTCTTGCATTCACGTTTCGATTCTGCATTGGGTAAGTTCTCAGGTTTTGCTATTGGAGGACCTTCCATCTGCAGACATGCTGGAAAGAGAGACAAAAAGGACGAACCCGGGGGAATATTCTAGAACCTCACATCGTCCATACGGGCCCCTATTAAAGCCGACGGGTGATGTATGGCGCACAGGGCAAAAACAAACCACTCAGCAAAAGCAGGGAGACGTTGATAAACGAACACGAGGTGACACAGATACTGTGAGCTCATCATAACGGAGCTGAGGGAATTCTCTAGCAAAATGCCGCTTCAATATCCGGTCACAGCATCCTACCCAATTAGGCCATGAGATGTATAAACCCAGTGGCTTTAACTTTTAGATATATCTTTCTTTTCTTCTCAGATGTCCTCACTTTAAAAGTCTGAAATGTGTGACAAGGACAAACCTAGTCTAATCCGTCTCTCTCGTTCTTTCAGCTCATTAACCATTTTGTCAATGTGCGTCTCTGTTCATGTCACCTTGAAATCGCTTTTTTTTTTTTCCTAAAGAAAAAAGATTAGTGCAGAACGAAAATGCAGGTTCGGTGACAGAGAAATCAGAGGGCCTGAAAATGAGATCATATCTAAGATTACAGAACTGAAAAATTGTTCATTACTCATCTGAATACGCTGCAACACAACTATAGAACTTAGCAACACAAAATCAAGCTGTATCCGCAATCAAAAGATACAACGACGTGAGAGTGGTCTCAGTTGAAATATTGATTATCTGTTCACCAAGACGAACCCTGGTAAATGTTACCACTTTGAAAAATGCCGGTGAGGTGACAGTAGTTCCGAGTGTATCACAAGTTATGAGTGTAACTGTCAGAGTCTCTATCCTTGGAGACTTGCACGTAAGTCTCCAAAGAAAACCTTCCGTATGTTTTTAAGGTTTAACGGTTACATAACGGCAATTCCAAACTCCACGGCAATGTCATTGATATTTCCCACTGCTAGACCCACTGGAGGTTAATTTGGCTTCCATGTCTGATGTGGTGCTTTGCTATTAAAGTAGGGTCACATAGATATTTCAGATGACCTTCTCTGTTTGTGTACATAGAGCGACCTATCATGAAAAAATGTCAAAACTCAGAGTAACCCAGCCATCGCTCCTGAGGTATGAGAATGAGCGAAAATGATTAAGACCCTTGAGATTTGTGAAACATGATGGTACATGGCTGGAGCATAAAAGGATTCCACTTATTTGATTTGACTTTTTTTCAGCCTGAACCCAAATTTCACCAATTACAGAACAGGATTTACTGCCAACACTAGGTTAAAAACATTGATGAACACTCTCAGAACCAGTAGACTTAATCAGTAATAAACAGAATGGTCTTCACCCATTTAAGTGTTTTGAGTAGATAGATGAAACAAGAATAATTTTTAAATGATACTTCATATAGTGGTTCATGACTCTGTTTGAAGTTTCATAAATAGGGGTGTTTATCAGAGTCATAAGAGGAAGAAAATAAGAGGAAATACTGAATCTGCAGATAGTTGGTGTGATAAACAATTTGAGGTGGTTTCATGACGGAAAGAGAGAGTGAAGGTTTAGGCTGGATAGATTTTTTGCCTTCTCCTGTGCGTGCGGATTCACTCTTTAAGGGACACAGTGCCCCACAGTGGATCAGTAGTTTACTCACAGAGGATGGAACATCTCAGGAGAGGTTAAACTGTGGGCTGAATGGACGTGACTGTATTTCTGAAAGGCAGCAGGTGCTGTGTGACTGTGAGGTTGTGAGGTTTTTTTCCTTTTCTTTAGGAAGGACACGTAGTCATCAGAAGGGGGTAATTCAATGGGTTTTAATTAAATTCACAAGCTCTGATATGGCGCCAGATTGAGTCGCTGGTGAGTGATGTCACAGCCAAGCATACCCCTTTTCAACAATGGTTCCTTCTTGTTTTCCACTCTCTTTAAAAACTCAGACAGTGTCATTTTGTGCATTTTAGAAATTACTGCTATTCTAATGTTGACAGACTTGTGCTGTATTTTGTAAGGCTGAGGCTAATAGTCTGATACTCTTCCAAAAATAGTCTGACACTCTTCCAAAGTATTTTGTTCTTTATTTCCTTCAGCTCTAAACATAACATGGTTATTCAGAATTCAGCCAAACGTGAGTAATCGTGTACATCTCTCTAGGTATACAGTTAGTGGTGGTAGGCATGCTTTTTCATTAAGCCTGTAGGCCTTGTGTTTTGCCTCAACAGTCACTATGAGAGGAAAAACATATCCAAAGGCCACGGAAAAAGGTGGCGCACCATAGATTTTGTCTCTTGTCTGTATTGGTATTTGGAGAAGATAATCTGTCTAATTAAAAGAGCTTAAAAAAGATCAAATAGTTCCTTTAGGATAGATAATCACAACGGCAATTGTATAAAAGGTCACATCTCACTCAAAGGCTAAGGATATTACGCATTATGAAGCTGTCATGAGGAACTCGGATCTATATGCTGTTATGACCTTGTATAGCGCATGCTTGTCCGCTCAGACTGATTAACTCGACTCATTCTGATAGAAAGAATAATACTTGACCTTCCAAAGATAGCAACTCTTCCATACTCAGAACCATTACCGCCACCAAATCACAAAAAGGGGTCGCCTAGCCAAATTTGTGACATAGTTGTCTGCACCAGTTTAATGAGCGAGCAAAGAAAACAAAGAAAACCTTTGTTGGTAAGTGCAGCTTAGTTCATCATTCAGCTTCGTGAGCGATTTACAAATTACGGCAATGGGCCAGTTTACGTAGGTTGCCATGGTTTGCTCCGTCCTTCACAAGAACGGGTTATGTCTGTCAAACTCATTAGTAAATGAGTATGTATACTTCGCTATAGGTCAGGGAGCAGTTTAGGCGCATTAGATGCATAGCTGTGTCCATGCTGACTGTACAACTGTCAGAACGTAGTTTCCCTTTAAAAGTTGTTCAGCTCCGTGGACTTGAAAATTTTGGCAGTTGTATCTGGCATCAGCACAGTGTTTTATAACTTGACCGGTACCTCGTACTTATTTTTTCAGTTTTCAGTTTGTGCAACGTCTAAAGACACGCGCGAACGGACCAAAGAGAAAAAGAGAAAACAATACTTTGAAATAAGCTGCCAAAACATTTTCAGTTGGTCCAGTATTATTTAAAAATACGGCTCTAAGAACATTCTTCATTTATAAGAGAACGCGACCAAACTTTTCTTGCGGTTCGGAAGGCGAGGGCCAGGATAAGCTTAGGTTGAATTTCTTCATTTTTCCTCTATAAGGTGGGTGTAGTACAATTATGTGACGTCACCCAGTTTCAGATATGCTGTGCTCGCCTTTTCAAATTGCTGTTTTCTTCTTATTTGTTTAATATCCGAAGCGATGAGAAAACCACTTATCTAGCTCATGCGTAGGAGGAGTCAAGGTGCTCAGCGTGCCCAGCTCGCCACTCCGACAAGAGCAGCCTCCAGCCTATCAGCCATCCCACCGTTGTGACGAACATACAACTGTTGCGTTTTAGAATAGAGGTTGTTGGAGCTGTCGCCGGTGAAGAGGCGTGATTGCCAAATGTAAATAGTGAAGCTGTACAGAATCAGAATCCCACGAGACAGTTATCCCACACGTTTACCGATATAGTTTGTACAGTCGAAGGCTTGGTTAGAGGAGAGTTCAAGGTAAGGCAAAAACATTTCCTTTTCTTTTTTTTTTCCAGAGTGGAAAACGGAGGTCCAGCGTTGTGTTACAGTATGATTCATAGGCCAAACACGGACATGTTGTAACAAGCTGTGACTCTCCTTATTCGCCCACACGTGGATATTGAAGAATAAACACGTTTGTGCCTGTTTTAGCTAAGTCGGTCTGCCTAATAATATATAAATAATGAAAACCATTGGGGAAAATAACTCTATGTCTCTCTAACTCAATGTCTCTAACAGTCATTTTTTTCGACGTTTGACTTTGTTTTCATATTGCCAAGTAAGGGTAAAAACTCAGAAATGCAGTTTTGCGGGGTAACACTCTTACAAAGACCAGATTTCTCTTGAATCCGGTCCTTTATCTAAAGAATGTGAGCCTGTGGCTTTTACCTCCACGAAGGTTGCCTGACAGGTTGACTCGATTATGAGCAGGGCTGTCTAAAAGGCATGAAGAGAGAGAGTGAGACATATGGATGCAACTATACCCATCCTATTACATGTCTTAATGTATGTTCGGGTAAATACATTGAAGTTGTAAGTTCCCTAATAAGCCTTGCCCGTCTCGTCTGTGCTGTGTGGCATTAGGTGTCTGCACCTCTGGATATCTAGCTTGAGGAACGTGTATAGTAGACTGAAACTTAACGTTTAAAACGACTCAAGGTCACTGATGGGTATGTGTACGCCATTTCGTTATCAGTTAGACAACTTGGAATTTTTCCAACGCATCTTGAGAACAGATCTAAAATTTTGAAATTTTGTTCTCTATTTCCGTCGTGGTTTATATCGGAACAGGGAGGGCGCTTCACCCCTAGGGGCGATATTTTCCAATACAAATTTCAGCCAATAACATACACCACTACAATGTATGTGTATATATGTGTGTATAGATATATATACGTGTGTGTGTGTGTGTGTGTGTATTATGACAACACACATCTTTACTTTGAGCCAAAAATACCAAATCCATTTGAGGATAAAGGTCAGCCAGCAGCTAGGAGTGGTTTCATAATATAATATGCAAGGGAAAATATGAGGACACACATGAAAAGATTACTTTGGTTTCAGGACTGTCATTGATTAAGTCTGGTGTGCGGTCTGTTAAGTAATATCTGAAACATAATCATTCCTATTTCACCGTGACATAATGAAATAATTATTAACCTGCTTTGAACAGTGCAGAGATCATTTCTGTCAGGGCGAAGTTCATCTTGGATATAAATGTCCGGAAAGGTCCCTCTTAATTGAGAGCCATGCCAGCATTGGACACGGAGGCAGAAGTCCAGCTCACCAAATTAATAAGGTCTTGCACAGTTAATTAGGATGGGCTCAGGCAGGAAAAAGGAAAAGTTGAACGCTGCCTATGTGGTTTCCTGTGTTTGTCAGCCTTCCTGTGTGAAAGAACGTTGTCCATGCTCACAGAAATAGTCAGGACTGTCTAGTTATCACTGAAATATTCAGTAAATTCAGTATTCAGTAAATGTTGTAACTGATGGAAACTGATGGATGAAGTTGTCTGGTCCCTCAAGCTACAAGACCATTGTTTGCCAGAGAAACCAGTTTAATACTGTTTCCTATTTTCCTGAGAGATGTAACATTTTAAGTGTGTTTTAATGGTCAAGAAAAACTGCTTTTCACTCTCTTTTTTTTGCTATCTTTGTGATCACACTTTCCTTTTCTTGGTAGATATCTCACATAACCATTTGCTGCACGAGGCAGCTGGCTTCTATCCATCGTGTTGAAGTAAAACTTGGAAGGAATTTCAGTGTTGCTGATGTAAACATTACTGACTTAATGGTGCCAGCGGCTCTGTCCACTCTGGAATGCAGTTCAAGATTCCAAAAAAGAAAAACTAAAAAGTAACAACAAGAACAACCACGGAAAACAACTAGGGTATTTCTGTGAATTCTCCCTTAAGATTAAATTGGTGTCCTTTAACAAACCGATGATGCTCAGCCTGTTCTTGCTATTGATTTAAACTGCTCTTCCTCAACAGCCATCATTCTGAGGTCAGCTTCGCAGGACAAAAACTCCCTTGGTGATCATGGCAACCATCGTCATGGAGAAGATTGGACGCCTCTTCATCAACCTCCAGCAGATAAGACAGGTGCCCCAGATGCTTAGGGAGGCAGTGCCTTCCATGCCTGGCACACTACGTGACGGTGAGGTACCCTATTTCTTTCGGGAGCGCCACATCCATGCTGGATACCGTCCTCTGCACCAGGGCTGGAGATACTACTTCTTGACGCTCTTCCAGCGACACAACGAGACGGTCAACGTGTGGACTCACCTCCTGGGGGCGTTGCTGGTCTTCATGAAAGCTTCCCAATTGGCAGAGACTGTGGACTTCATCAGAGACCCACACGCTTGGCCCCTGCTCATTTTACTGCTGTCCTCCATGGGTTACATGACTTGCAGTGCAGTGGCACACCTCTTAGCTGCTAAATCTGAACTCTGTCACTATTGCTTTTTCTTCTTGGACTACGTGGGTGTGGCGCAGTACCAGTACGGCAGTGCGGTGGTTCATTTCTACTACGCCGTGGAAGAGAGTTGGCATAGACAGGTGTGGGGCATTTTCATGCCCGTCGCCAGCTTTTTGTGTTGCCTTTCCTGTCTGGGATGTTGTTATGGAAAGTACCGGAACTATAGTCTGCCCCCGTGGGTGCGCAAAGTGGGACAGGTCGTGCCCTCAGCGGTGGCCTACAGCTGGGACACCAGCCCGGTGTTCCAGCGCCTGGGTGCCTGGGTGCTGTTCCATGGAGAGCCTTCTGGAAATGACCGAGCCCTGTGGTTCCACTTTGGTCAAGTGGCCTTCTTTCTCTCAAGTGCCTTCTTTTTCACACATCCGCTGCCTGAGCGTCTGTTCCCAGGCCGCTGTGACATCTTTGGGCAGGGCCACCAAATTTTTCATGTTCTGTTGGTCTTCTGCACCCTTTGTCAGATCCAAGCCTCACACCTCGACTACGTTGCCCGGAGGCCGCTGTACATGCGTCTCCATGGCGACAGTGAGGCGGCGTTTTTCGCGGTGTTGTATGTTATCACTGTAATTGCCTGCGCCCAAATTGCCACCTTCATGGCTGGAAAAGTGAGGCAGTTGCTCTCATGCAAGGAGAAAGCTAAATGAGCAATGTCTAAATTTAACAAGGGCATGCTGGAGATCTTTTTCATCACAGCACTGATTGTAATAATTCTGTCATTCCATTCAAAAATGGTTAACTTGACCACAAGGTGAAACATTCCAACCGAATTGTAGCACATTGACGACCAGACAAAAGTAGCATAAGTGTTGGACTTTTATTTTGTATCATAGCGTTATGTGACAGTCGTGATCAGAACCCTGACCTCTGTCATATTTTGGCATTCCGATTGCCTTTACGTACCAGCATAATAGTCTATCGACATTTTTTCCCAATCAGCACAAAGTCTTAGGTAAGTGCTGTTCCTAGCTTTGCCAGTAGGCCTTATGATAGTTGCAAAATGTGCGTAAAAGTTCACAGTTTTCCTGGGCTGTCTTAAATTGTACTTTGTAATTTGTCATTTTAGAAGATGCTCGATTATTTTTGTACTGTTCTTAGTACAGAGAGAACATCTGTTGTGCCTTTTGAGTAAACGTTTACAGACTTAAATCTTGTACATGAAGTCAGTCACTGACAAAAAAAAAAAAAAGTCCCTTAGATACTGGTATGAGGATGGCTTAAACATATATATATATATATGTATGTATGTATGTATATATATATATATATATATATATATATATATATATATATATATATATATATATATATATATATATATATATATACATATATATATATATATTCACAGTTTTGTCTTTATAGTACACAGATTTAACCATTTCCTTGCCCTTATAAATTAGGGGACAGTATAGACCAGTTGTAGTATCTTGTGGTAATTAATATGTTTTTCTCCATCATATACTTGATGCTCCTATACTGGGACAGTGCTTTTCTTCACTGTAAACCAGGGGTGGATGGTAAACCAGAATAAAAGGGAAGGCCAGTACCATGTCGTGCCATGATATGTATTTCACTATAATTTGAGCGATGTTTTAAAGCGCATTTCACAAATTTTTAGATGTTTTGTTTTTGTATCATTTTTGTATTGTCAACTTAATGTACTCCTACATATTACTTTGGGAGACCTAATATAGATGGTTCATATATGTTAAAAAATGTGTGAAAAATTTAAACCCTGAGACAAGGGCGTACATCTCGAACTGGGCATCTCGTAGCAGAAGGTACTAGCAGGAATCAATGCAAGCAATTCGTTGCACCATCTGAAATATACATAAGAAAACCCTTCCTTTGTTCCTTTATCATCCGTCTTAGTTTCTCTTAAGTTAACTTATTTCAGGAATAAATGTCCTTAACAAGATTTTTCATCATCATCATCATCTAGCATGTGGAAAATATTGTCACATGAATTTTGGGACATCTACATCCTACACCTAGTTTAAACATTATTTAACCTTCGTAAGGCCAGTGCAAGTATAAACGTGTTAGCTTTGCTGTGGCGACATCTTTACATAGTCCAAAAATTGTTGGTCCCCAGTATGTTTCCGTGTAAAACCTATTTCATTTTAGTCAAGGGTATTTGGATGCCATTTGAATTTGTTTCGATGGTGAAAGGGAACACGTAAGTGATGACATTGAACTGAAAAATGACTGTCAGAGCTCCCCGGATTTTCTTGTTTTTCCTATCCTCTTGACATCCTTTCGTTCCTTCTAGGTCTGAGTCAGTGGAAACAGGCTCTGATTGGCTGTTGAAAACAGATCACCATGGTGATTTCTAATTAAACATTGGCTTTGCCAGGCAATAAAGGTGTGAGGAGGAAGCTGGAGACTCTTTCTCTGCATACTGAAGAGCTAATAAAGGCTCTTTCTCTGTCTGTCTGTCTGTCTGTCTCTCTCTCTCTCTCTCTCTCTCTCTGTCTGTCTGTCTCTCTCTCTCTTTCTCTATGTCTCTTTCTCTCCCACCTGCTGCTGTTCTGATTTCTCATTTATTCCAACAAACCACGAGGGAGCTCGAATTACTGTTGCTGCTTTGTGAAATCTTCACTGTGTGGAAAATTTGAGTCTGACCAAAATGCACTGTAAAAGCCTAAGTGTTGATGTAGCGACCCCTTGTGGAGCCTACATGAATTGTACACCGCATATGAAATAAATGTGCTGCCAATAAGTTTGAGGGGGTTTTTTTGTGAAAAACTTTGTTCATTCTGAGTATATGCAAGGAAGTATCATTTTGAATTTTCCACCCTTCACTGTAGACAGTTTTAAACCCTGTTAAGCTCTTACATAGTTCTCTGTTGTATGTGATGGAATGAACAATTGATGGGGGGGGGGGGGGGGGGTGAGTGCTGTTTAGGATCCTGTTTCAGGAAAATTCTGATTCAGCAAAGCAGAGTGTCTCTTGGACTGGATCCATAGTCTTTGCTGCATAGCTAACAGAAAGACAGAAACCACTATAGCTTCACCCTGGTGAAGCTACAGTGCTGAGAAGCTATGTCTGGCAAACTAGATGTGTCTAATCTGTGGCTTGGTCTTTATTTAAATTAAAGTGTTTATTTGCTCTTTCTGTATGCATGTTTTTACTTATGTACTGGTGGCGCAGGGGCATGTGGTTGTGCAGTATAGAGTATATATTATTTTCTCAGGGAAACAGATAATTACCAAATCGATTTGGCAGTCAGTTTCTGTACCAAATCTTATGCCTCGGTGTCGGCAGATAAATAAGCATGTAAAGTCAAGAAGAACCCAGAAGAAATGGCTTTCTTTGTTAACTAAATCCATTGGATTAACTCTCTCTCTACCATAGATGAGTAGTATTCAACAAAAGAAAAAATAAATAAATAAAAGAATAAAAAAATCAGACAAACAATACAGCAACTTTAAATAGCCCAGGTCATTAGAACGACTGTTTTCTACTCTTGTATACAAACAAGTTAATTGACATGAATCTAAGGGTAACTGGTATTCTTTATGAAACGGAGAAATTGGCCCGGCCCCTTTAAATCCTCTGGCGAATAGCGGCGTTTACGGTGGCGGGGGGAGAGGCGATTGTACGGCAAGAGAACTGGGAACTGGTCGCTGAGAACACATACACAAAGGGACATTAAGAGTCGCGACGATGGGCATCAAATTGTACTACACCACCGTCACTGCTTCAAGGGAGGTGAGAATGAATTTAGCGCTACTTGATATTGTGATATTTGGAGATTCATACATGCGTGCGGAGTGACTACAAATCTAAAAGGATTAGCCTCAAAGACACACCCAGCAGCCGTCATATTAATACACCTCAGCTAAATTCTGAAGTCATTGTGCATTTACGAGGTGTTGTATTTCTCTTGTGATAATGTTTTAAGCTGTCTGGCATTAGATAATATCAGTATAACGTGTTTCGAAAGTTTCAGGAGAACCGTGTTCGCGAAAATAAGAGAATAGCAAGAGGAAACGCAAACTCACTCAGCATGAATAACGGAAGTCATGTTGCATCTTTTATTTCCTCAGCCTGTGCGTTATTCGGCGATCAAAAGAGAACATTTTATGCATTCCGACGCGGAAGGGGTGTGGGACATAAATGGAGTATTTTGACGAATTGGCCAATATGTACCGAAACAAATCAGTATCACACATCTCAAAAAATCCATTCATTGTCTTGAATTGTTCCTCACTGTGATCGCATAACGAGTTTGTGACAACACTCTGAATCGCGTCCCCTGCCTTGTTAGTTTAATCAATTATATACTCATCAGTGCGTTTGAGGGGAACAGTTTTTCAATCGCAGCAGCGCGCATAAACATCTGTTATGAATCGAGAAGGAATGCACGCGGGAGCGTGCCATTTTGAAGAAATACTTTTTTGGGAGAGGGGGGGGGCACCATCATGACATAGACTATGTACGATTTTGGGGCCAAATACCTCAGTGGAAGGCCCGAATGCGCGTTTGTAAGAGAAACAGTTCATGGTTAGGTAGGGAGATCGCGTCAACGCATCACCATTTTCCAAAAAAAGGATCGTTTGTCTAAATCTTTTACCCCGTGACTTAACAGTTGCATCCCCGTGAGACAGACAATTGAATGTGTGTGTGTTTTTGGTACTTCTGCCGTGTTGCTGGTCATTTGTTTGAGGCGTGGCGCTTGAACGTTTTTGCCCTCCAACTTCCTCAGTCTGGGTTTGTCAGAGAGCGTTTAACAGTTAATCATCAACTCGTCTCTTTTTTTTAAAGCCGAACCACTGGCTCTTAAAGGCAAACCGCAGCAGACTGCGGAGGTCATTCAACGAAATCTACAAGTTTTTGCGTTTATCATTGTAGATGGCACGTTTTACTACTGTACTACTTTACTACAGTTTTCAATTCTGCACAATCTAATAATGATTTGAGATTGGGTATACCCGTGGAGCAAGTCAGATTTACATACGATTTGGTTACGTCAAGTCTTCCAGTCTCTTTGCTGAAATAAATCTGCATAACTTCCTCTTTGTGGGTCCACTTGCTTTGATGTTTTACCATCTTTCATTTAATTTAAGAAAACCCTTGATGGGTCCAATGTGTTACATGTTTATTCTGTGAAGTTCAACACATAAAGGAATGAGAAATTTTCAGAATTTCACAGAATTTTCATAATTTCCATCTCTCAGAATATGTTTTCTATGTCCGGCCACCAGTTTGTGTAGTTTTAATGTGATTGATGTGGATATGCATTTTTAGGACATAGCAGATGTACAGTGTGAGTTTTTACTTTTCTTTTTTCCTCAGGTGAAATCCCAGCAGGCCGAGGTGATGCGCATCCTGGACAGTAAGAGCATCCACTACGAGCTGATTGACATTTCAGTGGGCGGGGCTATTCGTGATGAGATGAGGACTAAGTCGGGCAACCCTACTGCTGTCCCACCCCAGATATTCAACGAGGACCAGTACTGTGGGGTAAGCAAAGGGACCCAGGGCCCTAAACAACACTTATGTTCTGCGAATGTCTTCATTCACATATTTCTTTCTTTCTTTTTCTCTTTCTTTTGTAACTTTTGGACTCTTTCTTTCTTTCTTTTGGACTTTCTTAACTTACTTTCTGTCTTTCTTAACTTTCTATTAGCAGCCAAATGTATATCATGCCTGTATTAAAACAAGTTTGAGCTATTCACCAGCAAATTGCGCAGCATAACTTTATTCAGTTTGAATTATTGTACTAGTCTGCAGTGCAGCTTGGTATCCTGAGAACTGACACATACATCCTCTCTCTCTCTCTCTCTCTCTCTCTCTCTCTCTCTCTCTCTCTCTCTCTCTCTCTCTCTCTCTCTCTCAGAACTATGAAATGTTTTCAGAGGCAGTGGAAGCTGACACAGTGGAACAGTTTCTGAAGATGGCATGAGAGCGCCACCTGGTAGCATCCGACATCCCCACACATCCTCAACACTGGCTCCCCCAACTCCCCCCTCCCCACCCTACCCCCCGAAAACTCCCCCTGCCCACCCCCTGTTCCAAAACAGGGAGGTCCTGTCCTCCACCCCTCTGCCCCGCTGGCGGTGCCCACCCTTCTTTGTCTCAATGCCATGTCTCATGCCAAAAACAACCAACCAATTGAAAAAAAAGCACACATGACCCCACATAACCCCATTCTTGATTAGGTTCGGCTTCAACCACCCTGCGATTTTTGATTGTTCATGACTTCTCTCTTTGTGCGGTCTTATTTTGTCCCTTTGCACTCTGGTCCTTCCTCTTCTGGGGTTTAAATGTCACTAATTTGTCTTAATCTCGTCGGGATCAATGGAACGCCTGGATGTGTAGTAATTAGGTCAACTAATCTGGGCCTCAACCACATGATTATTTCAGATTAAACTAATCCACAGGCAAGCAAACATTTTAAGCAACTTCTTGATCTCTCTTTTGGACCAAACAAATAGTAAAACAAAACAAAGAAAGAGAAAGAGAATACTTTAAATAGCACTTTCAAGTCAGATGTTTTTGAAATGATTTACTTTTCAGTTTTGTTAATTGGCCTTCATGTTCCCATAGAGAGACTGATAATTTAAGTCATATCAAACTGTTCATCGGTCAACAATTTGATCGGATTAGTATGTCCCCTGCAATTGGAAAAAACGCCAGTTACATTAGTTTGAATGTTGACAACAGAGGAGTCTTATTGGATTGTGTATCAAATATGGGGATATACATTGAGTTCTATAGTTGCGAACAATGTCAAAGACTGTGAAGGTTTTGTAGTGAAATCCAATCCAACGTATTTCTAAATATGCAGGGAGTGGACAGCATTCCATTGTGTTAAACTCAGTGCCAATAAATTTCTCTAAAAACGTGTTTTCCATATACACATAGTCTTCTCTCTGCTTACTCCAAACCATTGCTGTGGTTAATTAACTGAACCCCAGAAACCTTGCACACAGTTATATCTATATATATCTATATATATAATCTTAATCTTCCAGAGTCTTATATTCTGATGGCAGTATTTAGTACACTGAAGCTAAGAAGAGATACGAGCCTGTGTCATTGAAATTCATAATCTTGCCAGTTGGCAGTCTTTTCCTGTGAAGTGATCAAATGCTCTCTCATTCTTACGTACACCTGTGATGTTCTAGATTCTCATCTCATTAAGTTCTGGCAATGCACTGACCTTGGCTTTTCCACTATCGACCTACTTGTCAATGTCTTTGAGTCTCGGTGTGATTTGGTCATTCCTACAGTCATCTCTCTGTGTCCACTTCCTAAGAGCTTGACAAGAGCTTTATTGAAGCTCTTCACATGGGGAACGATGAAGTCGCTACCTGTAATACAGTCAAGTGTATGCTACCATACACACACTGTTTTGGTGTGTAAATTATTGGGCTTGATGTGTTATTGGATTTAGTATGATCATGTTAGTCTTTTTTTTTTTTTTGCTTCTGTCGAGACTCCTTATATTGTCTAAAAGCCCAAAGTATTTCCATTTTGGGTTTTAGAAATATATAAATTCAGATATTTGAAATATCTAATCCAGACATTCCCTCGCCTTGACTAAATCATTCACCATCTCTATTGTTTGTGAAAATTTCTTGTCTCTTTGTGCTTTTTTTTTGCTCTTGGACCAACCTCCCTTTTTGGCCAAAATAAAAAAAATAAAAAAAAAACCCTGCAGAGACAAATAGGGAAAGTGATGCTGTTGTCTTCCAAGAAGATGGTGAAATGTTAATGAATGGGTCAAATAAAAACGAAAAAATGTCAAAATGACTTGTGTCCATTGTATTTATTCACTGTAAATACGGTGTGTTGGCGAGCTAACTTTAAGAGGACAACTTTTTAAAATTTTGGTATGAGGCGAATGTTGGCTTTCCTCACAATGTTGTTTATTCTCAATCTTAGCCAGTCGTTATCCAGTTATTCTGGTATAACAGATACGCAGTGACTCACGGCCAAGGAATGTTTTAGGCTCATGTGAAACATCTGCTCTTAGGAAACTGAGCCACCTTTTAATTAGCAAGTCTTAAGTCACACGCGTATTCATCTCAGAGTTTGATGAACCCTTGACTTTTACTATCTGCTGCAGAGGACATAAACACAGTGGGGATGTGTACAATACTATGAAGTCTTTTCTAAATCAAAATGATCTGAGGATGAGAAATAATCATCAGGTAGCATCCCAGTTTCCTGAAGTTTGAGACTGAGAGCATTACGTGACTGTAACAGGCAACATAAGGTTTTTCCTCTTGGCGTCCTGTTTTGCATTCTTGTGCAGAATTTAGTATTCGCAATTTACTGATTTTCTATGTTTATATTAGTTTAGTATTTTTTTTAACTTATAAATTAAACTTTTACTGATTTTTTTCCCAATTTTCTCATCACTGATTGCCTAATATGTCACTTTTTATTTGCACAGCCATAAACAGCTTGGAGAAGTAACACAGAGGTGATGTTACAGGAGCCTTGCTGTGGATTAGCTAATTGTCTCCATGGCATACTCTCAGAATTATGTTCCAAAGAAGTGGGAGGGCAGGAAGACTTCTCTCTGTGCAGATTTATTGCTGAGTCTTCATACTATAGATTGAGTTTTTGTGGGAGTTTATGTCATTTTTGAGAATGTCTGACTTTTTTTTGGATGAAAGTAAAAAAAAAAAATTGAAAAGAGGAGCGTGATAATGTAATAATAATAGTGCCAAACCAATAACTTTCCTACATGATTCTGCACAGGAAGTGGTTGGACTGAAAGTTCCAAGTGGAAAGGACGTGTTTCATGATTATTAGCAATTTCCTTCCTATTTATGACAAGGTATGCACAAAGGTAACATTCAGTAGTGCCTGTTTATACTGGAGAAAAAACAAACAAACAAAAAGCAAAATCAATAACTTGTGACACCATTACTCTCCTAAATGACGTGTATGTAATGTGAAAGTAACATGACCTGTCAGACTTGCCATGCTGCAGGGACACAGACACATGATCACAATGGAGTGATCAATAATTTATCTTACTCTTCTGATGTGAAGTCTTACTGAAAGTGGTTACCGAGAAGCATTACACTGTGTAGTTGTTACTGTTAGGTACTAATAAAACATTAAAGACATACATTTATTTGCACTCTCTCTCTCCCTCTTTCTCTCTCTCTCTCTCTCTCACACACACACACAAACACACACACACAAAGGAGGTTTAAGTTTTACTTAGGAAATTTTATTTATGATTAATTTTCATTTAGGGAACTTACCTCCCAAACAAAAACAAAAAAAAAACCCCAAAGCTGGTCAGCAATACACTTTTCTTCCTCTCTCTGAGCATGGAGAGGGAAATGATCAACAATAGAAACCGTCAACACATCAAACTTGAAATTTCATTATCAACACTTGGCAGGCAGTGTGAGCTGTAGATAATAAGCTGTGTGGTATTGTGCCACCTGCCCTGGAGTGAAACGTTCGTTCTGCCCTCTTTTTTTCTGCTTACTCATACCCGGCTCATTCTTTGTGTGGTAGACAGTTCCAGGTAAAGCAGAATAAATCTTATACACGACAGAACATGCCATTCCTTCTGCTTGTGTTCCCTTTGAAGTCAGCTAATAAAATCAACCCGAAGAATTATACATGGATACATTTTTCTACTCGTAAATGCTGCTAGGTGCTGCTAAACGTTGTATGTGAAGCGAGGACAATCCTGGAGGCGTAATGAAGACGTTATGACCACTAGGTGGTGCTGTTGCATAGGTCGAACTCAAACGACAATTACTCTAAATCGCAGTATCGGGGCACACTGGGTAGAATTTTGTTTGTTCCTGAGCTGCAGGATACGACACAAGCCTGGAAGGGAGGGTGATGTTATTACAGGAAACGGGTTTTTATCAGTTAAACAGACTTATTTTGCCCAGTTGAATTTGAGTCAAACTACTCCCCTAAACCATCGAAGCTAATGAAGGGTTTGATTGTTTTAAGTCAAGTTGAATCAGGTGTGTCAGTACTGGATGAAAACAGCAGTATGTTGTCAAGAGAGTAACAAGGGGTTGGATTAAGAAACACTTGGCCATGCTCACCATGTTTAGAAAGCAGAAATATCTAACTGTGTGGCCTGAAGCTTTTTGAACAATATGCGTATTAAAGAAACTCAGTATCTTTTTTTCTCTTAAGCTTCAAAGAACTTGTTTCTGAGAGAAATTAAACATGTGCAGTCTCTGGATGGGTAATGTAAGTTTGTAAGTTTGTAAATGAAAGTTTGTAATGTGATTCTGTCAACCATTCTCTGCATGTTTCCTTACAAGCTATTATGTAAACAATTAGGTCATCCATGTTGTGACCTTTCCCTCATGAAAAGCTAATATGCTCAGTTTTTTTTCTGTTTACTGTACCATTTCGGTACATTTTAATCCTTAAATGTCCCATTTTAAAGAGAGAATGTTAGTGAAAATGCACTTTGACTGGACCTGTGATTTAGAATTTATAAAGAATTTTTTCCCGGTGTAAGTACCTTAGAAAGTTGTCCTGTTTTTTCTTTTTCTGTTTGATAGTTAGAGCCTTATATGGATGAAACTTTCATCTCCAAGGCCTTTGCTTCTATGGGTGAAATTGTGGTGGGTGTGCGATTGATTCGCAATAAAATAACAGGGTAAGAGGAACACAACACGCTAAAGCTGTAAAATCCAGTCAGTCAGTCAGTGAGATGAATGGCGGTGTTTGTTTAATGAGTCTGTTTTGTCCAGAGGTGCTGCAGGGTATTGTTTTGTAGAGATGGAGGACGAGGCCACGGCGGAAAGATGCCTTCGCAAAATCAACGGAAAACCTTTACCGGGTGCCACCCCGGTAATACTGTGACCGTTCCTCTTTGTTTTCTTTATAAAGCTGTGATCGAATAATTCTTATTTGCGACTGATGCACTATTTAGGTTAAAATGTTGTCATTCACGGTGGCATACGGTAAAATATGACCAGCAGCAGAGAGAGTCTGCAAATGTATAACGTAAATCACTAGGAGTCTGTGTATTCTCACAGCCCAAAAGGTTCAAGCTGAATCGAGCCACTTACGGGAGACATGCAGAAAATAGGTACGCATTGTGATGTTTGAATGTATTTTTTTCCAGTTTGGTGTCATTTGTTCAGACCATCTCCCTGTGTTGTTGTCACAGCCCATCCTTTTCTCTCTACGTGGGGAACCTTACTCCTGAAGTCGATGATGGAATGCTCTACGAATTCTTTTATGATCGCTTTCCATCCTGTCGCAGCGGGAAAATTGTGCTAGACAGCAGAGGCTACTCTAAGTAAGACCAAGTTAACAGTAATCTCTCAGGCTACTAGTATTTACATGTAATTGTATCAGCAAATGTTTGTAAATGCTTTTTGTTTGTGTTTGTGTGTGTGTGTGTGTGTGTGTTTTCCATAGGTGCTGTGGCTTTGTGGAATTCCAGAGCCAGAGAGACCAGAAACGAGCACTGGTGGAGTGCCAGGGGACTTTTGGACTTGGCAAGTTGCCTTTAAAGATTAGTGTGGCTGTGAGCAAATTGTGAGTTTGTCCAAACATCAACCACTAATCTTTTATCATTAAGCACAACATAAACTGGGCCACACTGTTGTGTCTCCCATGGCCTTTTTACCTCGTACCCTTGGCTGGAATTAATAGCTTTTGTTTAATAGTGTGTGTTTTCATAGCTTTTCATTATGAGATGGTTCTCTGTTATATATCTGATGCGCTCTTTGCTCAACAGGAACAAGAGTGGGTCGTCTGAGAGCAGTTCCTACCAATCATGTGATCAAAGCTACGCCCAATACCAGTACTTCAACCCAAACCACCAACAATGTAATCTGAACTATTATAATTATGGCCAGTCTGTGAATTATGACTACAACTACTTAAACCCCTTTCAGAATGTATCTCAGGTAGGTTTTTGTTTGAGATGGATATTCAGTTCCTATCTTAGGGAGCGTGGTGAAAACTTAAGGAGATACAGAACAAAGAAATGTTCTTCATTTCTCTATTATATGTATGAATATAGATTTGTCGTGGAACTGGAACAGAACATATTTGTACTTGAGCGTGTAGTCAAAGCCACAATCTTTTAATGACATTTTACGTTACTGTTTAGTAGCAGGGCTTTGTTGGATTCTATAATCTCAGCAAGATTGTTATGGCCATTCCATTGTAATTCATTCTATGAGTATTTAAGTTAATGCAAAGATTAACAATAATAGGTATACACTTATGAATATTACCTTTTTTGTTTTCTTTTTTTTCCTTACTCTAATGGACATCTTCAATAATAGGTTTGTGAGGAAGTGGAAGATGATGACCTAGTGTGTGAGTTACTTCATCCTTTTGTACATATTTACACTGTACAAAGTCGTGAATTATTACCAACTGAGAAAATGCCTGCAGCACAATTCTGGTGTGTGTGTGTGTGTGTGTGTCTGTCTGTCTGTCTGTGTGTACACGTGTGTGCGTGTCTGTCTGTGTGTGTGTGTGTCTGTCTGTGTGTGTGCGTGTCTGTGCGCATCTGTTCTTTTTTGGGATCTTACATATCCTTCAGGTGGTAGAGAAATGCCAAAAATCATTATCATACTGGAACAATAACCCCAAGAGAACACCAGAAGATGTCCAATATATCACATGTTGTTGAACTGAATATCAGCCACTGAGCACCTGATTCTGGAATACATCATATGACTGATTTAGAACATAATGGTCTTACGTGTTGGTTGCAGACCCTGATGGTGAGTTGGATGTGGTGGAAGCCAACAGGCTGTTCATGGATCAGAGTGAGGAACTGTATGATGCGCTGATTGGCTGTTACTGTCAGCCTCCAGAATCCTGGGCAGGAGTCACCTGTACTGTCACATGTCTCCTTCCAGAACCTATCTTTGACTATGACATTTAATAAACCTGTCGGGATGCCTGTTTTTTTTTTTTGTTTTTTTTTAATTGTTTATTTAATTTTGGAGAGTGAGGTAAAGTTATTTGAAGAAAACCTGCCTTAGCAAAAAAAAAATAAAAGCTTGTACTTAAATATAGATGAATACAGATATTTCACTGATATGTTTCAATGAAATCATATAACTGCTTATTTTGCTTTTTTATGTTGAGCATTTTGAGTTTGAAGTTTTGCTCTGTGCTTTAGTTTTGTACGTCCTTGTTTCCATGTTGCCTTGAATGTACCAGTAATATATCAAGGAGAATTCTCACTAATAAAATACACATTAGTTTAATTTTGGTTTTAAATTCAGTGACTTTCACCCTTTCTTTTAACAGACTATCTGGAGGTGTTTTCTTTCTGTTTCAGCATAGAGCTGCGAGTCTAGACAGGCTCATTAGGAAGACTTAAGTAGTATTGAGACAGCTTAATGGAGTCATTGCACTCTGTGAAATACAGTGGTGCAATATACGCTCCAGAGACAAAGAACAGAGGACAGGCGTGTTTCACATAAATACCAGCAACAACCAGTGCCCTTACTGGCACCCAGTCTCATACACTGGCTTTGTTCTCTCTCGAGGATCTCTATACCATTGGCTCCTAATGGTCTTGGAATCAGCAGTGAATCACATGACAGTCATATGGGGCCTAGATTTCCATGGTTATGGGCTGGCTGGTAAATCAGGGTCTCCGAATGTCAAAGCCAGACCTTAGGACTCTAATTGTGATTAAAGTTTAGTCACTTATTTCCGATTTATGAAGGACTTTTTTTTTTTTTTTTTTACTTCTGGTGGTTTGAAATGATTGTCTTTGTTTACAACTGAAGTCTGTTCCCCTGAAAATGGAGCAGGTATTGATTATATCTTCATTTATTTTACTATTGGTAATAATAAAGCTTTCTTTTAACTGACCGTGATAACAACAAACACACCTAAATATAATTTCCAGATCACAATATTTCCAAATTCAGACTTGTTCTTAATTAAAACTACTGAACGAGTCTCGTCATTGGGTAATCGCTGAGTTTTTATCTTTAGATGGTAAATTAGCTAGATTTGACGAATTTGGCATTCAAGAAAAAAAACCCACCCCAGAATATACAAGAATATACCAGTTTAAATTATAAATAGTATTCCATAGCACGGTATTAACACCTGTTGTATAAGGAGATTTAAATGGAAATAAACTTTAAATAATAAGAAAAAAAACCTTTATGTGCCCCTTCTGATAAAAAAGTAACTTTCCTACAGAAATGCCTTTCTTTCCCATGTAAACGCTTCACCTCAGTAAAAAGTATTTTAATTAAATATAATGCAGGGTCGAAAGAATGAAAAACACTCGGCATCAATTCTATGACGCATGCTCATATGACACATCAGGGGTTGGTCTTCTAACGGAAGAACAAAGTATTCCGGAACGGATGTTCGTAGCAAGGAACAGCTCTCTACAGTAAGCTTGTCTCACTAAAAATTTCAAACAACTAAATATACTAAGTCGTTCAAAGTGACGTTAAAATGTCATATTAACCAGTACTTCTGTTCTGAGGTGACGTTTGCTTCTGTCCGCTTTCCAAGCCTTCCAGTATTAGCGGGATTTGGCTAGTTAGCCTTATGATGCCTAAAAAGGGTTGATGGGTGGCTAAAAGTGACTTGTAACTCAACCTAATTCCAAACCTAGCTACTTGTCAGCTAGCTATTTTATGGGTTAGCCGGTTCATACATTCAGTTCGTACTAGACAGAATGCTAAATAAGTGAAAGTATGTTACCAAATATGTCTTCCGACTCGAGAATACTTTCTGTGGTTAACGGGAACGTGGAATCTAGCACGGTTACTTAGCTTGCCACTCAAGAGTACATTACACAGCTAGTTTACAGGCTATCTACGGATTTTCAATAAGTTTTATGAAACGTAGGTTTGGTCATGCAATCTTGCTTACATTCAGCATGCACGCTAAACTTGTAAATAACTCGTCAAATTGTCCATAAGTTGTTTTATCAACAAGCTGCATCGATAGCATCAGAAAACTATGTAAACACATGCACCGGAAATTAGGACGGTATGTCCAAGGTACAGTTTAGATGTCCTATGGTCCAGGAAACGCGATTGTCCAATAGGCTAGGTTAGTGGAATAGCAGAACTCAATTTACTGGTAAAAACAATTTTATTTCCATATTACATCATAATATATGCTAAGTTAACTTAATTGCTAGGTAATGTCAGTAAACGTACCGTAACATTTGCCAGCAATGTACATTTCTGTTGTTGCTGATGGTGTTGTTGTTGTTGTTAAGAAACCTGGCCGCATAGGTGATGTAAGAGCAAACGCTATGCTCTACGTCATATATCGGCATTGCTATTCCAGGGAGAGCAAAAAGCATAGTCATTATTTGCAGACGTAGTCATCTCTTAGCTAATCAGTCTTTCCTGAAAAATTGAGGCCATCAGTAGTGAAGGACTGCCTCCCTGTTTGCCACTGAAAGTAGAAGTTGACGTGATTTTTTTCTTTTTAACATTAATATGGTCTAAATAGCCGAATTGAAGTTTTTTTTTTTACACCTGTAGATCTGCAGATGTGTGTAATGTAATTTTTTTGCATTGTTCCTTATTATCAAGGGCTTTTTAATCAGTACTTTGTTAAGGTGACATTGGCTGCGCTTGGTTTGTTATACTGTTTAACTACATAATCTTATGCAGTGTAGCCAAGGCTGTTGTTCTCTCTTTGTTCTGACTGTGCTCAGCTTTAATATGCTTCGTCTGCTTTGCCAATGTCTGTCTCTCTTCTCTCAGCATTTTGAACACGTCCAACACTTCCTAACCCAGCTCCCCATCCCTCATCTGTACACTGCCAAGGGTCAAAGGGTGAAACAGCAGTCATGTCGTACGGAATAGCACCTCCGAAGGACTTCAACAGTCTCATCCAGACATGCAGCTCCAACATCCAAAAGATCACACAGAACAGTGAGTGTCTTTGACAAAAAAAAGACACAAACCTCCATCTCTCTGTCATTCTGCAATGAAACTCTTTACATTTTGATAAATAGAACATTAGATTCATATGCACACAAAAAAAAATCAATAACCTGTTACTGTCAAGGTAGTTAATCTGCACCAGAGCAGGATACTGGCTTGTAAAATGTTTTGAATTCTATAGGTGCACGTGAGGTTGGAATTTCACAAATGCAGTCGTATACCATCGCAACTCTGTATGAGTGGCATTGTTTCCCTGCAGCAGTATCTCAGGCTCCAGTGTATTGTGTTCGTGAAGATGAGGCTGTAGACAGTCGTGTACTGCTTGTCAGTGTTCTCACTTATTCACTGAAAACATGTCTGTGCTCCAGCGGCCCAGATCAAAAGCATGGTGAACCAGCTTGGGACAAGACAGGATAACAGTGAGCTGCAGGACAAGCTGTGAGTATCACCTCTTGTGTTTTCATTCATTCTTTCAGAGCTTTTAGATGTGGAGTCACACGGTCTCATTCGGTCAATATGTGTCCACGTAGATTTTTCCATCTCAGTTGTATTCTAATGAACAGGTGCCCTTTTCCAGTGCTGTAAACGTGCATTGCATGCATTAAATCACGTGTGCTCCATGTTTTTATAGACAACAGATGCAACACTACACAAATCAGCTGGCCAAGGAGACTAACAAACATCTCAAAGAGCTTGGCTCCATTCCCCTACCGATATCGCCCTCAGAACAGGTGAGCGTTTGCATAAGGAAATGTCTGCTCAGTCCGTTGATGGCTATGCGTCATTTGCACGACGCGTTTAGGATATCTCGTTTGGCTAACGCAGCTTGTTCGCGTATCAGAACCTCAAACTGAAGCACCCGTATGTTTGTTTGTTTCTTCTTTTTCCACAGAGACAACAGAAAATTCAGAAGGATCGCCTCATGAACGATTTCTCTGCTGCACTGAATAATTTTCAAGCGGTCCAGCGTCGCGCTGCGGAGAAGGAGAAGGAGTCTGTGGCCAGAGCGCGAGCCGGCTCCCGTCTTTCTGTGAGTCGTCCCTACAGTACACGCGCTGCCCAAAGCGCGTTCTCAGGAAACCTAGGGATGTGTGAGCCCTCACCAGCGTAGATGTATTGCCTAGCAAGCTCATTGGTTACTCTCCTGTGCTCTGCCTGCAAATGCCAACCAAATCATAAGAGCCCCATTGTGATGGACTGCGTTGTCCCTCCCAGTTCAGTTTTTATGCTACATAAAAATGGAATGTGGAGAATTTCTCTCAGTCTTCCTGATTTTTCTTTTTGCCATGAAAACAATTGGTGAATGTTGGTGCCCGTAACAAAAATTAAGATTTACCTTTTTTTTTTTTCTTTTTTTCTTTCTTTTTTTTTTCTCAGTTTTCTGCTTTTCTACGTCCAATTCAATAACGGATTAACAAAGTTTGACAAAGTTTAACAGATGAATTTGGCTTTTGAGTCTAAAAGGGCGTTTTAACCGAATGCAAAGCGAGATTTTGCTTTGCTTTCCTCGCGCTGGTTTGATTGATTATCTTACAAAACTGAGCAACCAAATTTCGCGCTACGTCACAGCAAGTGTTTTTTGATTGCACCAATCAGATTACACGTGATCGAAAACATTTCCAGGAAGTGGATGTGGCTTCTAGCCCTACTGGAAGGTGATTGACTTTCGCCAGGCGAAATTTTCACTCCAGTTGAACATTTTTTGACTCAAGCAAACGCTCATTTCGCTTTGCTTGCAGTTTTGCCACGATTGACTCTGCCCATTCAGGTCCTGCCATTGACTTTTCAAGTATTCGCTTCGCTTGAAAATTTTGGGTTGCGTTCGGTTAAAACACAGCTTAAGTGTGTTGCACTGTAGGATGAGTTTGGGACAGTAAATGTAAAATGACTAACAGCATCGTTTGATCAATCAGTCAATGAGTGAATCATCCTTATTGCTACAGATGTTCAATATGGGGGGAAAAAAAGTCAATATGACAGTGTTTTATACCATTTCTTTGATAGATAGCGTGTGTCATATTTCAGATTCTATCACTTTAAGAATTTTTCAAATTTTGGTCCATATCATCTAGCCCTGAAGATCTTAAACAGTGTCTGTGGAGAAACATTGGGGTCACAGGCATGTTTTGAGCATGATAGGGTTTATGTTTCTGTTGTCAGCTAATCTCTTTTTGTTTTTTTTTGTTTTTTTAATCTAGGCTGAAGATGGTGCCCGTGATGAACAGCTTGTGTCTTTTGATAAGTATGTGAATGTTCCAACATGTGTCACCTGAGATGGGTACTCAGTCATGTTTAAGCCAACTGAGCCATTAAGTTCTATTAACTGAGTGTGCATGCGTGCGTGTGTGTGTGTGTGTGTGTAGCCGTGACGACTGGGGTCAGACCACCACACAAACGGAGGAGGCTGCCATAACAGAGGAGGATCTTGAGCTTATCAGAGAGAGAGAGACCAACATCCGACAGCTGGAGGCAAGTGTTGCGCTGTCGCTATGTCAACCAATGCCCAGTTCATTCACTTTACGCATGGAAACCATTTGATCCCACAGTGTTACAATTCAGATCACCATCACAGTCACGCGGCTCATTTCACACAGTACAGAATTTCTTAGCGTTATATGCCGTTACAACAATAATAAAGAATAAAGCTTTAATATACACATAGAAATATTTACATTTGGAGGTTCAAGCACATCACAGTGCTTGAAGCGCATCATCGAACTGTTAATCTTGTCGCCGCGACTGCCATCTAAACCTTTCTATTCGTGTTGTATCTTAGTCCGACATCATGGACGTGAACCAGATCTTTAAGGACCTTGCTGTGATGATTCATGACCAAGGGGAGATGATCGGTGAGCACAGCGTAATATTCCCCGTGTGGCGGTTTCCCCCTCATTACTTAGACTTCTTTGTGTGCGTCATTCGTTGGACGTGACCTGTGTCTTTGTATTCACATATGCTGCGCTATATAAAGACTGGAACTTTTTTTTTTTTCTTGTTTACGTTGTATGAGTTCCTGTTCCTTTGAAGTGGATTTATCAGATGCTATGTAAATGTCTCTTGCACTGACAGATAGCATAGAGGCAAATGTTGAGAATGCAGAGGTCCATGTGGAAAGAGGAACAGAGCAGCTGCAAAGAGCAGCTTACTATCAGGTAAGAGCCAGAACACCACACAGCAGTCAGACGTTTGTAATCAACACTGTTGTAATGGCAGTTAACACAGGCGTTCAAAAATAAAAGGACGCATTGTAACATTGCATTAAAAAAAATGACAGCTGTGTCATCCGTTTTGACAAAAGATTCCAACCTTCCATAATGCAAGAGGAACAAGGAGCTGTTTTTTTTTTTTGTTTTCGTTTTTTGGTCCTTTTTTGGTAAGTTATTCTTTGACTCCTTCACTCTCTTTCTCGTTCTCAATCAGCAAAAGTCTCGTAAGAAGATGTGCATCCTGGCCATGGTCCTGTCAATAGTCGTCATCATCCTGGGCATCATCATCTGGCAAGCTACCAAATGAGGAAAAATCTCTTTATGTCTGTCTTTCCCTCTCTCTTTCTCTCAGTACCTTATTTAATTTATTTTCGTTTTTCCCTCTCCGACTCTCGACCCCTTAATGCGCACGCACGGGGAATGGACAAGGTCTTTTATCAGCTATTTCATGGAGGTCTCTGTCCGCCTCTATGAGTGTACAGGGCTGGATGCTGAAGGGAGACTTTTCATATGCAGTTAAGACATTCCCGAGACAAACTGAAGCTAGGCTCTCCTCTTGGGCCGACGTTGTATTTACAGTTGAATGAAGGAGAGAATATAGTGGGGACGGGGAGAAGAAAAAAAAAAAAAACTCAGATAAAGAAATATGATTTAATTAATTAAGCTTGGTCTCATTTTGATTTCATTATCTAGTATTTACTGCACTAACACTAAAGTTTGTTTATCTCTTACAAACACCCCTCCCCCAAATTCCAGTTAATGTTGCAGTTAAATCTATTGTCGTGAAATATGAGGTAAGTATGTGTGTTCAGCAGTGAAATATGCATCATCTTATACCTCCTATTGGAAATTCATTCATAGTTTTTCAACGTTTTTTTTTTTTTTCTTCTTCTTTTTTTTGGGGGAGGGTTGGGTGGGAGCAATAATTTCAACACTTTCCAAAACAGCTTTGGGTGCCACACTCCAAAATGTTATAAATCTTGTACAGGCCAAGAGAGTAGATAACGGCAGGTGACTGCAAAATCAGGTTCTGTCAAACTGTTAAATAAATCCAATCACAACTTAACAGAAATACAGTAGAACAACGTAGCAGTTTCAGACTGCTTTTGCTCACGGCGTTTATGGTTTTGGTATCAACCTGAGAGCAGAACTGGATTTTCCTTTTACTGTTAACCTATTGTAAATGTCAATGACTCTTAAACAGTATAACATATGATGAGCCTTTAGATATAAACGTGTTGTAAAACTGAAGTTGCGACTGATTGATTATGAATGACGCAAGATATTTATCAGTGACACAGCTTATGTATGTTACTTAGTACAAACGCTGCACCCTCCATGCTAAGCGATGTTAAAAAAAAATGCGACACACTTTTAAAACAAGCTTAAGTGATTGTCTGTTTCCTTTGTTGTTTTTAAATTGATTTATATCCCTTCTATTGCAATATATAAGTAAAGAAAGTATGTCTTTAAGAATGTGTGCAATTCAGTTTTGTAGGATTTTGCTTTTATTTCAACTGAAAGAACATTTCTTACAAACGGATGGCAGAAAATATATATATATATGTGTGATCCAATTTACAGTTTGAGTTTAAATTTTGACTCCGCCATTCTCAGTGAGAGGGCAGGAGACTTTCATGAACCATCATCATCATCTGGAATCTGGGAATGTTAGTCAATACCAGACCCCAAGAAAATCACAATGCAGTTACTCACATCCTTTATTGAATAATACAGATGGTTCACATATACTGTACAAACACTCACTGTACATAGAGGTATGTTGTATTTAATACACTGTATAGAACGCCCCAGTTATGGGCAGTAGTGTATACATAGACAACACTCACTGTCTCTACACTTAAAATAACCATATAATCGTCATATAAATAATTATGAAAATGCTCATGAGAGAATTTCAATTGCTGTGGGTATCACATCAGTGTTTTGTTTTGTTTTGTTTTTTTTTCTTAATCCTTTTTTTTTTCTTTTTTAATTTTATGGATGGATCATGTTTTGGTTTTGGTTTTAAGTTGGTTGAGTATTTCCTGTGAAAACGTACATATACATATATTATCTGTTGCAAGGTATGATGAACGACTTGTATGGCTCAGTGTAACAAACATTTCCAAACTGTCAGCACTCCCTCGCTCTCTTTCTCACTTTCTGTCACTCTCTCATGCACATGCTTGATGACACTTGTAATCTACGTTTTTTTTTGGATGCAGCTGGCAGGCTTGCACTGGTGGAGGGAAAAGGGGTTACTGAAAGTCATAAACAATGAGCATTTTCAAAGCAAACAGACTGTTTTGAACTTTAAAGTAATCCATTGAACAATGTCATGATGATATTAAAACAACGTCAAATATTGATTAAAAAAAAAAAAAGAAAAGACAGACCATACAGACTCGGTGTATAGCTTGTTTTGTTTTGTGCCCTACTGCAACGATCAAAGCCAAATAGCCTGGGATGAATAATGGTAATGAGGGTTTTAAATATCTTAGTTGTATACACATTAAATTTAGCCTAGCATAAATGGCTCCATCACCAGATTGTTATCGCAGGATATAGCTTTAATAGCATACTAATATTGTTTGTTTCGGTAGTTTCTCTTACGATAATTGGAGAATCCAAATATTACTGTCATAAAAGCCCCAGTTTAATAGGAGCTCCAATTATTTTTAGGCTCTAAAAACATACAGATAATACAACAAGACACTAACTGGGTCATTACAGCACAACATTAGACAACATCAGAAGAATTTAAATAGCCAAATGAATACTTCTCAGACTAAGTCCGTCCCTGAGTCTACAAGATTTACCATGGGGCAAATGGAAATGACCAGACACACTTAAAAAACTGCGCACACGCATGACTGGCCTTGACTGAGTGAAGTAGATATGGAGATGTATGTTAGAAACGATGACACGTGGATGTTTATGGCACATTCAATATAGATAAAAGAATTTAAAATGAATTATCAGTGTACTTTGCACCTCCAGTCTCTTCACACTGCACACACTGACTCCGTTCTTCATTTCACGTGTTAACACAGTGTGTATATATATATATATTATAAGTAATTTCAAGAGGAACATATTGGGAGCCTTAAATCATTCCACCAATCTAAGCATTTCTTATTTCCCGAAATTCATTCGCTCAGCAGTGAAATGACATGGGGGACTATCACAACTGCAGTAAATTATTCAAGATGCAAATAAGCCAGTGACTTTTGCTTTGGTAAATCAGCACCTAGCTTGAAAAGGAAGAGAAATATTAGGAGTCTGTCAGTACAGAAGATTTACCAGCAGGTGGCAGTGCAGTGCAGTCTTACAGGAGAAACTGACAGATTAAGAATATCAGCAGATGCTTGCTCCCTCTTACCTTCTTAGCATTGCTCTGTTTTGATTGTAAGTAGAAATTTGGAGATACTAGATGACATTTGAATTTATTTATATGGACCACATGGAAACGGTGTTTTCAGAGCAACATGATCGTAATCTGTCATATTATTCTGCTCAGGATTGTTGTGCTTCAAAGACACAGGTGAAAGTTGGTTTGGACTTTTAATGTTTATCCTGAAGGACAAAAATGCATAGAGCAAGGCTTTTAAAAAAAAAAAGAAAAAAGACTGCCCTGTAGTTGCCATGAGCTACAGTTTGATATGAAAGGTGAGCTTTGGTCAAAAAGCATATCACCAATCAACGTGTGGCTCGGCATTGGGACACTTCATTTTCGTGCAGTAAAAGCGAGCATTGCCAGAGAGGGTTGACTTCTGCCTCGTAGTGACTGATGATTTTGAACACACCCAATAGTCTTGGCGTGAACCGAAACATACGATAGTCTTGAGCTGCTCTTAATTTGCAGCAAAAAAGATTCATTGTGTTACTCACAGTGGCGTGATTATCAGCTAAGTGTTGAAATATCTGTATCTACTCTCTATGATTCATGGCGATTATAAAAAAGAAAGCCCCCCTCCCCTCCCTCCCCCGGCCAAAGAATTCTTGGTACTGATCCTTAGAAGTCAAGATGTGGAGAGATTTGAGTGATAAGGGGGGGAAAAAACTCCCAGAAGCAGCAAAAGCAAAAATGTTAAGAGGAGCTCTACTTTTGTGAATGGGCCCATTTTATCATTCTTTGGGAAATGCAGTCAGCGATTCCCAAGTGAGCAGGACAGCAAGCAGGATGCTTTGATCCCTAGCGCTGATTGCCATGAGAGAAACCTGACGAGGAATGCTAACTTGTCAATTCTTTTTTCGGTTCCATATTTGTGAGAAGATCTCAAAGCTGGGCAGAGACCATCAAACAAAGGAACCACTGGCTCAAGATACCTCATTTCAGCTAATGGACATGGATATGGTTCAGATCTTTGATATTCATTCTCCTCGTATGCTCTTTGGTTTCAAACCTCCTGCCGAGATGTCAAAAGCCAACATGAGCTCATTTGTTTGATGTTGCGTAATAATTCAGAGCTCTGGATTGGCTCTTAGTTCTTGCTGTTCCTCAGGACTGTTTTTTTTTTTTTTTTTTTACCGAGAATCGTTTTGGTTCCCATTAACATCGAGCTGTGTTATGAAGATGGGTTGAGATGCAAAGGGACCTCAGTGTCACAACTAAGGTCACTACCGCTGTCTCAATCTTGGAATTAGTCTTAAATCAACGGATGCCCCCTTGCTGTAAAAGCTGATGACGTTGTTTTAATACAGAAGAACGGATAAACCTTTCAGCTTAAAGAATGGAAAACAAAGAAGTTTATAGATCCTTGAGCCTAATACATCTATGAGCCTCATACGCTTCTATTGCATGGATGTTTCACGTTATGCATCTGTACTGCTGCTGTAGGCCACATGAGCATCATGCTACAGCCTTTAAGATAAATACTGTATATATCTGGGTTATATTCTTTTTTTTTTTTTTTTCTTTTAACCTGGTTGTTCACGTTGATACACCAATCAATTACAGAAGGAAGGCTGACCCAGTTTTGGGGCATTTTTGTGCTAGTTACCCTGTCTTTAACCCTCATCCATTTTGTTTAAGCTACAGCATCGGGCCCCTTCCTTAGTAGTGGTGTGAATTAGAGGCCCACTGCAGCCATCCAGTGGCATGAAGCACGAACAGGGTTGAATTCTCTCTAATTAGGGAGGCTATCACATTACCTCGTTCTCATGAGGAAGGTGTGTAAATGACCAGGAGGAAACAGCAGGGGCGTTACCGCAGAATCCTGTGGTATTCCAGCATTATGTCACATCCTGATCTGTCAGCTATTTAGGCTTCTTTGAAGGTGTCAGGTGATGTTTATATACCCCCTCTGTGAAAGGCACAATATTAACCACCGTCCTCTTGTCATATCGGATTAGGAATGGCAAGATGAATAAAGGACTGGGGAAAAAAACGACCATCTTGCAATTTTTCCTTTTTTTCTTTTTTTTTTGATACCTGACTCTATCTACTTATGCAGACACAAGCAACAAATTTGACAAGATGAATCAGCAGTTGTTGCTTTATGGATTTTTCTTCATTTATTTTTTTTTGAGGAGGCTTTAGTCACAGCTGTAGGCGTCAACAGTAAAGACTCGCGTAACAGTGTGACTTTTTCTTTTCGCCCCATTCCTTGTGGTCTGCCGTGATGTCCTGACTTTCCTCATTCAAAGTTGTCAGCATTCTCGCAAGCTTAGCTCTTTCCCTGAGTCTATTGCTTCCCCTAATTCCACGCTACAAAGGCCAGTATAGACCCTGCCATTTGAAACGTACACATTTCTGTGGGTATTGTTACATTAGGGAGCTATAAACGAATTTGTCAGAAGTTGGGCTTATCGTCCAAGGCTCTCATAATTGGGCTTTGGTTTGATTTCCCCCTTGCCTTCTATTGGCACCCATTCACAACACTTAGTGGAGAGATTTTTTTTTTGTCTGCCGCTGACACTTATAATCAGTGTCTTTTTCCCGCTGGATGGGGTGCGTGAGAAGGGAGATAAAAGAAGGCAAATGGAAAGGAACTTTCATTATCCCTTGGGAGCTCACATGTCTTGGCTGTGACTTGCCCACGTTTTTGGTGTCCAGTATTCTGTGTCCTTTCTGCTTTGGCGGGTAGACGACTGACTACGAGCAGAGAGGACCCTGGCTAGTGGCAGCCTTTTCTAAAGGTGTCGAACATGGGAGGGGTCGGAAACTCCCCCTTCAAAAGCCTTGGCTTGAATTGAATCCAGCTGTACCCTCACACCCAAATCAACAGTAAAATCATTTGAACAAAAACATTACATACAAGTAGATGTAAAACACAAGGCATAATACACAACCTGTCATTTTTGTGTCTTAAAAGCAAGTTCAGCTTTTTGATCAGTCTGTTAAATGTCAAGTGACGTATAGCAAAACACTGACACGTGGAACTGTATGTATGATCATTGTTACAGGAGACTGTGTTTTGAATTACTAAAGTTATGTTCTGTTTTTCGGAGTAATGTAAAACGTTTCTAAGGAAAGGTCTGTGATGATGTTTTGTCTGTGGTAGTCGACGCTGCGTACGTCTTGACTAAGAGCTACCACACAGCTGAAAATGGAATCAAGCATTGATTGCAAAGTGGATGTGTGGTTCTGTGTAATGTTTTGGTGCACGGAAGAAAAATGTTTGGCTTTGTAAAGCCTTAATGTGTTTTGCACCAGTAGCGTGTCGCCCTGAAAAAGCACCTCAGAAATGCACCGCTTAGAAACGCACAGGTGAACAAACACTTCCAGAACATGACGTTTTGTGTCTAACAAATTACTCAATGTGCCACCTGATGAAATTTTGGCTCACTAGAAAGAAGACAAACAAACAAAAAACCTACTTTACCCATGGGAATTTAACATTTGGTGCTTTTGGGCTGGTGTCTGTCAGAGCCACAATATAATCTTAGGCTGAATGCATTTAGCCCTTAGCTCTGGCTAAGTCAGAGTGTGCCTGATGATGGTCTGTTGATCCCTGTTAACTTGCCATGATTGCTTCAGCATTTGGAATTGTTGCATTATTCAAACGCTTACAGTTTGGTTGTTTTGGATTCTGGGAAGGTTCTGGCAATGTTTTTTGAAATCAGTAACTTTTTCAAGGCAAGGCAGGTTGCCAATGCCACCAACAGCTGGCTTGCAGGGGTGAGGGGAAACGTGGTTTATCATGAATGCACATACACTCGTGTACTGTCACGAATCTTATTATTTTGCAACATCTGAACCATGAATAAACAACCAGAAAAGTCTGCAAGAGATACATCTCTGGGCCTGTTGTACAACTTAAATGAACACTGGTTATCACCAGAAGGTGTGTATCAACTTTCAAAGGTTTCAAAGACACACAGCCTCTTAAAATGCATACAAATGCAAGCAAAAAAAAAAAAAAAAAGGGGGGGGGTACTTGAGACTTGATGCCTCAGAGCTTGAAAAGAGGTGAAACAGAAATGGGAGAATGGGGAGTTGGAAAGAGCTTGCAGCTCAAGCAAGAAAGAAAATAAATGGGAGTTCCCATTGTGCTATGTTTACATTCCTTTGGCTTGTGTCGTATTTTCCATGAGGTTCACCCGAGGATAATTGGGGGTGCAATGGGTTGCAGATGTCAGTCACGGGTGGTGATGGTAGTGGGGGTAATGGCTTTGGGCCTCTGGGTGCCCACTTGAGTGTAAAGGCCTTAGCCCTTTTAGGAGGTTCATTCCTGAACATTAACCTCAAGGCTTCAACCATGTTCAAACCATGCCTACCTTTGCACTTGTATGGAAGGTCTTAAATTTGATGTAGCACCAGTGCGGTAGACATTACACAGATAGCGCCACCTTGTATAGCCATACTGTTGTACTGTAGTGGGTCAGAGTTGTATGTGTGCATGTATTGAATCTGGCCTTCTGGTGTTGGGAAGTGTAAGACTGCGTGTAAGTTCAGGACAATTGACCCACTGTGAAGCTACATTTATAAAATACAAAGCAAACTATATGGCACGCCCATAAAGTTGAACATGCACCCAGGATGTCTTTTTCCAACAGAAACTTGATGCTGTGGATTCAGTGCTTTGAATGTATCTTCAGTCTTTGAGCTTCTCTATTGCACAAAGACTTTTAAAAATGATGTGGAAATACAATATGGTTCATTTTGTATGAAGTTCTGTCATCAGTTCCACCCATATTCTCAGGAGAAAGTCAAAGAGCTGGAGAAATATCAACCACTCCCCAGTCTTGCTTCCCCTTTCTTTGGCCCTCAATCCTTCTTTTTCTCTTCTTTTCGGGTTGTGTCTGCCAGAATTTTGTATGATTTATCACCGGGTGGTAAAAAAAAAAGTTGATGAACGGTTGATGTGTGTATGTCTCTGCCCATGCTGCCACAGAAACTGCCATTGTGTCCTGTTATGTGCAGCACACAGTTTTTCGTCATCTCTGGAAGGTTTTATGTCACTCCTGTATAAGTTACGGAGATAGGCGCTGTTGCTTTGAGCTGGACAGCTGGTTATAACACTACGCCCGTTGCACCCACAAATAAATTACATTGATTAAGTCTTTTTCCAAGCCATGAAATAATAGTGACCTAATTTAGGATCCCTTAGGGATGTACCCTGAGGAGTTGTGGCGCATTGGTTTAAGCTCCTAATAAAAATAAATCAAGGTACTTGGAGACAATGAAACCTCACGGGATATGTTGCTGTTAGGATGCCTCTCATTGTTCTTGAGAGTGAGCCAGTGAGGGTTGCCATCTTTGTCAGTGTTTCCAGTATCAGCAAGAGATCAACTGTACTATGCTTAAACCAGTCCTCTCTGGGTGGCGCCATGGTTGTTTTTGACCGTCTCTTCCAACCTAGGCCCTCTCTGACCCCATTTTTTCCCTTGACACCCCCCTCTTTTTCTCACACCATCCTGGAAACAATGCGCCAGGTTTTTAATAACCCTTGGCAGGATGTTATGGGGAATAATGCCCCGCACCTCCCATATCTCTTTTTCCTCCCTCACTTGTACCCTCATCATCTTCTACTCTGGTCAGTTGGGCTCTTTTCCGCTGCGTTTTCCATGCCGGATCAACATAGATTCCCCATAACATGATCCAGATGCCAGGATTCCCCCAAGAGGAAGCGATCCTTTGAGCCACCATGGAATATTATCCATCCCACTGTGGTAGGAACTGATGGGAACTCTAACAAGAGGGGAAGCAGTGGGCAGTTCAGGCACATAGGGGGGGCTGTCAAATTTTTCCTCCTCTTCTTACTCCTCTCTGGGAGTGGAGGGGAGGGGGCGGGCTTGGGATGTATTGGGAACATCTGTCTTATGTAATCTCTTACAGCACCTCTAGGTGACCATTAACCCCGCAGTCACCCACCCAACTTTGTGTGTTCCACAATACCCTATACTTTGCCCCATAATTGCTTATTGGTTGTGGAAACATATACACGAAGGCTTGTGTGCGCTGGTAATGTGAGCGTGTTTTCTCAGCCTGCTAAAGCATTTGCCATCAAATTCGACACAAAACGATGAAGGGTTCTTTTGTTGTTGTTTTATGTCTCGTGCGGAGGGTTTGCCAGGGTTAAGCTTTAGTGGCGCTCCTTTCCAACAGCATATGGAGTATTCCCCACCTCCCAGCCCTATATCATCTCCCATCGCTGACTGTTCACGGTCAGAGCCGAGAGAGCTGGAGGACAAAACCAGGCTGGAGTCCAAAATTTTGGAAAGCAAGGAGAATTAAAGACAAGAAATGAATTTGGGGGTAGGGGTTTGGGGTTGCTAGCTGCCTGGATTGCATTTGTGATGGACTTGAGAAAAGTGAGGACTGGCCGAACACAATCCTCATCTCCCAAGTCCCTGCCCCCCCCAACTCCCCCCTACCCGCTGCTCCACTACATTTCACAGCCAGCATTCATCCATCTCGCCCGTCAGTCAAGCACAAAAGAATAATGTGAAGCTGAGATGTGGGCTAAAATGTCCTCGAGAGACCGACCGAAGGAGTGTTCTCCAACCCTGTTTCTCTGTACTTTGTCCTCTATTGGTATTTTGCGTCTATGGATAACTGGAGACTAAGGTCACTAAGGGCTGTCAGATAGAAACTGTCTCAGTTCTGAGGGCCCTGCTTTTTTGATTGGTTTTTTAGAATGCATGAGAGTTCAGTACTGGTCGCTGAGTGCAAGGACATAAAACACAATGAAAGTGTACCCATTCCCGTTCGTGACTGCAACGTAAAGCATTTTATATTCTTTGACTGATTCAAATGCCAATGCCAATTGCCAATTTATGAAGTCTTAAAGGCTCTGTACCAGATATTGAAAACAATATCTAGAGTGATATGGTTCCTTGTGAAATGTATGCTTTATACAGCTGTTGTGAACTTTTTTGAATGGTTTTAGTATAAATTACATCTGTAAAGCCAGGTGGAGTTAGTTTTAAGTGTGTCATCTAAGCACTCATAAAATATCTATGCAATTAGACAATGCCTTCCACCATTTTTTTTTTACTTCTTGGAGAGTTGTATATTACCATCTAATGTTACTTTTGGATGTGCTGAATATTGCCTTTCTTTGTCTTCTCGTTCTACTCAAAGAGAAACGGCTCAAAAGATTTTGCTCCACCAGTGTGAGTTTCTATGGAGTGTCTGTGCATGAGAGAGAGTCCAACAAGGGGTCATGGCTCTGAAAGAAATAAAGAATTCCTGAAAATTACCACTGTCAACCCAAAAACAGATGAAAAGCTGGAGGGATATGGTTGTTTTTTAGCCTTTTAGAATGGACCCACCATCCTCAGAGGTACATAGTTCTTCCTTTTCCTAATGGCTCCCCAGTTCCATATTAACCATGAAAAATGGACGAGTGGTGACATGTTGGTCAGATCCTTGTATTTCATGGTTTAGTTTTCGCATCTTGTCAGTCACCACATCTCTGATATCAACTCTAATAGAATGTAGGTTAGGACACATTTTGGTATTCCAGCAACAAAAGACTAATAGAAACATACTTTTCACAATGTCAGTAGAAACCGACTTTTCACTTGGGAAACTTTACAGAATAGTTATTTTTTTGTGTTGTTTGACATTATTGGTGATACCCTTTACACCTTATACGTCTTATACCTTTTCTTGCCAAAGTTACCTTGGAAATGCAAGGGTGTACTGCAAACCTGTATAATATAATCAATAGAAAAGAATTTTCAAATTTCGCATTTATGTTGTCATAGGCAAACGCCATTTGTGGCTCTATAGTCAGTGATGCCAAAGCTCCTGCTGCGAAGATGAGCTTGTTTACAACAATAAGACTCTGTTGATTTACTGAACGATATACCCTTTTCTCCAGGCACTGGAACACGGTACACTCTGTTTGACCACTGAAGCCTGTCAGTGGAACATTTCCTCTTGAATGTCAGCAAACTTTGCTCTGTAATTCTTGAAACTTTGGTACAGTTATCTCAGAAACCAGAAGATCAGTGATGGATGATCCACACAGCAAGTTCAGCATTGACTACATTAGATGACAGTTTTTCTTTAGTTTTCTTTTCCTTTTTGTTTTTTTTTTGTAATGCAATGAATGATTTGTTGGCTGGCATGAAATTTAATGTCACTTGCATGCTCACTCATATGTCAGACTTGCACCCTTAAATCCATCGTGCATTTTCTTCATTTTCTGTTGAGCTTCTACTTAACCTTTAATCATCTGTTTCGAATAAATGACTTGAAAAATGTGTGATATGTACCAGACAAAGCAAGCTCTATAAACCCTGGACTCATAAACCCTCGACATCACCACAGAAATGGCAGTATCCCAAGATATATCTAACATGTTAGTGATTTCACATTCGGTACCCACCCCCAGCAGTTGCTTTTTCTCTGTTTCACCGGCATTATATGGAAGGGTATAGTTTTACTCACTTGGATCAGACAATACACTTCATTATAAGGTACACCAGTCACAAGCAGCACCAAGAGGATCTGACATGAGGGGATGAAAGGGGAGTTCATTTACATTCTCCATTCATTTAGCTGACAGCTTTTTCTAGCGCAATCACAATTATAATTACTATCTATGTCAGAGGTCAGAAACTAAGCTTGGTGTCATGTGCCTTTGTCAGGGGGCACATTAGCGGCGAGATGCCATGCTTGGTGTCTGGATTCATAAATCATCTTTCCAATTGCCTGACAACTGAGTCAGAGACTATGGCATATTATTGTATTTACTCGTTGTATGTGACAATACAGATGCTGTTTGGTCCATCACCTTGACCACCTTGGGCTATTTATTTACAGATATTCATTACATCTGATAGTGTTACATCTATTATAAGTATCTATCACCAACCACCCAGACAACTGAACAGTGAGGACCAATGTGGGCTCATGGACCATATGAATCTCAGGACCAGAGTTGGCACTCCTTTCAGTCATTAAATTACATTATTACCTCACATTTCAGTGACCATGCTAAAATACTACTTCCATCTCCGGTTACAGTACCTAATTCAGCCTGTCCTGCCTTAAGACATGTGTATTTGTGTTTTTGTTAGGTTGCCTAGTAACATACCAGTAAGTACTTAATGATGAAATTTGAAATTCAAAATCAAAAACAAAATTGGATGATGGTCTTCAAACCACGTCCTTAATCACTTATTCTGGAATGACGCCAGAAACTTATACAAAATTCTCATTGTTTTGATATAAAAGCATGTCTTCTCCGTGCAAGCCTCAACATCTGTTATCATTGTACGGGGAAAAAAGGCTGGTTAGGGTATAGCCTTTGCAATCCTTTGTCTACTGCAAACAGCACAGATCATTTTGCTTTCTTTGTGCTTTTTTCTGCCTCTGTTTCCTTTCTTTCCAGATGTGTTAGCCTTTAACTTCCTATCAGATCATAGACTGTCTGTGTGGGCCTGTGAGTCTGTGAAAAACAGGCTTTGAAACCACAGCATTAGCTCTTGTCAAACACTAACAGTATTGGCTGCTCATGTCAACAAGCTGTCCTTACTCAAAAGCAACCCAGCCCCTTTTTAGTTTCTTACAACCATTCTCAGGGTGGCCTCGCTCAGACAGTACCAAAGGTGCTTTTCGGAAACTGACTGAAAATGCAGGACAATTACAGGAATAATGCAGGGATAATCCTGGATGAGAATGAGTGAGGGACGGGAAAAGAGGAATGGGGGGAAAAAAAAGAGGTGTGGATGAAAGAAGGCGAAAAATGTTACTAAAATGCATAAAATGTTCTTGATCTTATCTGGCAGCATTTTCAGTTGATCCCAGGCCAGTTTGGCCAAGTGCTCCGACATTCAGTCCTTGGCAGTAGCAGGCCTCCTAAAAGAGGCTTACCATATTGCCGAGAGCGAGCTGTCTCCTTTAGTAACCGCTAAACACAGTTTGACAGGGATGAGTCTCTTTTAGGGAGAGAGAGGGGGGATGTGTTGCTGAGGCAACTGGAGACTATGTGACATTTTGGGATTGGACTTGATACTGAAACGATTTAGTATTTTGGGAGAGGTGTATTAATATAGAATAGGGGCACATGGCGTGATACTATGAGTGGATTTGAGAAAGGGAAACAGTCTCACACCGGGACTTTACATGAAGGGAACATTGGGTACCAAGGGCCTGCTGCCTTTGCTGGTTGGGTGTGTCTCCGTTACTCTGGGAAAATTGGTCAGACCACCTCAACCCCCCCCCCCCCCACCCCCATCACCCCCCCACCCCCCTTAATTCCTTCCAGACGGGCCAAATGTTGAAGCTGGAAGGCCTTCAAGGGCCTCTCCTGTCTGGGATGTGTGAACGGGCTTCAGAAGGAAACAGTGAGACGACTTATTGGGCGCAAGAGAGTAGGGCAATGTGATATGCCACCCCAGACCCTGTCAAGCACCTGTGGGATTCTGTTTTGGAGGGAGTTAGAAAAAGAAAATCCCCCTTATTTGTCCTTGAGGGCACTTGGCTCTCTGCGCACTCCGACCGACTGACCGGGCCACCTCTCCTGTCCCTCAATCCTCCCCTTCCCCTTTTTGCTCTCAGTGTTCCTGCTGCTGCTGCTGCTACGTTCCATCCACCCATCTCAATGGAGACCCACCCCTGTGTCAGCCTGCACCGTGCCAGTGGTATTTCCGCAAAGAGTCGCTCCAACCTAAACCCGTAGGGACGCAGCAGACCCGACCAGCGCAGAGCAGTCAAAACAGCCTTCTGTTCCAACCATCAGCAGTGCGGTCCCTCGCTCGGCCCGCGGCCTGCGGCCTGCCGTAAGCCTGCGCAGCTGCCCCTGGAAATAAAACTAGGCCGTCCTCCTCTCATTCCTCAGTAACTTACCTGTCAAACAGTACCTTGTCAGACAGCTAAACGCAAGATCTTGGCTTATACCTGACCAGATAAAACTTAATAACTGTGGTTGGGGCTTGATGCGAAAAGCTTATCGTAGTAATTACTCGTCACACATGCGACTCCGTCTTCGGCGATTGGATGTGTTTGTTATTAGTTTCTCAGCTGTAGTCTCCTTCAAAGGAACTCAGGAATCTTCTTCCAGATGCCTAAGTACTGTGAGTGAATTTTTTGGGAAGGGTCAGACGTTAGGTCAGCCATGGCCATGCTCGCTCTTTCCAGCCAAGACCAACCAGCTGTGCATAAAGACAGTCCTTCTGTTGGTTCTCACTGGTTAACACGTTGCTCTTAATGAAAGGTTTACTGTTTTAACATTTAAATTGTTATTGTTATGGACTTTTCGACGCTCGAGCGGATTCTTTACCTCTCCGTCATCGCCACAGCAGGCTTTATTTACCACAGCGTTTTCAAAATCACATGTCTGTGTCTCTCTTTTTTTTTCCTCTGTCCCTCTCTCTCGCTCATGCACACATACACGCACACACATGCACTCACAGGCACATGGAAAACCATGTCTGCAGTAGTGCTTTGCATTCCTGTGGTTTGACTGGCACTTCCTGCCGTGAACGAGAAGTTCGGCTGCAGTAAAGAACATTCCTCAACTCTTGTAGCCTTTTCTCTCTTTTTTTTTTCTTTCTGGTATCGTTTTTTCTTTCTTTCTTTCTTTCTTTCTGTTTTTCTAATAGTCCACTTTGTCTTGTCAGATGCACAGAGTACCACATACACAACGCATCATTCGTACATTCTCATGGGATATTTTTGCATGGCTTTTAAGAGGAACTCTGCAGGAGCACCACTGTCCCCATTCCACTGTCCTCTGCTCCTCTTAGCCAACATCACTGGTCCACAATCATCATTCAATAACCATGAGTCATAAGCAGACTCTGTGATGTCAAGACTCTCATCAACCACTCTGGTTGCAGAGGACATAAAACTCAGAAAGCCTGAAGAATGCCTGTACTTCTCTCTTCAAAATACAGGGAAAAAAAACCCCTCATAGCATAAAGCATTCTTGACAGAACGTGATGTTTTAAATTACAATAAATATAAATGATAATTACCTAATAAAAACCTTGTTATTTACATAATTGTTTTTTTCTCCATAAAAATGTCTATAAACTGAAATATTTGATGCCCCCACCTCAGTCCACCACAGCATAAGTTATTTTGGGAGAATGCTGTAAATGCCTCTAATTTGCATCTCAGGACCAACGCATGTACTTACGTCACACAGGCAAAATATGTGCCAGTAAATCAAATCCTGGTTGCTCTCTCTCTCTCTTTTTTTTTTAAAATTTTCTCTCTCTCTCTTTTTTTTTTTTTTGCAACTGTTTGAGATTTTCCAGTGCAAAACATGCTCTGTATTTTATTTATTCAGCTGGGCATTTGCTGCAATAGGCTTAACAGCTGTGCATCACCCTGATCTCCATTTTGTCTCAGACTCAGCCGTTTGGGGCACGCAGAACATCTAAATTTAGAACATTTGGATCTCTTTAATGTATAACACACTATAAAAGACAATAAAGAGAGTGAGGTAGATAGTAGATAGATTTAAACCAGCTGACATAACTTTGTATTCAATTAGGTACTGTTTTGTTGTTTGTGTTAACAATGACTGCCAGCTGGTTTTCATGATGTCACGGTTAACTGAAGAATGCTGTCCCTTTAACAGAACAAACACAGGAGAGCTCTTTGAGGCTTTTGGGCCGTGTAAATGCAGCTCAACGACTCTGACAGTGAGAATACCACAATTAATTGTGACTAGTGCGGTATTAATCACAAAAAATCAAATCACACATCAACCAAGACAATTCCACTCATACCCGCCACCCACATGAATGAGGAGACATTTAAACTCTGAGAAAAAAACCCCCAGAATAACCAAAGAAGGGAACAAAAAACAACAGGATTAAAAAGAGCTGCTTCCAGTAAAATACCTCCAGATCACCAGTAAGTGTTCATTTATCTGTGTCTGTTATTTTACTTTTATGAATGGGTCATTTAACACAGACTGCAGGGTTAGCTGGAAACAGCAACTTGATTCAGTGGTCTCTTCCATACTAATATGATTATTTTGTGCCTAAGTAACTTATCCTGTTTTATGGGTAAACAGACATAACGAAAGGAACTGTTTAGGGTGATCACAAGACATGATGGTTTCAATTCAGCGTCACTTCTCAAAAATTGTAAATGGTGATTTTCCGGAAGGCTCCTCTTCAGCAGACTTCCAATGCATTCAGGTTCTGACAGGAAGCTCTTCCTCTTTGTGAAAATGTATGCCCTCCTTCCATGGTTTCACCCTAGGTTTTGTCTGCCTGGTTAGACTTCGTAACATCACAGCCTTATGTAACCTGTGTTCCTTTTTATTTTCCCCTACTAGGAAAACCCAGGTGAATGTGCTCAAAATGAGCAGCGTAAGTCTACAAGATAATTACAAATGATCCGTCCTCAGCCCCTGCAACTCTTGAATCTTTAATCCTCATCAGTACACCACAAGCGAACATTCCACATTGTGGACCTGTCTTTTCACATTAGTCACATCCCAGAAAGATACTATAGCCCTTTACCCTTTGAGGCCTAGGAGCAGAGAAGGTAAATATGGGATAAGACAGACTTCAAGTGAAGATCCTGAGCACCCGTGTCTTCCTGGCTCTCACGATGTGACACTTTTTGAAATTCAGCTAACAGTTTTTATGATCCACACGTTTGATCTTAGAAAGCCTGAGGTTGTCCAAATGGTCAGCTCTCACTTTGTTCCCTCTCCAAGGAACGGTCAATAACCAAGTGAAAAAAATACACATTGCCAAAATACTGAGTCAGCACAGAGTTGTCCTCCCAAAGCTGATCAGGATAAAAGCGAAATATTTGGGAAATGGATCAGAGAGGCATTTAAGACATCATGGAGAAGGAATCCACATCGCCTCAAACAATCATCCTCTTCCCGCTCCGAAATCTGATGCTTATTAGTGACAAGTCAACGTCAGGGCAAAGAGGCTCTTGAGTTATGTCTCTTCGGTTCTCCACTCTTCAAAATATTCAGCTATCTCTTTCCTCCCTCAAAGTGTTGAGATGTCCAATAAATTTAAGCTGCCCCTGGCCTTTTTCTGTGGTTATCTGGGCAAGTGTGGACACTGATTGAAATAAGCTGGAGGAAAGATTCAAAGCCTGGGTACATGGTTGAAGAATTCTGGACCAAACCATTACCATGGTGCTGCTGACGTCAGATATGTCGTTCCTCATCTCCGGTAACATGTGGGCCTAAAGTCAGACCACCTTGGAGCTTTCATGGAGTTCCTGGGATGGGCGCGCAGAATCTCCAACTCCATAATTCACAGATACATCTTTTGAAATGACAGTGTTATAGTCCTACCCTTAACCTCATACTAAAACCATAAGAATGATTTCTGTGGGAAGCTTGGAGAATGGAATCAATGAAAAACTAAATCTTCAACAATGCAGGCATCCTGCAGACTATCGTTTTAATTATGCTCAAACTTAGTCAAGCACATACTTTTGATGCCAATAAAAATTTGAGATCCAGCTTTCTTAACCATTCCCCATGATTTCAATTATAGATCATCTTCCTTGTCATCTTCCTTGGTGGCACGCTGACATTTGCACATACGGTTTTCCCAGTCTTTGTAGACATAAGTCGGAGACCTGGAACCAGTAAATGAAACGCGACTTTACTGGAAGTCTAGCATGTGGGTTATGTACTAAATGTGTCAGAAGGAGGTCATACCTGGAATTTCAGGATGCTCATGTTTTCAGAGCCCACAAGGCCCCACGTGCCATTTTGACCGGGAGGGTATTTATAGAACAAAGGTCATTCTCTCAGGTCAGCCTTTTTGAACCAAACTGTGGGGACATGGTGTGGTCGACTCACACCGGGTCAGAATCGATGGTCATTGTTGGACCACCTGCTGTGAGGGATGGTGCACAGGTGTTTGAGGATAGTCTTTTGTGTTTTTTTTGTTTTGTTTTTTTATCGTGGTGTATAAATATGTGTCTATGAGTGGCACTGAAAGTTCTCTCTGTGTTCCGTAAAGATTTGGTTTGTGTTTGGTGAAAAGTTTATGTTTTTGGGACAGCTCCATGGAGGAACATCTGTGTTGCAGATCACAGCTCTTGTTTATCATTGATGCATCCTGTGGCTGTTGAGGGTGGAAGGACAGGCAGATGTTTTTGGCTGGAAGAAAAATGGACACCACACAATGGACACCACCCTCTACCATTTTATTCCCTCATGTGAAGGGTAAGAAGGTGAAAGTGTTCCTCTGAGCCCCCCCCCCCCCCCCCCCCCCTCACCCCCCCAAAAAATGCACAAACCAAATCAAAACCAAATTCTGCATGAGCATCTGTTTACTGTTTACAGTTCAAAAACACTTTTAGGCTGAGTAACCGGGCAGTTCATCTCTAAATTGACAGGAACATTTGCGGATTAACACTTATCGGATTGAAAGGCACATTTTGACCCAAAGCTGTCATATTGTATAGCAGCAAAATTTCTTCTTGCAGAACACAATGGTGCTTTTATTAGTGTAAGAGAGAGCACATTTATTTTATCTTAATATACACATCAATTATTATTTAAGTATTTTGTCAATCTGGTCTCAAATCAGCACTGTGCATTTAATGCCAATTTCATGTGGGACAGAAATGCATCAGAGGATAGAATTAAAATAGAGAAGCATTTAACATGACGGAATCCACTGTTTAAACTAGCAAATTCATGACATTACTAGACGATGCTCAAGAACACCAGCTAACCACAAGTATGGGACAAAAAGTCCCATTCAAAATCATTTCTGGTAAAATGAAGGAGAGGAAGAAAAAAGAGTGAGAGTGAGTGAGTGAGTGAGAGAGAAAGAGAGCGAGAGAGAGAAAGAGGAGCAGATGCAAGAGGGCCAAGTGTGCAAGGAATGTACCAGAAGCTTCGACAACATCCTGAGGGAACAGAGAGAGTGAGAGCGTAGTGGCTCTGTCCAGAAGCAGAATCTATTTTTAGTCTCCCTACCTCCTCTCATTAAAAATGGGGTGCTTTTGTAACCCCAGCAGGAGCAAAGGAATCCCCACCGGCACCCTTTTGGACACAACAACAAATGCAGACATTAAAGAAGTAATCATGGAGCAGTGAAATATTCGAGGCCTGTTTTACTCATTCTATTTTGGATCCGAGCCCCTGACACAAATTATGCAACGGAGTCATTAAGTGTTTTTCTTTTTTTGCACAGAATGGTGCAGCCCCCCCCCCCTTTTTTTTTGAGGAGGAGGAGGTGGAGGAAAAATCTCACTGTGGTTTTCTGCAAGTTCCCCCACTCAGCCAGTCTCTTGGACCAATTCAATGGTCTTTTATATTTGATGACTGATGAGGGTTTTATATTTGTTTTATTTGACATATTTAACATACTTCATATTATTGGAGTGGATTGATTGAACAGTGCTCCAACTATTTCCCACAGATGTGTATGTAACTGTATCGTGTGGATTTAAATGCTTGTGCCATTAAATGAAATCTGGAAGGTTTGATTTGTTCTTACTTCTCATTAACAAAATTACATAATATAAAAATATGAGCACTGGGGACATGATGTTTCATAAAATCAAATTTCAACTCATTCAGAAGATGATTTAAAAAAAATAACTTTTAATCATTGAACCACAGGTCTCAAAGAGTACAACTCAAGTTATACAATGGAATGTACTGTTAGAATGAAATCATTTTAAGACTCAACAGCGTCCCTGTTGTGTGTTACCAACTGTAAATCCTACCATCGCCCATAATGTTATTATTATTATTGTTGTTATTATTATTATTATTATTATTATTAATAATAGTATTTTACAAAAGTGGTCACAAATAATGGGCATAGCATTCACCTGTATCACAAATGTACATTTTGCAGGAGATCGGCTGCAGGAGGACTGGTTATTCTCTGTACTTTGTGAGTGGCTCTATTGTAATCATGTAAATGCCCTTACAGAGTGCATCATCGTGGTTAAATGGAAGTGCAGTGAAGAATACATAAATGACAGAGTAATTTGACACCAACACAAGGTGTGTGTTCAGTATAATGTACGTATGGGAATGGGTGCTTACATCTGCACAGACGCGATTAACACAGCAAGTGGATAAACCCAGAGGGGAACTTTACTGAGGACCCCCCCCCCCCCTTTACCAAAAAAAAAAACAAAGTTGAAGCCTTCCATCCACATCTCTCTTTGATGTAGGAGGATATGATGTAGGTAGAGGAGGACAGGGCCAATGGTGAACCTTAAGACTTTGGAAGAGGGTGGGGTGGGGAGGTTTAGCAAAAGGGGACTGTCCCGCAGCTACTGCTGCAAAATAATAAATTTGGGGATCTGATGTAAGACTAAAATGTTAGAAAAACGTCTGGGACCATAGGGAGAGGCCAGTCTAGCGGCGTGAGAGTGATAGAATCTATTATATCACTTCAGCAGAAACTAAATCCCTGCTTGAACTTTTTTTTTTTTCTCCCCCTTACGCGGTATTTTTGTTTCAAGTCCACTCGTTTGCAACTATGCAGAATTGAAGGTCATTAGAATAATATTGACACAAATTGGGTGAGAAGTTCAAAAGCTCATGACGGTCTGGGAAATGGCTTATAGCATAAAAGAAAACGAGCTTTTTTTTTTTCCCCCTCCCCCAGGGCAGATCAGAATGCTTCAGTAGAGACACAGGGGCTCTATGCATGACATTCTGTTATAAATACTCAAACTTAAGAACATCTCTACTTTTAGAGCCACCGGGCAGCTGGTCTGTGTGTCAAAGGAACAGTAAAATATGGGAACTGAAATTGTAGAAACATACTAACCAAACATACTACACCGACTTGGTAACAATTTTCAAACAGCCAAAATAATCAAGTGTTTGAATACTATATTTTAAACTGCTTAACAGCTGGTCCTTATGATTAAAGGGTAACCAGCAGTCAGTGAAAGCTAATTACACCTCCAGGTCAATGACTGTGCCCCCTCGGTGAGCTCGAAATTTCACCTCAATATGTTGTCGGTAAATGAATACAGTGCCTCGAATCGTAGCGTAAGATTCGCTCCTTTGCGAATTGCTTAATGTTGCGTGATCCTGACAGAAGAACCTTAAAATCAAACCTTGACACCTAGGCCTTTTTCCAGTCTCTGGATTCTCAGCAGGCATATCCCTTTGCACAGTCACCTTGTCTGCTTTGATGAGATGTTCTTCTACTGCATCCTGATTCTTCCCTCGTGTTAATCCTTCCTTAATAGTAACTGGCCAGTGCAAGTGAGGTCACAGAACAGGAAATAAGAATCAGCTGAGATCAAAAAGCGCACAATCTTTGCAGCGGAGATGGAGCATGTGAAGCCACGACCTTTATACCGTTTTGTCCTCCTCCGTGAGAGGCCCAGGAATTGCCTGACCCCAACACTTTGCAACTCAGTTCATTATGAGAGGAACTGACACGACTCAACTGACATTTGCTGCAATTAGAGAGACGCATCTCCTGCAGTTTGTGTTATGGTCCATCATTGAAGATCACTTTCTGGAAGATTCTTTGGACCGGGTCATCGTTCAGAGAAGTGTGAAAGATGTTTGGCTCCGGCGTGCAGAGTTTCCAGTTCATGCTCAGGGCTGTCAGAGTGGATGAATGGCTGAAGAGAGGGCCAAGAGCATCACATACCATCTCCCGAAAAATGCGGATAACGGCTCCAGCTTGGCCCAATTTACGCACTCTGTACCTCGACTCATCAGGCCATCACTCTCACAAAGGGTTAGTCATCATGTCTAACATCAGAATGCAGGTAAATATCTGAGCCACCTGGAACACTGAACAGTATGACCTGAGAACACTAATGTGAATTCTTAACGCCAGTCTTATCAGATGTCCTATATGGTCTATGAGGAGGTGATGACCATGAAGAACTGTGGAAACTATTCATGGGTGGGGATAGGTATGCCGAAACTTCTGTCTCTGAACGTTTATACCAAAACTTATTAACTCTTAACCTTACCTTGGTTTACTGACTCATCTAAACTCCACACCAACAGAACTACTCTCTGCCATACTGTGATAAACCAAAGTGAAAGGCTGCTTCATATCACACTCTGTAAAAACCAGCATGGCAAAATTTCGCTAATTTGCTCCCTCAGATAACCTTTACCATCTCTACCATTCACAAAGTATTTGACAGTGGCCTCCTAGTGGCACGACAAGGCACTACAACAACACAGGCCTGCGCCGCACATGTAGAAACCATAGAACAAGCAGCGGTCACTTTATGCCCTTATTAAAACAAATAATAAATGTGGAGCACAGTCTGCAAATACTGAACCAGTAAAGTTTTTCATCTTGTGAATACACACCGCACATTTACCACACAAGGAGTGGAAGTTGGTGGCGAGACAGTGGTAGCAGAAACCGGCAATGAACATAATGTTCAGGACCTTCACTTTTAATTCCCTCTCTCAGAAGTTGCAACTGTTTGTTATTCTTTCACGGAACATGCTAACAGCTGTGATGGTTGAGGGAACGGTTCCCAGTCACAACAAAACAAAGGCAAAATTAATGTTTGGGCAAGGCAGAAGGTCTCATTGCGCAACACATAATCCACTTTTGATACCCCAATACTGGGTGCAGACAGTAACTTTATTCTTCTGAGGCATGAAACACAAACTTTTTCTGTTACATGTTTCCCTGACAACCATCTTCGTTGATACTTAAGCTGTACGTTAGATACCCAACATAACAAAGCCGGTCCTGTATCACTATCCTTTGGGGATGTTTCACAGGCCAGCAGTTGCTGCTCCTCACCAAACATCTGCAGCGACACTTAATGAGGTGTCCTCTCCAGGACAGAGTTCGCTGAGAAACCGAACAAACACACGCCGCAGCCGTCGTCAAATCCAACGCACAGAACAGAGCCGGGGAGGGTCTCCCCCGCCTGCTACACAGTCACAGTGACTCCACGGGCCTCACAGTTTGAGAAATTTATGACACTCCTTAGTTACAGTTCTGTTTTGAGCTTATGTACATGTTACAGGGCTGAGCACGGTCCTTGCGTTGCCAAGGCAAGATTTCCTCCAGCTACTCCAGAGAAGCAGGAGGCATGCTGCCTGCCGTTACATTCCTGCACCTTCAGTTCACAAACCCAGAGAAAGAAAAAAAACACATAGGAAAAAAAGGGGGGGGGGGAGAGAAAAAGAAAAAGACTGTGGGCCATTTCACAGCTGGATTGTTGATGAGGTTTCTTGTTTTATGTTATGTGTCTTTCTGGGTTTCTTTGCCTTGGGGAGAGAAAGAAAGGGGGGGGGGGTAGCGGTTATACAGGCAGAATCTCAAAGTTTTGTGGATAAGCTGAAGTAAATCTTTAGGAGGTTGGCATGGTCTTTGAAAGAAAACAAAAACTTTTTGTTTGTCCATCTACGTTGTTGCTGTTCTCTACCTGACAAGGCAGAGAGCGTGATAAGGTTGTCCTCGTTGTTTACTATCTTGTGTTTGCACTGTTTTAGATGCGTAACAGTCACCCTGGCCATTGCACTCTCTTTAACTCAGTCTGTCAGACAGATGAGTAAAGAGCATGTGTTTTGACTGTGAGTCAGTTTCAGTGGCTTGTCATTTTTTTTTTTGAGCTGTGCAGGAAAAGCTGCCGTGCCATAACACGGTTTTGTAACAAAACGGTCGCAACAAATCAGTTGTGTAATCAGTTGTGTCTCCCTGATAGACCAGGTGCATGTTATCACAACAAGTTTCTTCCTCTCTTTCAGCACGCAACTGAAAAGAAAACAATTGAACTAGGACTTAACCTTAGCTTTCAATACATTTGAATAACTATCAGTACTCACAGGTATATCTAAATGGTAAAACTGCTGGCGAAAAAGAACATATTGTAAAATGAAAAACAATACTCTTGGAAAAGTATGACATGCAGTCCCCAATGTCAGCTCCACATCTACACATCTGTTAGCACGCTGAGGTGTTTTCTCTAAGGGATAAGTTAGCGAAAGTGTAAGGACTAAGTAAAAAAATGAAAAAAAAAAAAAAAAAGAACCCGATCATATTCAGAAACTGACCTAAAAAAAACTGGTATCCGAGACAGAGGTGATTGAAAGGAGTAATCGCCAGCGTCTGTAAGCCTCTAAAAAATGTTTGGAAAAGCCATCTGGAATTTGAATATTTTCACCCCTATGGGTCGCGTGGCATAACTTCTGTTTCCTGGGCTACACCCCACTTGCATAGTATTTAAACAGGGGATTCTCCTCTCTGCCTCCCAGTTCAGCCCTCGAGCCTTAGAGAGAGAGAGAGAGAGAGAGAGACGACAGGGGAAGGTACTCAAATTGAATCAGTCTTCAAGATCGAAAGCAAACCTGTGGAGTGTTCAGTAACAAAAGATGTCTGGGAAAATGGTCATCGAAACATGTCTTTTTCTGCTCTTCCTCAACACGGTAAGAGACTAATAACCAAAATATTAAAAGAAAAAAACCAAAACAAAACTTTTTGGAGATGCTCTTTGTTCTAAACTGTTGACTGTTTTTAAATGCCGTAGTATACCGAATCTTACGTTACGGTTCTTACTTCCACACTGACAAATCCTAATTATTATTGTATATCGAATCTACACATAAGTTATGCCTGCAGGCAAGTCGCCCGTTTTTGTGTTGTTTCGTGCACGTGCAAACACTACAGTGGGATTGAGCAGAGTAGGCTACATTATTTAAGTGCGCGGTCGTGCTACCAGTGTTGGTAAATTATTTAGTTAGGCTTCTGCAGGAAATATTTAATCTGGAATTTTTAAACCAACTAGATTACGGAATCGAGCATATCTGAAAAGCGCAAGAGTGTTTGAAGAGCGCCTAAAGACAGTATTGTTTACAGCAAACGGATTGGTAGTCATATCAGACAGATCTTCTTATTTAGCTTTTATCTTCTGCGATGTTTATGATTAATTTAATTTATTTGTCTAATCAAGAGTGTAAAATATTCTATGAAAATGAAATTATTAGATGACATTAAAAGATCAGATATACTTTATGGTCTAGAATACGGGCAAGAATATGACCAATCAGTCCCCTGTTCCTGTATTTAATGATGTTCAAACACATGGAACTGATTAATAATGAACCTGTTGATTCTCCAGATACATGAATATTACATATTGCACTATACAGTACAATGCCACCACTCTGTGGTTATACAGTGTATTACATGAATGCCACATCACTGACAATGCTTTGTCATTATTGCATAGCAAATGACAATCAACCTCTTTTTTTTTTTTTTTTTTTTTAACCTAAATCAGATCAGACAACAGTGAGAGAATCTAATGAGACATCTGATTTGCATTATAATAATTTTCTTTGAAATGATTTCTTTTGGTAAGTTCATTATATTTTGCTTGCTCTTCCCTCTAGGTGATGTCAGAGGACTGCTCCCAGCCCTGTAACTGCCCTGCAGAGACCCCACTCTGCCCGTTTGGCACCAGCCTTGTCCTGGATGGCTGTGGTTGCTGTAAGGTGTGTGCCAGGCAAGCAGGGGAACCATGTTCTCTCCTGGAGCCCTGTGATCACCACAAGGAGCTCTATTGTGACTACGGTGTACTGAGTGACACGGAGACGGGCATCTGTATGGGTAAGTGTGAGGATGTTCGTGCTGCATCGTGGGAAATGTAGTATTTGAACGGTGGCTTGGAACTGTCACTACCAGTGTAGGCGTGATGATGATGATGATGAGAGAGATGATATGATATTTCAGGGCTTAATCACATGGGGGAGCTATTTCACACATTAAGGATAAAGGGTATCATGGCTTCCTTGTTTTAGGCACTCTATTCTAATGATTCTACACTTGTTTGGTGAGGAACAGCTGAATTCACTTCAACAGTCCCTGTCTTTCTCAAAGGTGTACAACTGAAGAAATGTTGCTTTTCAAAAATGAAGCCGTATCAGTGAGCTAGTCCAAGTAAATGGTCAACAGTAAATAGTCAGTTGAAATAAAATTTGGTTTCACCTGTTTCATCCCCCACCAGCTCAAGAGGGTCAGACCTGTGACCTGGGAGGGGTTATATACCGCAGTGGGGAGACCTTCCAGCCCAGCTGTAAACACCAGTGCGTTTGCATAAATGGTGAGATTGGCTGCGTGCCCACCTGTGCCAGCGATGTGCGCCTGCCTTCTCCGGACTGCCCCTACCCTCGCCGCATCCAGATCCCGGGCAAATGCTGTGAGGAGTGGGTGTGTGACTCAAGCCCCCAGGAGCATCCCTTTGAGTCGGCAATGGCTGGTAGGTGCCTCTCAGAAACGGCTGTCACTTAAACTGAAACTATTCGTTTACATTTACATCTATGGCTGTCTTACAGAAAAAGCGCAGAATTATAGATGTAAGGGCTAAATTTCTTTCCATAATTTTTGGTGGGATTTTAGACATTAACTGCCTCAATGTTCTTTTTATTCAAATTAAGCATACATCTACCTATATTGGGAAATATTTAAATATGTAAATTATCCAAGTCAAGAAGATGAGCATATGATTTAAAGATGTCTGAATATGCTGTCGATTTGCTCAACTATAAAGTGTTTGTTAATCTGTGAGAAGTTAAGATCTCCATTGGTATTTTAACAAGCGGCGTCTTCTGGTCTTTGTTTCAGTCTATAGACAGGTGTCTGCTCATGGGCCTCAACCTGAAAGTCCACGAGACAACTGCATCGTCCAGACCACCGAATGGAGCGAATGCTCGGCCACCTGTGGCATGGGCGTGTCGTCTCGCGTCACCAACGACAACGAGCAGTGCCAGCTGGAAAGACAAACCCGTGTCTGCATGATCCGCCCATGCCAAGTTGACCAACAGAGGAGTATTAAAGTAAGCACAAACATTACTGGTTAGATTAAAGGTAGAGCAGGAGCAAAGGAAGGAAAAAAACCCCCAATATGATTTAGTTTCAGTCTGTGTAAACAATAGACATTTGAACCACATCATTGACAGCGAAGGAATTTTTGTTTTCTTTTTGCCTCTGCATCTAGAATGTAAATTATCTAATACATTTGTCTCAGTGCTCCAATGTGAAGTCATGAATGGTTGTACTTGGTCAGATTTTTGTCCAATCTCTGTTTAATCAAATGTAATATTTATATCAGAGACTACTATATCTCTATATTGCCTGACTGAAGACTAACTACATTCCACATTTTTTTTCCTTTTCCCAGAGGGGTAAGAAGTGTGTGAGGACCCCTAAGAGCCAGCGTGGCATGCGTTTTGAGCTGTCAGACTGCCGAAGCACCAAGGTGTACAAGCCCAAATTCTGCGGGGTGTGTACCGACGGCCGCTGCTGCACCCCTCAGTCGACCATCACGGCCGAGGTGGAGTTCCGCTGCCCTGAGGGTGACTCCTTCAAGAAGAAGATGATGTTCATCAAGTCTTGTTCTTGTCATTACGACTGCCCGCGTGAAAACGACATCTTTCTCGCCTCAAACACCCGACGAATGATCGGGGACTATGAGAATGACATGTGAGGGCTGTGTCTCCTTTTACATGTGCACATACACACACACACACACACACACACACACACATGCACCACACACTACACACACACACACACACACACACACATGCACCACACACTACACACACACACACACACACACACACACACACACACAAATGTATATACACCCTTACATATGCACGTATGGCAACATATGCACATGGCAGCTCTCTGTGTGTCTCTGGACTTTAAAATATCTCACAAATGTTCTTGTGAGCCCTGGAGAAAAAAAAAGAAAGAAAGAAAGAATGTTTGAGTTGAAGTGGAGCTCATGAATGGCTCCAGTGTATTTTTCTTTTCTTTTTTTTTGTTTTGGTCTTGTTTTGAGTTTTTTAGCTTTCTGTGCAGCTCTGAAGTCACCTGGTATTTTGACTGGTCCACTGTTGATTTTGGTGCATGTGTACGCTAGGGTGGACCTGAAGCACTGAAGACTCTTTATCTATCACCATTTGGGAAGTTTAGTTCAAAATTAAGACTATTTCAGTCAAACTGATCGAGATCCATTTTCAAAAACACAGGAACTGACAGAAACGGCCTCAATGTAGCCTTTTAAATGTATACGTAATGTCTATTCATTTGATTTTTTTTTTTCTTTAAATTTTATTTTACCTTGTCTAAATTATCATTAAGTTTGTCTTGTATGTCTCTGAATTACCATGAACCCTCTCATTCTGTGAGGATGAGCTGTTGACTGTTGATCCCTATCATACCACTCAAAAATCATTCAAGGGATCCTCTTCAAGTGATAGAATTTATTTGACTATTTGACCAGATTTGATCGCCGTGATCATTTGTTTTGGTCTTTACAAACTTCATGTCCCAGAGTTCCTTGGGATGATATTCTTGTAACCCATTTGATTTTTTTTTTAAAAGAGACTTGGTTGAGGAAATACTGTGTAATCGTATTGTTTACTTTTTATTTAAAAACAAGAAAACAAGGAAAGGAGTAAAATTCAAGGCAATGACGGATACACATTGTGTACATACTGTAAGAGGACTGTGTACAGTTTTGTACTAATTTATCTTTTACTGTTTAATACTTTTATTGTAGTTCTGTTTGTACTGTATAAATCCATTTTCACTGTAACCATCTGGCAGAGATACGAAATGAGTTCTTTTTGTTGCACTTTTATCTGTTTTCCAATAAAGAAATTATATTTTTATACATAAACTGCCGTCCAATGTGTTGTATATTTAAAAACAGCACTGTAGTATAACCTGTGCACTGAATTAAAAAGAAAAGAAAAGAAAAAACAAATCAGTTATTTATGGAGAGCAGAAAAATATTTCAGGCGGAGAAAAGAACTGTCAGGGCTCCTTTTCGTTTCTGTCATAGTACCCTCCTCTCGGGAGAGAAGTAAAGTTACAGCCAGTTAAATGACTTCAGAGTGTACCCTGGATTCTGCATCATCTTATTAAGAGAATATTTGTTAAGTTGTAGTTGTACTTATCAGGTGACACTGACTGTTGAGCTATTTGATTTTCTTCTTTCCTTTACCTTGGTACACAGTACGTAAACTGGTATCACGTTTTATCATATTCTCCTCAATATATAGAGTGGAAATTGCTGTAACTATTTTTTCTCTCCATTAGCAGTAGGTGCTGTACATATTTTCTGTGAAGACCTAGGTTGAGCAATGAGACATCAAAAAAAAGAAGAAGAAGAAAAAAAAGAAAATGCATGGAAACATTGGACAAGCCTGCGTCATGGTCCTGAGGACGAGGGATATTCGTATTGCTGCTGCAGCTCATTCCTTATCAGTCCCCGCTTGCAGGCAGGCAGGCAGGCAGCCAGTTCTGAGGAGCTAATCTGCAGAGTGGGTGTATCTCTGCAGCTCAAGACCCTATCTCCTGCAACAGATAAAGACTCCAATAGTACTGACCCTGTGAACTCACACAGAACATGTGTGTTAGGGCACCTTTTCACTCTCCGACAATGTATGTAAAAATATGCTGGTGTATGTGTCATTCTTTGTCTCTCACTCTCCTATTCTGTATTCGTGTGTGTGTGTGTGTGTGTGTGTGTGTGTGTGTGTGTGTGTATGCTTGTGCTTGTTCTGGTCTGTCAACACCATTTAACACTACAATGAACATTAGCATTTTCTTCTGCATAGGATGCTGAGGCATGATTTGAACAGTTAAACCTACAAATTTCTCCCATGAGTAGAAATCAGCCACTGTTATACTACTACTACTACTGCTACTACTATTATTCTTTTAGGCAAGCAAGAGTGGAAAGAGACATTTAATTGTGAATGTAGTTGTCTTTCTCCCTGCCGTGTAAGTCAGTGAATAATCTGTGAGCCACAGACAGAATTAGACATGGACCACATCCTTTGATTAGTCCCTGATCAGACCTGAGGCTCAGTGCAATTATCCTTGTTAAAATTAATCAGCATGTCTAAGATCTATATTTAACATTTTAATTTCAGTTAGATATCCATCTTTTCTATAGAAATACATGTTATGTGAAACGTTTTCCTTCAGATTATATCTGAATAAAGCATCACTGTTTAAGACAGCTTGACCTAAGCAACCATTAAATGTCCAGTGAGCAAAAATGTAAATGATATAAATTAATATTAATATATTAAAATATAAAGGGATGTTACAGGTATTTTCTTAATAACACTCCTTTCACACCCGTTCCAAAATGGTGGAACGAGTTGCATGTCACTATAAGACACTCTGGACCCAGTCAAAAAACACCTCATAATTTACCTCTTTCAAATATCTTTCTCTAACCTCTAACTTCCTTTACTTGTCTGTAGGCTATTTCAAGCGCAAAGTATATACATAAAAAAATCCGGACACAATGAAGCCCTGAATCTATGCACGGTTGTTAGGGTGGTTTTTGGCACGAGCTTGTGCGTACCGGGAGGTGTTGATTTAAGCCTATTTGCTTTGGACAAAAACGTCTCCGAATTGAGCAAACATAAATGTAAATTTAAATTTCTAAAGTAAAACGCTGGCCTAATATGGCTGGCTGGAACAGGCGTCTGTGCTCAGTGTTTGATTTGCTCACTGAACAAGTACTCATCTCCTAAGCAGGTGGAGGGGAAGTTTTGTATGTATCAGACGTGCTCTTTTTGCTGGAAATATTTAGAGATAACTGACGCAACGAGCGCTTGAGCGAAGCGTTCTACATTAATTGGTAACTTTTTACACATGCTTTGTGAGGGAAAACAATGGTGTAGGCGAGAAGGCAGTTTAGAATTAGTCTCGAAATATGTAGTAGTAACCTCTAAATTACATAATAAAGTACCAGGGTATTTCAGTCAAAATCCTCGAAAAACAGTCACAGCAACATAACGACGACCCTTTTGACTCTGTAGGGAAAACTGGCGACAGAAGCCTGAAAAGGGACCACTGTGTTCAACGTCAGATTCTTGGTGTCAGTGAGAGAAATGTGAAGACGTTTAGATAAAACAGTGATTATTAATTATCAGTTCTACTTATGCTCGTTTTAACTGTTGATAGTAAATCCGCTGTTTACGAACAAAACTTTACGAATGAAACGATACCAATAAAACATCATGTGACAGCGCAAGTGGCTCCTTTTCTGACCCTATTCTTATGAAGACACCTCATCAATCGTGCACCTGAGATCACGCGCTCCTCTCCAATCGCAGTCGACCAAAGGCGGGGAATGTCTGTCGCTCCTGACTCGAGCCTCCCCACTCCCCCCTCCACCCTGTGAGTTAGTGACGTTTTTTTTCTACAGAGGAAGACAGTGTTTGCGAAAACCGCACAATTACTGTATTCCCCCACTTCTCAAAATTACATAAAGCACTATTACAGAATTAGAGGACATCGCTGTGTCTTCTACTCAGGTAAACAATTCTGGTTGCTCCTAATTTGGTTATTTGGTTTAGTGTGACATTTGTAAGACTGTTTGAGTATCGGTGTTTTTGGGAAGCCTGATGACTACAGCACAGTGATTTTTTTCGTTTTATAAATTTATTCATTTTTCGAGAGGTGAACACTCTGTGTGGAAACTAGGGAATGTTCTGGCCACCTCGCTGATCAAGCAGAATTAGTCATCGAAAGCTGTCAGTTTGGTGCCTGCTGTCACTCACGGATGCATCGGTTTAGTCAGGTGTACCGGCGCGTGGCATATAAGGGAGCTAAATAAAACAGACAGAAGAAGATTCCAGGAGGATTAACTGTTAAAGTGGTAATGATACACAGGGATGACACAGGCGATCTATCACTTTGGTGGGCTGATGGAGATACTTGACATGACAATGATCATGTCGTTCACCGTTGCTCTGCCGTTGTTTAATGGCTTGTTTTAGCACTAGTTGAAGATCGAAAGATCCCTAAATTATGTGGAAAAATAACATTAAGCAAAGCAGACCCGATTTTCGATGCAAGGCAGGCTTGCTTTGCGGCTATACTCCCGCATTTGAAACATATGGTTTCTTTGTCTTATTTTCCTGGCATTCCCGGTGTGCTTTTCTGTTTTGACAGCGTGGTTTGTTGTCTAATTATTTTTCTTTTGCTCTGGAGTGGATGTAGAGTGTGAGAACCGACTCCCGTGTAGCTGCCAGTTTTCTGCGGACGCAAGCAACCCTGCCTCCCTCCTATCGGTGGCCACCACTTCTAGAATGTAAATACGACTCTCGTGTTGGTGGGCATTCCACCTAGGCTAACTCCCAAGTGGACAGTGCCGGTAGAGAGGGTAAAGTTCTGCGGAGAGACAGATGGAACGACGGTCGCGATTTCCATGGCCGCGCCATGTCCAGCACATGCTGGGTTTTTTTGGCTTCAACCTGCCAATGCGCTTTTGACGTGGGTGTGCGAGAGCGTCGTTGCAGTAACATTTGGCATCCCTTCTCCAGTTACAGTGTATGACGATTGAAAAAGAATCAACCTCTACTGTATGCCTGTATTTTACGTTTATTGTTCATGTGTACGATATTTCTCTTTCCAGCAGGGATGATCTCTATACAGCTTGCTGTGTGTTTAGCACCTAGTGTTTTAGCAACTGTCTTTACTTACTGTTTTCTCTCTAATAATCTGTAAAATACTGCAGTAATTTTGCTCTTTGACCAGACTGATTTGACATCGGAAATCTGTTCCCTCGTTTTTGAGTTAAATCATGTATACACTGATCTAGTGAATCACGTATGGCAGGCACGTTACGGTGGCCACAACCTCCTATGCATATTATCACGTATACTGTGTTAATGTAAAGAGATAATCACGACATAGAGGGGTCGATATGTCAGTTATGGGAAGGAGATGCAGGGTCATTCTTCCTGAAGAAGCTAGAAAATTGGTGGTGTTTTGATGTTATTTTTAATGGTGTCGTGAAAACGGTATTAATTTAAAACTGGTGAAAAATTAATCTGTTTTATTTACGAGAAGAAGTACCTTATTTGTCTCAAACACACTGAGCAGTGAAACACACCATCTCCATTTAACCCATCGTAACACCAGTGAGCACACACACACACACACACACACAAGCATGAAGTCAGTGACAGGGAGGAAACCCACATGGAGGAGAACATGCAAACTCCACATGGAAAGGACCCGGGACTCAAACCCAAGACCCTCTTGCTATGAGGCAACAGTGCTAACCACTGAGCCACCATGAATCCCAATAAGACAGTGTTAACAATATTGCTTGCGAATAACCAAACCATGCCCCTGGGAAAATGTAACCTTGCTATGTTTGGGTCATTGATGCTGAGGAAGGAACAACGACTGGTCTACTAGTTGCACCAGAGTAAAACAAGTACAGACGGATGCCTGTCCAAGGTGTCCGCTCTTCTCACGTGTCCTGCAGTCTCAATGCACCTTCATTCCTGTCTCTGAAGCAGAAATAGACCTATACAAGTAACAGGGAGGTAGGCTGTCACATGCCAACCATAAACAACTCAATTGCTCTTCAGTAGCCATTTGATGCCCTAAGCCTTATGTGCCAACCTCAAAATTGCTTAGATTTGTGAAATGCAGAGGTATTTTCATTTTTTAAAACCATCCCAATTATTCCTCATTCTTCTTCTTCTTTTTTTATATGGGAATTTTTATGACGGCATATTGCATTAGCTAAGACTTATAGGCAGCTACAAAATGATAATGTGAACTGAAGTAGTGCTGTTTCATCTTGATGGTGAATTAGCGGCAGAACCACTTCCAAGCACACAGCATTGCTACAGCGGCTCCCTAATGCTTTTAAGCACAGAGAGAATTGTAGCCCTCAAGTTGTTCAAGCATGTGGAACTAACTTGTGTATCAAAGAGTTCACTTGGTTACTCTCTGTTCCAAAAAGGAGTGTTCTGTTCTGAGATGACATAAGTCAAGGATTCAGTGATGTAAGTGCAGGTTGAGTCGTATCTCATTTGTCCATCAGCAGTAACTGGTTCGGATTGTGTCTCTTTTATTGTCTTACGAACATAAATCTACTCTTACATGTGAAACAGCTTTATAAAGTTTACCCTGTAAAATGAATCACAAGCTTCAATTTAAGATTTTTTTTTTTGGTTCAGTCTTTCAAAGACGTAACAATGTGCTGATGAAAAGATAACGGGAAAAAGAATTCATTATGCGCACTTGCAACCTGCTGCTATATGCTCCCATGCTGTGTGGTAAGAGTTCACTGCAGACAGTGGTTTTTGATGTACTACCATGAGTCTGGTACTACAGCGTCTCCTCATAGCTGTTCAGAAGTCATGGAGCTGAATGAGTTCTTTGCAAATCACCATCCTGCCCAGTAGTCCTTGTCCCATCCACCCTTATGGAAATATCATTTATCAAAGCTGCTTTTCCGTTATTAGCTAGAAATGGTGTTTTTGGGATGGAAACAGGGAAGGGGAGAGAGAGAGAGAGAGAGAAAGAAGAAGAACTAAGACATGATAAAGGTTCACCATTGAAATGAAACATGAGCCTACTGTTTTCAGTATAATGGGAATTAGGTTTCATTCCGGAGAACATTAAATATTGAACAGAAGCACTGAGTCGTAAGGGTAAGGGAAAGTATTTATAGAGAGTCTGATCTTTTTTTTTCCCTCTCTCCCCTGCTCACGTAGTGATTAATCAAACTGCAGTGTTGGAATTCTTCAGCCCCTGAAACACAGAACATTTTTAACTGTGCTCTTATTCTGCAGTACGGAGAGAAGGGACTCCATTAGTAAACTTCAGAGACCCCTCAGAACACAGAATTGCTCTTCAACTTTCTTTATGCTGCTTCGGGCTGCTACGTGTTTATTTATGACATTACTGTGGCTTATAATAGTGAAGTCGTAACACAACGGTCTGCCAACAGTCAAAGGCACATTATCTCTCATACTTTTTGTATATATGAGATGTCCTATGATATGTTTCGTATGATCTCTTAGTCTAACACAAGATTTCAGTAATCCAAAAGTAGCTTTTAAGAGTTTTAACGACACTGACTTGAAATAGATTTCATCAAAATCAGATATGGAAATATTGTTTCCAGAAGGTGGAAGTTCCCAGAAATTCGACGGTCAGACAAATGTGTTTAACATTAGAGGTTAAGAACGGGACAAACTGTCGGTTAGATTGCAGATCTGGATTAGATCCAGAGCTAAAGTGATGTTACTGTTTTACTCAGTGTGGGATGTGTGGATGTACTGCTTATCTGCTGACAAGACTTCTTTTTTTTTTTTCTCCTGTTCTTCTGTCTGACCTCATGCACCCCTGTGGACTGGGTCATCCTTCAACTGCCGCCAAATGTCCTTGGGAATGGAATCTGATATATGGTGAGTATCGTCCCGTTGCTTTTGCTGTGCTGTTCTCTGGGCGTTTTATGAGACGAGAACTCTGCACAAATGGCCTTCGCAATGCACACGCGTCACGGAATGAGGCCCTTACGGGTGCGTTATGCGTGTTTCGTGCTGTGTGATGTATGTGTCGTGTATGTACGAGGATAGGGCGTGTGTGAAATGTAGCTTGTAGGACTTTGGTTCGTTCGTAGATTTTATAACATGCCATGTTGTCTGAGGTAACGTTTGTCAAGCCAGAGGGAGATGATAAATGGCTGATAAAGGCTTCAGAAATCGCTGGTTTTTGTTTTTTCCTCCAGTCTTACATTAGGTCCGTTTTAGTCCGTCTTGTATTGCTTTAACTATTCTGCGTATTTATGTTCAAGACCAACAAGACATTTCCAAGCCAGGGAGCTTTCTGTATGGTGGGCAAACATGAGGATGTTTCACTGTTTCTGACAGAAAGACTTGGACACAGTTATACACAACAATGAAAAGTTAATGTCTTTTCTCTTTAATGCCTTACAATTGTTGCGTGGTTAGAGGCTGAAAAATGTGCAATTTTATCCTAAGTTAGTTTTTGGTTAGCAACAATAGAAGCTCTCTTATTAACCTAAGTCACAGTCTTTTAGCCTGTGTCTTATTAGCAAAATTGTTATAAGTATGGTGAGTTTAAGGTTTGTCCTTTGAATTACTGGAAGCAAACACCTACACCAGGACTCATAGTTTCCATTGTTCAGTCTTGGAATTCCAGCTTTCTCTATGTTTTTTTTTTTTTTCTGTGTGTGTGTGTGGAGTGTCTATATAGATACCCCTGTAAGGAATTTTCCCAAAATGCAGAAAAAAAACATTTATGGCAGACGGCCTCAGACTGGATGCCGTGTAGATGAGGACTCTGTTTCATCTGTTTATTACCCAGACTTGAACGCAGTGATAAAGTAAATGAGGTTATCTAGATCGCAAAAGCTTCATGCTGAGGTCTGTTAACAGTTATGGCAACTGTTTACAGCTGATAAATCTACAGAGCGTTAGAGAGACAGAGAGAGAGAGAGAGAGAAAGAGAGTCAGGATTATAAAAGCAAAGGGGGAAAAAAAAAAAAAAGCCTGACACCCAAAATAGATTCTGGTGAAATGAAAACTCAGGAGGACTGTCTGCTGTTTGCTTCTGTGATATTTTTAATCCTGCTACAATCCAGTGTATGTGGTTGTTGAAACATTTTCCTTTCATTGTATGCATTTTATTATGGATTGCATAATTGATTGATTGATTGATTAATTGATTGATAATATATTGTTTTAATTTGTGTTATGAGCATTATTTGTGTTTTTGATTCTGAAAACGAATAAACACTTTGACATGAAAAATGCCGGAGGCAAAAAAAAAAGGCCACAAACTATTCAACTAATGTATGTATTCAAAAACCATTTATTCCACTCAGTATCTGTTAACCTCAGTGTCTTTCAGCACTCTTTCAGTTAAAACACGGGTGACAAAAAGTCTTGGTCATTGTGAAGGAAAGTTCGGTCATTGTAAAAGAAAGTGCATTAACAGATAACATGACGTGATTGCCATAAAACAATTCCACTTTGTACCCTTGCATATGTAAATATGTGAAAACAAAGCTATTTAGAAACCGTTATCATAAAACAGCTTCCCAGACTCCAGATATAACATGATGCTGTGCTAATGGGCCACCCTGGTTGTCCATTGGAATCAGTTTACAATGTTTCTGCTTTTGACTGGTATGTCCGTTAGCACATTAACTAGAGCCAAGCCTTGAAATTGAGCACAGAGGGTGGGTGTGTTTACAGGTGAATAGACTGTTTACAGGTGAATACACTGTATTTGGTGCTATATATAGGACTAGATATTTGGGCAGTAGTCTGAAGGTAGAGAGTCAGATAATAGCCTGAGGAGGAGATTGTGAAACTTCGAGAGGCTCTGAGTTTTTATCTTTGCGGAGCAGACACGTCAAACGTCTGCACCAGAGCTTCACGGTTAGGCACGACGTATTGAAAGTCAGTCTGTCAGACTTTATTGAAGGTTAAACATATTTTCACACTGTAATCCAGAGCTACCCTCGGGAGAATAGCAATTTGACATTCGGACGTGGGCCTGAGACAGGGTTACACGAGAAAATATCATTTGAACTCAGAACTATTTGCAGTGAAAAGCGGACAGACCTTCCATTTCGAGAACTGAAGCTGATGTGTCACAGTTTAACTCTTGCAGTTGCAGCGTTGGCCACCAGGTTGCAATAGCGAGTCACTAGGAGAAAATGGTTGAACAGGTGGTGGCTGGTTTGAGTACAGGATTAACAACATGCAATGTCGGCATGGAAACAGAGCAGCCAGTCAGATAAAAAAAAAAGGGCTCATCCCAGGAGGGAGGTGCTTGAAAACAGTCACAGAGGAGCAAAACAAAATCCAGAGCACATATTTATCACATCAGTAGATATTGTTTAAATTAAACCTGAAAGGAGATGGAAATTTTGCCTATCGTTTGCTGTTTAAATCAGGCACATAGTCTAAATAAAAATGTTCATAAACGTATTTATTTATTTATTTATGGTCTGCTGTAATGATATAGTGAGGCTCAGACAATAAACACTGCATCTCAGCATAGCCTTTTTATAATAGCTGTGGTTTGTGGTTTCAGTAAATACAGCTATGCTAATACTGAGGTAATGAGGAATAGGGACACTCTATGGTATGTCACCTGAAAAACCATATTTAGAAAATTGTTATGTAATAAGAGAAACAAAGGATGTTTAGAACAACTGTAATACATTCAGCATCATTAATACTTTATTTTCAGTAGAGCTTTCATAAATATTAATAACATGGCTCTACTTTGAAAAAAAAAAAAAAAAAACAAGACCCTCACACAGTTCATATTACAGATCTAATTTGGGTATAATGGTGTATATAAATAGGAACAATGCTCTTTATTAGGAAGCCTGAAGAAAAAAAAACATGCCGCCATGCTGGGACTGTTAGAGCTCAGGGCTTAATTACATCTTTGTTCTTCATCTGGAATGAGAGAGAGAGAGAGAGAGAGAGAGAGAGAGACAGAGACAGAGACAGAGACAGAGAGAGACACACACACAGACAGAGACAGAAGGAGACTGTGTGTGTGTGTGTGTGTGTTTGTGTGTGTGTGTGAGAGAGAGAGAGAGAGAGAGAGAGTGAGTGAGTAAGCGAGAATGTTTGTGTGTGTTTGTGTCTGTGTGTATTAGACACACACACAGAAACAGAGACAGAGACAGACTCTGTGTGTGTGTGTGTGTGTGAGAGAGAGAGAGAGAGAGTGAGTATATTTGTGTGTGTTTGTGTCTGTGTGTATTAGATACACACAGAGCTGTGTATATTAGATACACACAGAGAGACAGGGACAGAGACAGAGCGAGACTGTGTGTGTGTGTGTGTGTGTGTGTGTGTGTGTGAGAGAGAGCGAGAGAGAGAGAGTTTTCTCTGTGCATCTTCATTACAGTAAAGCATAACTAAATGATGTGTACGCATTTAGAAAGATCAAACTAATCAAATGTAGAATGAACATGGTACATGGTATTAGGATTATATATTTATTTGCCACTACGTGTCCTGAGAGTTTATATGAGGACACATAACAGTCAAAAATGCCCAGCCGACAGTTGCAGCTAGAGCACTGTCTAGAGTAAATTAAGTACAGCAAACTAGAACCACAGCCCTCTTTTGATGTTAATCAAAATACCATGAAACACCCTTGATTAGTTCAATGGGCTACAGGGGTGTCTTTTGGCAAATGAAGGGTAAAACAGTTGGCGACTGCACGACCAGTAATGTGATGATTCCTGCAGTAGAGGGGGCTGCTTCTCTTTTGGAAGCAAAACACACACACACACACACACGCACACACGCCCACACACACACACACAAAATAATAACAACAACAGAACAAAAGCGGGACTCTGAGAGGTTTTAAAATGCATCCTCCATCTCTGCATCCAGATTACAAATAAAATAGACAGGACATTTCTATGAAGTGACATATCTGCTGTCTGCTCGGGTTAAATTAGTGGTTGCATTATTATTTCTGTTTTTGCAGGACTTGGCAATGTGGTCACAAAATAGATTGAGGCTTAAGAAAAGACAACACAGAGGCTGAGAAGTTATGCTGGAGTTTTAGATATTAAGAAACAAGATAACACATAAATATTTATTTTTAGGAAATTATTATTATTATTATTATTATTATTATTATTATTATTATTATTAGCTGAGCTTGTTTTTAGGTATCACATATGTGTTGTTGACTGTAAACTACAATTGGCTTTTGACCTCTTATTCAAAATCACAGATGTGTTAACAAATAAAGTGCCTAGACAAACAACTATATTGTTCATGATAACTTCCAGTACATTGATCACAAAAGAGTCCTTATAAAAAAAAAAGACTGTTTTTTAGCAAGCTCTTATAGAACAGCTCGTTCGCACTGTATTGGAAGCTTGGTCTTTGGACAACAGCCTGGCTGGAGTCATTTGACCATAGCAGCAGTGAGGTAATAGAGTAGCAGGGGAGAGTGGTAATTAGCGGCCTCATGCCCAGCTGGTGCCCATAACCACAGATGTCAATGGAGAAAGGATAGGGGGGGGGGAAGGGAGAAGGTTCTGGAAGTGTTGTGGCAATAGAACAAGGGACCGAGGAAAAGAGGGGGGAAGTGTGTGTGTGTGTGTGTGAGCGTGCGTGTGTGTGTGTGCGCGCGTTAGCCCTCTGCCACTCCGATCTCATGGGACATTGTCTGGTTTGTGCTGTCATTTTATTTCACCAGACGGTCTGGCTGAGCACCTGCTCCTTACATTAGTGAGAGAGGCGGGGCTGCACTCCCAGAGCGCCGGGCGACATCAGGGGGTTTTGGGAGGGAGCGGGGGAGACGGAGCTGTCTATGGAAAATATATGTGTAGAATCACGTTTTATTGTGTGGCCCAACTCAGTTTTCAGTATTACCCAGAGTGGTTAAAATACTTAGAGTTTGAACGCGTGACCAAAATGCCCCTCTATTAACACAAAAAGTTTCCTTTTGTCGGAAGAAGTTATTTGCGTTGTTTTCCACTCTCTTGATACAAATGCGGTATTCGTCGATACAGAATTAGTCTGATAAATGTTTCAAAGCCGTCACGTTTGGCGTTTTGATGTTGCACCGCGTCAAACGTATGTATCTTGTAGGGTAGGTTAGTTCCGAACATTAGAGTAGCCAGAATCGACACATTTTTTTGCCTGACTTTTTTCATCGCATGCACGTTCTTGCTTGACTCGCACCCCCCTCGTAGCCCCTTAAAAGATGTATCCATTATTTAGTAGTTTTGATGGATGCTGGAAGCCTATAGGGTGGGGCAGGGAGGTATGCACTCAGCCTCTTAGACTGGTTTGTTGTTGGTCTGCAAACACTTTTCAGCAAAGGGTTTTGCTACACTGATACTACCTTACTCTGCATTTTTGGCAGATGACTGATGTAAATGGCAGTATTCTCACGCTATCGGCACGGAGTCCCCATCGTGTCGCATAATTGTTATCATTCAGTGTGATTGCCGAGCTGCAGATTTGAAAGCTTTGAACCGGTCCACTGAATTAGATAACTTACTTCCAGCTCTATATATCTGTCTTGTAGTATGCAAAATATACATCGTCAAATAATGTGCGTGCAAGTGGACACATCTCAACGTATCCTTGGTTACGATGCTGTAGCCTTGGCGCTAGCCATTTTACACAGTGCCGTTTGCCGTGATTGGATTATTCCAGCCTCTGCAAGTCCCCCATTGGCTGCTTCTATAAATACACTTACCTCATTGCATACGTAGCCTCCCCCTTTTTACTAGAATCTAAACACGATTTTTAAAACGTTGGATAATAAAACACATGGGTTTGGAGCCCCTTTAACTAAGTGAAAGGAAAAGCGACTGTAAAACATATTTATCGTGGATTATTTCTTCACATTTATGAATTAAAGGGAAAGGTAAGTGCAACTCAAAACCTTGCATCTCGGCGCTTGGATTATGTATTGTGTGATGCGATGCTCGCGAGGAAGGAAATCTGTTGACATTTTTTTCACATTCGGCGCCATTTTCAGACAGACCATTTACGCACCTGCTTTCACGTTGTGCAGGGATTTGCCTAAATTCCTGAATCTTCAGGACAGACACTGAAAAAAAAAAACATGACACATTTAAACTCATGTTACTTAGAAGAGTGGTGTGATTTATTGTGTTGTTTGAAAAATGGTGGTCGGTGCACGCTTATGAATTGATGACTTCAGATACAGTGCCGAGTTTACAATAATCAGTGCGGTCGTAGGGAATATATTCATCAGAAAACCTAAGCCGTATTACAAGTGTTCCCTGAGTGAAATTTTCTAAATTATTATCAACAATGTCTCATTTCATTGAAAAAAAAAATGTGTTTGATAGGTAAGCTCAACCACAGACAAAAACTATTGAACGGAATAAGGTACACCTATTTCATTACATAGTCGTTTACTTCGTGTCTCTCGCCTATCTGTAAAGGTCACTGAACTGTCGGTATCAATTACTTCATCTTCAGTAAGTGACCTCTTGAAGTTGACGTAGTAATACTTTGATAGTACCAGCCCTCTGAGAACACTGCTACAGTTTGTTGACTAGTGTCCGAAGATTGAAATGCTTGTGCGCCGTTATGTAACGAACGCACGATTGGTTTTCGAAAATAAATACTATTATTTGTCTTAAAATGAGCGAGGGTCGTATTGCTTTGGCTTTCTTTCTTTCTTTCTTTGTGCGTTTAAACCGTGCGTCCTCATTGACAGAGCTTTTTAATTCCATGTCACACTCAGATGTGCTTAATGATGGTTAGAGACGTTGGACGTGATACGATTGTTTCTGCTCCAGACTGGCTCGAATAAAATGTTGCTCACGGCAGGACTAGAGGGCTCTTCTCTCATGGGAATAGATAAAATCAATCTACCTGTGTGTGTGTGTAACCTCTAAAACGGTATATCCTTTTGTGTCCACTCAAATCAGGACATGTGTGTGTTATGTCTTTACGCAGCTTTTCATGTAGTGATATCTTTGTTTTTCTCAATAGTTTCCATGTCTCAGGATGTATTTTGTTAACACCTGAATTATAATACAGTTATAAGTTTGTAGAATTGGATTTGTTAAAAACAAACAACAAACAAATGACACATGGATAAACTGCTATATTGTCTTTTTCATTTTGTTTACTGTTTTTTTTTCTTTTCATTTTTTAAAGTTAGCAACACATGTTGTAAAGATCGACTGTTTCTGTTTTTAAAATATTTTTTTTTTAGAAAAATAAACAGAATTGCGAACTCTAAACAGAGAGAACAAGACTGACATAGCAGCCCATTTTTAAGTGGTGTTTTAGTGATAACCTTAAGGTGGATTCAGCCTGTCTTCTGAACACATTGGCGTTCTTTGTTGTCGTACTCCAATAAGAACCACGCGCGCGTGTGTGTGTTTGCTCTGTGAAGCGTGTGTATGCGCTCTATGAGGTGTGTGTGTGTGTGTGTTTGAGTGATGTAACCAGACACTCCAGTGTGTTGGGAGTGGTACGCTGGGACCACCAGTCTCTTAACATACGTCTCTCGTCTGACACACTCCGTGAACACAGCACTCACCCTACAGGGCAGGCACATCTCTCACACAGAAAGCATTTCACTTCTATAAGGCCTTTACCATGGGAGAGTGAGTGTTTGTGTGTGTGTGTGTGTGTGTGTGTGTGTAGTTGGTGTGTGCTTGCACAGACTCTTTCATGGTAAGCTGGAGAAGGGCTGGGAGTGTGTGCATCGTGAGTTCTTTTGCATGGGGGAAACTTGTATATCTTACCCTCTGCTCATGTCTGAGTGACTGCTATTCAGTCGTGTTTGTGAATGGAGTTGTAGAGAGCGGGAGAGAAGGAGAGATGCAGAGAGTAATAAAGAGAGAGAGAGAGAGGTATATTATGAAGTAAATCATGACTCAGTTTGTCAGCTCAGCTGAGACAGAGCCCTAAATATCCGTCAGTCCTCATGATCTGTGTGTGTGTGTGTGTGTGTGTGTTTAACCAACAGTGAAGAATGTAAGAAAGGAGGCATTTTATTTGTCAAACACTACTTTACCCCTCCTCTCCACTCTACTTTCTTTCTCTGTCAACCTGCTCACTCACTCACGCACGCACTCACTCACTCACGCGCTCACTCACTCACTCACACACACACGCACGCACTCACTCACTCACGCGCTCACTCACTCACGCACGCACGCACGCACTCACTCACTCACTCAATCACGCACGCACGCACTTACTCACTCACTCATGCGCTCATTCACTCACTTGCTCACTCACTCTCTCACTCACTCACTCGCTCACTCACTCACGCGCTCACTCACTCACGCGCTCACTCGCTCACTCACTCACTCACTCACTCACGCGCTCACTCACTCACTCACCCATGCACGCACTCACTCACTCACTCACTCACACACTCACTCACTCACACACTCACATAGTGACTCATATGTTAGTGGATAAGCAATAGTGGATTTCCCTGCCTGTGTTTATTTCTCTCTCTCTCTCTCGCTCTCTCTCTCTCTTTCTCTCTCTGTCTGTCTGTTTTGACCTCTGAGTCACCCACATATCCTCTCACCTTCTCTGCACCCTCCCACATTTTCTCTCTGTGGAACACGATGTCACACAATATCCAACACCGCACAGCGCAGTGATAACAGGGCGGCCAGCAGAGACGAAACAATACAAGAAAACTAATGTGAAACAGCTATAGAGACGAGAATGACTCGCAGGTTAAGAGGTTAAAAATGCCAAACAGCAAGGTTTCTCTCTCTCTCTCTCTCTCTCTCTGTCCCTCGCTCTCACTTTCTCCCTCTCCCTCATGCTGTTCTCTGTGTTCTGTCTCCTCCGCGGTGTCTCCATGGAGATCAGGTGTGTTGTAGCCATGCGGTCACTGATTGGTTCCACCTGTGTTAGTAGCACCTCCTGAGCCCTTGTGAGATTGCCAGACTCCAGTTTCCCATGAGACCCCCGCCCCCCCCCCCAAACCGCCCCCCCACCCCCCAAGAAACCCCAGAGGAAGTTCTGACAGCCCTCTGTTTAAGTCTATATTTGATCTTTCAATCAGCCCAGGCATGTCCGTTCTCATTCGTACTGTTCCCATCAAAGCCAGCTCTTCGTCTTCGAACGTCTGCACGTTTAAAGTTTTCACTCTCATCAGTGATTTGTTTCCTGTCAGTCCGTTTTTTAGTTGCTGATTGCTCTGGGTAATGTGTTTATTTCATTTCTACCACAATGGGCAATTTTTTTTTTACTTGTCTCGTATGTTTGGGATTGGGGATACGTGATTTGCTTTGCTTTCGCCTGTGGTTTGAAAGACCACTTTTTTCTTCTTTTTTTTTAAATGTCTGTCAACATCATTTTTGCTAATTTGTGGATATATTTAACACATCAAAACATCTTCCTACCTTTGCTGTGTTAAAACATTTTCTTCACTTTTGCAACATTTAGGTCAGGCCTGTGTTTTTCTGGGTCAATTTTCCCCCAGTCCCTGTCAAGTTGATTGAGTATGTATGGGATGGGAATGAGAGAGAGAGAGACAGGGAGAGAGAGAGAGAGAAAAACAGAGAGAGAGAGAGAAGATGGGAAGGATGGGTGAAAAA
>NC_044506.1:7436950-7439450 GCF_902362185.1 Chanos chanos | reverse complement strand
ATTTTTTTTTATCTTTTTCTCGCTGCGTTCACCTTTTCTGATCTAGCTGTCGCCAGCTGTGCGCATTGTTAAGCGGTTGCTCTTTGGATTCAGTAACTCTGTGGTTTGTTTTATTTTTGAATTGGAAAAAGAAAAGAAAAGAAAAAAAAAACCCCTCTGAAATATCAGTCTCTCCCCTGAGTGTCTCTCCTCTCCTCCGGCTGGGCACATTATCCCTGAAATGTGTTAATGAGAAAGGAACACGGAGCCACACTGGCCTCTTCCAACTGTCTGCCTGGGTATCTCTGCGCTGGATGTTTTTGTGTAATTGAGTGCTTGTTTACTCTCTGGCTGTGTCGTTCAGGTGAAGAGAGAAAGAGAGAGAGAGAGAGGGAGGATGGTGGAGAAGAGAACAATACAGGCAAAAAAAAAGGAAGAAAAAAAAAACCACACACACACAAAAAACGCCCCCCCAAAAAACAGTGCAATATGCTGTGTGTCACGCTGATATTCGTCCAGATTTTTAATTAGAAAAATCCATTGCTCGGTACACATTTGTTAAGATCAGTGGGAGATCAGAGGCTTGGATTTTCTCTGATTTTTTGTTTTGAGAATGTTTTAAAAACTAATTTGTCTCCTGTTGACTCTTTTTTTTATGTATGTGTATTATTAATTTATTTTTTTTTAAGATGTCCACCCAGTTTCCTGTATTTTTATTGTCTTGATGGCAACTGTGTTCCCCATGGGCTCTAACTTTGGAGCCAAAATGACCGTTTGTATTGTAGCCAGTCATAGAGAAGGCTGTAAATGAAATGGAAGCCAGGTGACAGATGGACCTGTTTTCATTTAATGAGGACTCTTTCCTCGCACTCAAACGCTGAAATCTACTCCCATTTGGCAAGGCTTACACAGAACCACCGCGTTCAGTTCGGCACTGGTGGAGAAACCCAGTATTCTGCTCCACACAGAACTGTTTTCACCTGGCCGGGATGGAGAGAAACAGCCCTGCGAGAAACCATTAGAAAGTGTGACCTCTGTTGTTATTACCTTAGTTGGTTTGAGCCTGCTCAGTGACCTTTTTGTACATGGAGAAAGGACAAGTCCTGGGCAGAACCCTGGGCACGACTGATTTGTGCTGTGTGGGTGTTTTCTGCTGAATGGAGCGGTTGGGAGAGTGTTACAGGTGAAGAGGTCGGAGCCGTGTGTTGGGGTGACGGGCCGGACAGCGTTTGACCTACATGATTGATGCGCCATTAATGGCTGCACGCTTTGGGCTGTCGGTATTCTCTGATACATGAGAGAGAGAGAGAGAGGGTGGGCATGTAACGCATGAGTGCATATGAGAGAGGGAGCGAGAAAGAGAGAGAGAGAGAGAGAGAGAGAGAGAGGATGTGAATGTCATGTGTGAGTGTCATATATATGTGAATTGTTAATGTTATATTTGAGTGAGGGACTGCATATGAGAGATAGATTGGTATACACAGAAAGAAGAAGGAGAGAGAGCGAGAGCGTGAGAGCGAGAGCGTGAGAGCGAGAGAGAGAGAGAGAGAGAGAGAGAGAATTCTGCATCACATCGAACATGATGAGACAGCCCCACTGGCCCATTCAGAAAAGTTTCTGATACTTTCACATAGTTAACCTCCATTACTTACTTATTTATCTTATTGATAGCCGCGAGAGAGTGAGAGAGAGAAATGAGAGATAGAGTGAGGTGATGAGAAATGGAAAAACGAATGAGAGAGAGAAAGGGGGGGGGGGGGGGGGGTAAATGGATTTTAGACTCTGTCGTGGCAGTCAGTGAAACAGGCTCGGTCGCAGTGCCTTACTGGTCTCTGAAACATCCCAGCAGCAGTGTTCAGCCCCTAACCCCACAGATCCAACTGTCCACCACTGCACAAGTATCCCAGACTCAGCTTCCTTGCTGGGCTGTGTGTGTGTGTGTGTGTGTGTGTGTGTGTGTGTGTGAGAGAGAGAGAGAGAGAGAGAGAGAGAGAGAGAGCTGCTTTGTTTAAATACATGAAAGCTTTCTCTCTCTCTCTCTCCCTCTCTCTCTCTCACACACACACACACACAGACAGACACACGCATACGCATGTAGTCACACTCAGTCACACGTGTGTTTCATACTCTGCTCTGTGGGAGCTGCCGGCAGGGGTTGGGGAACATGATCTGACTCTGCTGGAAGGCTGAAGATGCCGTCGCTTTCCCGACAGCTCTTTCCTCCTCTCTCTCTCTCTGAATGGCAGATTTATGGGAGTCGGGAGTTGGGTTTTTCTCCGTAATTAGTTCTCCTCGTTTCTCATTCATTCTTCAGTCTTACTACATACATTACACTGAGCACACCCTGTGAAGAAACATGCACTATACATGACACTTATGTCTATGACGCAGTTTCGTGTTTACCTCAAAACCGTGAGTTTATCGATGCTTGCCGAGTCGTGCATCATTCTGCAGGTGAAACAGTCAGTCCAAAGCCCCTTCCCTGCGTGACAGTGGTGGTTCACCGACCAAATCATTTCCT
>NC_044506.1:7399450-7429450 GCF_902362185.1 Chanos chanos | reverse complement strand
ACACATGTTATAAAACGTTTATTACATAAACTCATCTCATATTACACGGTAATAACTCACAGATTTGCACGGAACGTCCCATGCTTTGGGGCGTCGTAATGAGGACACAAAGTCATTTCGGGTAAGCATGTCATCCTTTCATTCCCAGCAGAACCCTGAAAGTCTGACGGACCTCAGACATGTTTACTCCCCAGCCCGCTGCTCTTACATGTGACCTGCGCTGTGGGGCCATTACAGAGCAGAGCATCTCATCTGTGCGCGTGTGTGTATGCGCTTTGATGTAGTTGGTGTTTAATAGCAGCCTTCACTTAGAGGACTCTAAATGCAGCTTCGTAAGGGGTAGAGAAATGGAAAGAGCATATCACTATTCATCTGCTTTAGACCTGCTATTATTTATTCACTTCAGACACACTAAAAGGAATGAAGCAAGATGAAAGATGATTGAAATTCACCTTTTTACCTGCATACACAATATAGTGTTCCTTCTCCAAGTAATTGATCTCTCCCATTTCTGTTGGCAATATTACTGTGTTAGAAACAAAACAAAACAAACCAAAAGAACAAATCAAACCAAAACAAAAGAAAAACAACAACAACAGCAACAACAAATGAACAAAACTAAAAAAAAAACCCAAAACAAAACAAAAGCTAAAAAATAAAATAAAATAAAAGATCTGTTTTTATTGGCTAATACTAATTTGCATTCATGAAGCAGGCATGTCGCAGGTTTAGAAGATCGCATGTAAAACGAGGTGACAAATCTATGAGGGAGAAAAAAAAAAGAACTTCCTCTTTTCACTCATATTCTTTTAAACAGATTCATAGACTGCCCATATCAATCTAAATTCTTCCCTGTCTTTGTCTATCTAAACTTGTTATGTCTGTGGAATAGAAGCCTTAACATGGACAGTTAGATTGCCAACCACATTCCATCTACCATCAGGAGAAAATTGAGTTTGCGGAAGCGATGAAATGCCCTGTTTTTACCGAAATTACTCCCTAGCAAGTGGCTCTCGCTCCGCGGCTCCATTTTGCCTAATATGATGAAAAACTGTGTAACCCGTACGGTGAACAGGGGGAAGGCTGTGCCCTTGTGTTTGAATTGACAATATGAAACCTCCCTCTGACCCGTGTGCTGTACCAAACTCAGAGCTGATTCTGATCTCCAGAGAGAGAGAGAGAGAGAGAGAGAGAGAGAGAGAGAGAGAGAGAGAGAGAGACGGAGAAGGCTCATTCTCAGTTTTTTTTTTTTTCTTTTTTTTTTCCTTCCTTTTTGTTTCCTTCTAACACGATTCCAAAGACAGCGTTTTCTTTGTGCACGCTCGATGGGAACACGAGTAATTTTCTCACTGGGAAATGGGCACTGCATGCTGGGAGTGATTCCATCTGAGGGGCATCGTGGAGAGATTATGATGATTGATTATCTTTGAGGAAAGAAAAAAAAAGTCACACAGTCTCTCTCTCTCTCTCTCTCTCTGTCTTTGTCTTTCTTAGACACACGCGCGCGTGTATGGGTAGTTAGCTTTAGCTCTCCTCTATCTCTCCTCTTTTTTTCCATCTATTTTTCATTATTTTTTTCCTGTTTTGAAGGTAAGTGTGCATCATGGCCATTTTTTAACCTCAGTGTACAAACACCTCACACTATTTGCATCTAAATGTTTGGTTTTTTTTATTCAATGTATTTTTTACGATTTTATCTTAAACCATTTTGTTGTTTTCCTTTGAAAGACATATGTCCAAGATTAAAAAACAAGGCTCAATCTCCCAATCAGATCCCAAGCGTAAAGTGAATGTGTTCCTGTAGGTCACAGATCTTCTCAGCGGTTGGTGCTGGGGTATTTGGCAGTCTAATCATCCACCCTGTGTGTTTGCGTTACTGCTGTTTGTATAAATGAAGCAGAGAGTCAGGATGCCTTTGGAGACAGATTAATTCTCTCCTATCACAGCCATCTTTATGAGGGTGCACCCACCGTGTCTGTCCCTAGTACACTCTCCACATACAGCGTGTGATCTCCGTCAGCTGTCACAACGCGTCACTCACCTTCTCGCTTTCCTTAAACCACTTTTATTCTCATTGGCCTTTTTTTTTGTCCTAATGAACTGAAGTTTTTGGTTTTTTTGTTTTTTCTTTCTTTCTTTCTTTTTTTTTTTTTTTTTTTTAGATGTTGAATGTTTATTTAAACGGTCGCCATGATGCTTTTGAAGGGTAACATTCTCACATGTCTTGAAGGTTTCCGTGTTAAATTCTTTTTCTTTCTCTTTTTTTTTTTTCGGTTTATTCTCTGACAGGGTTTGTTGACGTCGGGTGTCGATTTTGAGCCTTTGCCGGCCGCCCTGTCCCTACCTGCGGAGTCTGGACTCTATCCTGTCACCCTTGTGGGAGTTCCCCGGACTGCGGGCAACATCACAGTCAACGGTGAGTTTAACAACTGCTGCCAACAAATCACAGAACACAGTTAAGCACCACAAACCCGAATCACGATGAACTGAGCAGCTCCATCCCTATACGTTTAGTTTCACCAGTAGTAGTAGAACTAAAGGGTTGTACATGACAGGAAGTATGAAAAGTGTTGATACATGCAAACATATATTATATAAACATTTCAGCAGCTCTCAATAACTCATTATAATATTTTTTCTGCTTTGGTTGCTCGGCGGACCTTCCTCTTTGTTCCTCGTTGAGAAAAATCATAGGAGGTTTCAGCCCAATCTCTTTAGAGGAAGTATCAGAGATGTTATCACTCCGTCTGCATTAAATCATTATGTCGAGTAGTGAAACCTGATACTCTGGGCCGTCATGCGGTGCCTGTGGTATCTGCTCAGGAGTGTGAGCAGCACTCGTATGACCCGCCGCTCCTAATCGAATCGTAATGCGATAACAGCTTTTCCGAGTCTCTCTCACACACACACAAACACACACACACACACACACACACGCACTGTGAACACTCACCCCTCCTCGACCCCACCGTTCGTCTCTCTGTCTGCGAGGCCTCTCATCATCTCATTTCAGCCATTTAGAGTCAGGCCAAAGCCTGTCATCTGCCTCCTCTCTCTGTCATCATCTCCATCTCATTCACTGTTATCTGTGCACACACACGCACAGACACACACGCACACAGACACACACACACACAGACACACACACAAAGACACACACACACACACAGACACATACGCACACAGACACACACACACACACACAGACACACACACACACACAGACGCACACGGACACACACACACAAAGACACACACACACAAAGACACACACACACACAGACACACACGCACAAAGACACACACACACACATACAAACACACACATACAAACACACACACACACAGACACACACACACACAGACACACACACACACAGACACACACACAAAGACACACACGCACACAGAGACACACACACACACAGACACACACGCACACAGACACACACGCACACAGACACACACGCACACGGACGCACACGGACACACACGCACACGGACACACACGCACACGGACACACACGCACAAAGACACACACACACACATACAAACACACACATACAAACACACACACGCACACGCACACACATACAAACACACACACACACACACAAACACTCACCATAGACACACCAGGAACACACGCGGATGTCCATGCCTACTATAATAGGACAACAGCCTTCCTGCACTTTTGGGTCTCTCCAGTGTGTAAATAAATAAAGAAAAGAGTGTGTTGCCTTTAGCAGTTATCTGTGAGCATGTAGTGCTTCAGTAAAACACAGTGTTCAGCCTCTGATAACGGATCAGGGTAATTAAAGGTGTAAACATGGTGCTTAGAGAACTCTCCAGAACTGAGACAGCCTCTGATTAATAGCACAGTGCTAGAATCGTGCTGCATTTCTCTGGGTCATGTGTAACATGGGAGAGCTGGGCCCAGAGAGAACTGCCTCCTCTTTGAGCTGATTACACAAAGCACCAGACATTTCTTCTCATCCACTAACCTTCCCCATACAATATGATATTTATTATAATGGATGTAAGTCGAGTCTCTCTCTCTCTCTCTCTCTCTCTCTCTCTCTCTCTCTGTCTCTCTGTCTCTCTCCCTTCTCTCTCCCCCCCCCCTTCTCTCTCTCTGTCTCTCTCTCTCTCCCTCCCTCTCTCTCTCTCTCTCTCTCTCTCTCTCTCTCTCCCTTCTCTCTCCCCCCCCCCCCTTCTCTCTCTCTGTCTCTCTCTCTCCCTCCCTCTCTCTCTCTCTCGTTGGGTCAGTCTGATGGGAGTCATTAGGAGTAACCTAGGTTTATGCTGATGTTAGGATATTTGATGTTAATGTGGGAATATTTGATGTTGATGTTGGGAGGTGTTGTGAGTGTGTTTGTCTGTTTTTGTGATGCAGGCTACCGTACGTCAGTGTTTGGTGTGAGTAGTGACTGTCTGCTGGAGAACCTGGTGGGTGTGAAGTCCAGTGGCTGCATGCTGGAGGTGGTACCATCTCTACCACGCTTACAGCTCAGCACTTCTTTACCACGGTTAGTCTTCTCTTCTCTTCTCTTCTCTTCTCTTCTCTTCTCTTCTCTTCTCTTCTCTTCTCTTCTCTTCTCTTCTCTTCTCCTCTTCTCTCCTCTCTTCTCCTCTCCTCTCCTCTCTTCTCTTCTCTTCTCTTCTCTCCTCCTCTTTTCTCCTCTCCTCTCCTCTTTTCTTCTCTTATTATATTTTTATATTCTGAAATGCAAAAGCATGAAACCTCTCTCTCTCTCTCTCTCTCTCTCTCTTTGTATCTTGGATACTTGATCATCCTTCTCTTTGGGGATATGTTTGCTCATCTGTGTGCTAGAGAGCGAGTTTCAAAACCCCTCACTCCCAGTGTGAGAACACACACTGTTTCAACTGCTCTTAATCCAAGAGTTACACACTCACACTCACACACTCTCTCTGTCTGTCTGTCTGTCTGTCTGTCAGTGTGAGAACACACACTGTTTCAGCCAGCCGTAATTCAAGAGTTACAAATTCACACACGTGCGTACACACACACACACACACACACTCACACACGCGCTCGCACACTCTCTGTCAGGTCAGTGTGAGAACACACTCGGCCCCGATAAGGAACGATACAGATTTTCCCATAACCACAGTAATATGTTAAACACGGATCAGCATTCAGAGAGATCAGAAAATGACAGCAGGAAAAAAGGTCAATAAATCTAAAAAATGCAATAACTTCAGAGACAATGCACCATAAACACAGTAACTTCTGAGACAATACACCGTAAACACAGTAACTTCTGAGACAATACACCATAAACACAGTAACTTCAGAGACAATACACCATAAACACTGTAACTTCTGAGACAATACACCGTAAACACAGTAACTTCAGAGACAATACACCATAAACACAGTAACTTCAGAGACAATACACCATAAACACAGGATAGGCAATGTGCTTTAGCACTACACTGTCACCCACTTTACTACCACTCTGGCTTACTGCTGTTCATGTCCAGGCTCAGTTCTCTCTCTCGCTCTCCCTCTCTCTCTTTCTCTCCTGTCTCTCCCTCCTTTCCCTGGCACCTCTGTCCACAGTCCACAGACACACTCAGGCTCACACGTTTTCAGTCGTACTTGCTGCCCAAGTCGTGTGTAAGACTGAAAGCGTGTTTTTCTCGTGCTGAGTCTCATCCAGTTTGTTTGGTCGGTGTTTTTCGTCTGTGGTCTCTGTCAGGACTTGTGCAGCAGAGCAGGTGACAGGAGCTTTATATCTGACCATCTGTCTCTCTATCTGCACAATGATTTCATTAGTAATGCAAATCTGCACTTTACTGACCCTATGCCTAAAGAGAGAGAGAGAGAGAGAGAGAGAGAGAGAGAGAGAGAGAGAGAATGTTCTCAGTGGAGGTGCCCAATCAGGTGTGGTGGGAAGGATGGAGACCTGCTTGTCATACTCTAATGACTGGATTCTTCAACTTTGACTGCCTGACGAATTAGAGCGAAGGCTGTTTGATTTCTCATGCCGATGTTTAAACACCAGAGGGAAGGCAGGCATTGTGTGTGTGTGTGTGTGTGCATTTGTATGTATATATGTATGTATGTGTGTGTGTGTGTGTGGAGGGGTCTTTTCAGGAATAAAGACAGACTGTTTAAAAAAAGATCCTGTAAAAAGACTTGAGCGGCAGAAGCGTTGGCTTTGAAGAGATGCCAAAGACCAGATGTAACCGTCAGGGTCATAGCCAGCTCAGAACGGTATGGTGACACCACTGGCCTAACTGTCAGAAACATTTACACTGTTTCTTCTCTCCTTGTTTCATCTTAGAAATCGTCTCACTTCAAAACACTCTGACTCACCATGAGGGCATTTATGGTTTGCATGCTCAAGATAGACGCTTTAGTTTTGCAGAATGTGTGTGTGTGTGTGTGTGTGTGTGTGTGTGTGTGTGTGTGTAAGTGTGCCTGGTCTATGCAGGCAGGAGAGATAATATGCCAGATTTGTTTTAATTGCTTAAATGCTGAGACTTGAAATAGACTTTAATTATCCAAAAGCAGAAAAAAAGAAGAAAAAAAAGAGACTTGTGGCTCTTACATGGTGTCTGATACCCCTCCATGCTGCTCCAGGAAGAAGTCAAACTAATAATGAGAGAGAGAGAGAGAGAGAGAGAGAGAAATAAGGCAAACAAACAATTGAGTTCCCCTCTGAGCTCTTTTTAATCACACCTCCTAAAACAAGGCACAAACCTTCTCTAACTCTAACTCCCGCTCAAGGTCTGATGAAGAGTTTTACTGGAGAAAATAGACAACTGTTTAAAATGAAGGTGTTCCAGGAATCCAGAACTCAGGAATCCACTTCAGTAGACACTCTCTCTCTCTCTCTCTCTCTCTCTCAGTCTCTCTCCCTGTCTCTGTAGCTCTCCTCTCACTCTGAGAGATTTAATGTGTTCTGTGTGGGAGAACAGAGCTCTTACCTCATTCATTTGTCTTTTCACCCTTCTGAGGTGTTGGTCCAGCTCAGATATTTCAAAGCTGCTTTAACTGTTCTCAGAGGAGGACATTCAGCTCTCATCTCCACAGGCCTGTCTATACTCCCTCTGTCTTCTCTAGTGAGGCTACTCCTCTTCAGCCGTTACGTTAGCCTGTTACAGTAGCCTTTCACATAAGCCTGTTATGTTAGCCTGTTACGTTTGCGTGGTACGTTAGCCGTTTCGTTACCCTGGGTTACACCATGGCCATGGAAAATGCTTGTTTCTGATTGGCTGGCAGGTGACTGTTACTGTATGTAGGGATGCCTCAAACATAGATGCAAAGGTTCAAAATCCGTCCTGCTGATTCCTGGCATGTAACCATGACAACAATAGTAAATTAAGGTAACAGCTGCGTGTGTATGCCAGTTTTTTATTATAAGAAGTGGCCTAACTGGAAATTTAACTGTGTGTTGACCTTGAGTATCCTCACAGGGTCATTCCATTGATAATTTAACATGCCCAATTTAAAATGTGCTGGCCATAGCTCACATTCACATCCAAAGAAACGTTGTGAATATCTTAAAGTCTGTTGAGAAATTAAACTTTATTCTTCTGTTCAGAGACATTTTAGAATCTCATGTTTGCAGGTGCTGTAGGCAACTTTAGTTTGACAATGTCCACACACTGTTTGAGCTAAGGACACAGTGCGGGGCGCACTGGAAAACTGTTAATATGACAACGCAACTGTTTTTATGTTAATTCTTTCAGTTATGAATGAACAAAATATATACAAAGCCTCTTTTTCTTCTTTTTTAATTCTTTGGCAAGTGGCCATTATATAAGTGGGATAATGCCTTCTGAGATGTGCCGATCTATGAAAGTAACACAGTCAGCAGAGGAAACTCTGCTTCACCTCCCGTTGTGAACTTCTCTTCCTGCGCCCCGTCCGTTAGTTTCTGGTACGCTAATCCTTCCTCAGGCGTTTAACCTGCACTGTTCCGTCCGTTAGTTTCTGGTACGCTAATCCTTCCTCAGGCGTTTAACCTGCACTGTTCCGTCCGTTAGTTTCTGGTACGCTAATCCTTCCTCAGGCGTTTAACCTGCACTGTTCCGTCCGTTAGTTTCTGGTACGCTAATCCTTCCTCAGGCGTTTAACCTGGACTGTTCCGGAAGGCACAGCCTCAGAGGCTTTTGAACGAACTTCAAAGCTAGAGAATCAAAGGCCTTTGGTGGACGTATTACAGTTAGATGCACCGTGACAGGGAGCTCCAAAGATCAGGACAGAGTGTTGAACAATGCTTTAAAGAACTCAGACAGACAAAGGTGAAATGGTTCTGATTCCTCTGCCACAAAATGAAGGTCTATGGCATTAAAAATGGCTTTTTTTATTTTTTAAGGCAAATTTGAACTTCAAATTGAACAATATATTAACTTAACTCCTTAAATATGTAAATATAAATAAATACAACAAATTTGCATAATAAATAAAACCATAACCCAACTACAGTAATTTAATCGTAAATAGCATTTAATGACTTTTGTGATAAACATATTTAAGGTTCAGAATGTACCATGTGTTAAGAATGACTCAAGACTGTTTTGTAAAGGATGGTGTTTATCGGTTTTTGCAAATGAACTCTTCAAATATTTCAATCAACAGCTCAGGCATTTAAGTGGCACCGAAATGAGGCACCGAAATCTGCATTGCGATTTGGTCCCGTGAATATCGATCGTATGGGAACCGGTGCCACATTGGCACCGAGTTTCGGTACCCAAGCCTTTTCAAGGCAACTTGGCCATGATCAGCTCCCTACAGAATCAGCTGTTCCAGAGCACATGAGCACAGACCAGGCCGAGGTGAAAAGTTGTCTCGTGTGTTTGTGTTGCGTTTACCTTCATTCATGTTACTGCGGCTCTGAAGCAGGTCATCTTAAAGCTCTCTCACCCTTGAGGTCAAAGGTCTCCCTAGACTCAGGAGTCAAGGACCCACACTTCCCCTGAGCCTTGTCAAACCAAACAAACGGAATAATGAAGAATAAAGTGCATTACAATGCAGTGTTTTTTGTTTTTTTTTTGTTTGTTTTTTTATGTAGTGTAGCATTTATTTACATCTGCAGTGCTTCTCTTCTCTCCTGGGTTTTCTCTTTTTTTTTTCTTTCTTTTTTTCTTTTTTTTTCTTAAATGTAAGCAGTGTCTCTGTTCTGCTCTTTTCTGTTTTTTCCATGTTTGGAGGCTGAGCACCATCTGAGTTATCATGCTATCCTTTCTGGACTGGTACCGTCTTTTTCTCCTCAGAGAGAGACTGATCATTTGCTCTGTGTGTGTGTGTGTGTGTGTGTATGTGTGTGTGTGTGTGTGTGCGTGTGCGTATGCGTGTGTATGTTTAGGTCGGCACACTCGTGCGGAGAGGACATGTCCAGCAGTGTGTGTGTGCAGCTCTTTAATGGAGAAACACAGCAGCTTACTCTGACACTGGAGAATATCGGCACAGAGACACTAGAAACTCTGGACGTCACGTCCAAAGTCCTCAGCACTAAAGGTAAGGCCTTAAACAGTGCACAAACACACACGCGCGCACACACACACCACTGAGTGAACGCGGTGACCTCTCTCTCTCTCCCTCTGTCTCTCTCTCTCTCTCTCTTTCTCTCTCTTTCTCTCTCTAATTGTCTAATTCCCTAATTCCCCTGTCCTAATCATCTACCTGCTCAGCCTTGCCCTGCCGCTTCAGACTGTGTTCCCTCAGGTTTAGTTGGGAGCATGTTCTCCTTCACTGACAGGGTCCACTGGTGCCTTGTGCACTGTTCCAGGACAGAATGGACCATGTCCCACTGAGAGACATTGAAAAAAAAAAGAGAGAGAGAGAGAGAAAACAAAAGAAGCATTCATGACTAAAGCTTAGTGATAAGAAAGTAGCAAAGCTATTCCTGAGCACTGTCATATCTGTCTGTCAGAGTGCTCTTAACACATCTCCTGCCTGTTTCCATGCCAACGCTCAACACAGCCTGCGGCAATATTGCCTTGGTGTGTTTTTTTCTTCTTTTTTTTTTCCTGTTATGGCTAATAGCAGTTTGACCCTGTCAGTACAGGCTGAATGTGGGGAATTTGGTTTCAGAAAGTCTTCCCGTCTCTCTCTCTCTCTCTCTGTTTGTCTCTTTCTGTCTGTCTGCCTGTCCCTGCTTTTGTATTTTTCTGTCTGTCTGTGTGTCTGTCTCTCTCTTTTTTGCTGTTGTCCTTACACTGAGCCTGACTCTTATCTGAAACATGTTAACCTCATAGGAACCTCACCATGTCAGAATGCTTGGATGATTAGATGAACACTGATTTTTATTTGTTTGTTTTTTCCCCACTCAAACTGTAGTCACGCCTCTCTGGCTCCTGTTTAGATTCCTGGGGGTCTTGGGGTTCAGATGAGTGCCTGATTGTTCTCTTGGTCCTCCGAATGATTTGCCCCGGGGCACGTCTGTTTTTTGTCAGGTCATGTTTTTGTTTCCGTCTCTGTCGGTTGGTTTGTGGGTCTCTGTCCTTCCTTGGAAGAGGAGGTCACTGGTCATTGGCTTTATCTGCTTCACTTACCCTAGGTTCAGCCTTACTCGATACCTTTTCACCGTCTGTTACATCAACATGCTCAACCGCCCCCCCCCCCCTCTCTCTCTCTCTCTCGTATGCACTCATTCATTACATTCACCTCCTGCCTTCAGATCAAGTTGATTGGCTGGCATAATCATTAGTGACAACAGTGCCATAGCGCTGATAATGCAAAGTGACAATAACCCACGAAACCTCTAATAAATGAAAGGACAAACGGGCAAACGACAATTCGATCTTTTTTTTTTTTTTTTTTTTCCCTCTGGTTGACCCGGCTGCTGTGAAGGTGACGTTGTGATCCTAGCCGTCATCCTGAGCTCTAAGTGGAAAGGAGCACAGTTTGGACTTTGGTTGGGAGAAACTCCGATCTCTCATTGACTGTGGTCAGTTAAAAGATGTATGAGTGAGGCAGGTCTGTCAGTATGGTAGACTGTCTGCAGACTGAGGTATGCTGTCTTTAGGCTAAGGTAGACTGTTCAGTATGGTAGACTGTCTGTAGACTGAGGTGGGCTGTCTTTAGGCTAAGGTAGACTGTTCAGTATGGTAGACTGCCTGTAGACTGAGGTATGCTGTCTTTAGGCTAAGGTAGACTGAACAGTATGGTAGACTGTCTGTAGACTGAGGTGGGCTGTGTTTAGGCTAAGGTAGACTGAACAGTATGGTAGACTGTCTGTAGACTGAGGTGGGCTGTCTTTAGGCTAAGGTAGACTGTACAGTATGGTAGACTGTCTATAGAGTGAGGTGGGCTGTGTTTAGGCTAAGGTAGACTGTTCAGTATGGTAGACTGTCTGTAGACTGAGGTGGGCTGTCTTTAGGCTAAGGTAGACTGTACAGTATGGTAGACTGTCTGTAGGCAAAGTGCGTTGTGGTTTGAAGTTGTTGAAGATGTTTGGTGGATATGTTTTGTGTTAGTTTCAAAACAAACCGTACCTGATATATGTCTCATAGCAGACAAAGAAGAGATCATTTCCAGAAGGTTTTTATTTATTTATTTGGATAGAGTTGTATGTTACGTTGACTTTGTTGATGGTCTTAAGTGACCTGAGAAGTGGTAGCAGATGCTTGGCATTGCCAGTCTGAACACAGAGCCATCTGTCCAATCTGGCCTCACCTTCTTTTGGTACAAACTGCACCGCATAATTATCTGTCACTCAAATCAGAGAAATACCACACAGCCTAATGCACCACTAACTGGGAATGCAGAGAGACAGAGAGAGAGATAGAGAGAGGGTCTGTTTGTGTGTGTGCCATGTGTGTGCTGTGTGTGTGTGTGTGTGTGTGTGTGTGTGTGTGTGTGTGTGTGTGTGTGTGTGTGTGTGCGCGTGCGTGCGTGTGTGTGTGTGTGAGAGAGAGAGATAGAGGAGAAATGTCACTCTGTCACTTTGTCTACAGTAATAGGATAAAGAATAAGTCAGTGAGTGGTTTATCCCAGTCTCCCAGTGTAATTTGATGAGGATTTGAAAGCTGGTATTTGAGTATTCTGATGGGAGTGGAGAAGCTCTGGTGAGATGCTGCATGTGTGGGATGTCATTAGTGAAATAATAATAGTGTAATAAATATGAAAATGGAAATACAGAAGGAGGGAGATCCAGAGATGTCTGTGTTGATGTACGGGAATAGCCAGGGACATAATATTATTTTAAGTATGATGTCAGATCTGCCCTTAAACTGTTAACATGACTAATGGAGAGGGAATGTCAGCCCGTGCCTGATCTATGACTTTCTCATATGAACAAAATATCTGGACACACACACACACAGACACACACACGCACGCACACACACACCACACACCACACACACATTCACACGCACGCACACACACACACACACACACACACACACACACACACACACACCACACACACATTCACACACCACACACCACACACCACACACACAAAACACACACACACACACACGCACCACACACCACACACACAAAACACACACACACACACATACACACACACACACACACACACATACACGTGCGTGCGCTCACCCTGAGGAAGACTCTGTACACACACACACACACACAGAGGATACGTATACATGTACACGTACATAGACAACACACACTTGTGCAGTCACAGATGCGCACACACATATATGCAAACAGTGATCACACACATGTACATTTTGTAATAAATTCTAAATGTTAGACATGAAAGAAATCATGTTTGGCAGTCACGACTGCCTACCATCCAGATCTTTAAGTTATGTTGTTTTCTCATTTGGTTATGTGGATGCCTTGTGACCATGTTTTTCTATGATGTTTTTAGTAAACTGAAGCATTGGCTTGGTGTGGAAAAAAGTCTTAGATACAAAACGTATAAAAACACATTGACACACTTTGATTTAGATTTTTCCAGTCAACTCAAATGTTACACCTGTTGGAGAAGACAATGTGGAATAAACCAAAGCCGGTCAGTAAAACCCCGTGAAACGCAGAACAGAGCAATAACCACTGCACTTTTCAATAACCGCTGTGCTTTTCAACCACATGACAACAATGTCAACATCCACTCCATCTCAGGCTCATCTCCAAAGGGTTAGGGGGAGGAAAAAAACCCAAAAAATCTTTCTCCAGCTGCCCGAAAGATGGACTGAGTTCTTATGTTCAGCATGAAAGAGTGGAGGAAAAAGAAGAAAAAGAGAGAGGGAGAAAAGGGGATGTCACATGGAGCCCAGCTGCTGTGGTCTGTTATTTGAGAAATGGGTCCATTATTCAGGACGGTTCAGTCTCGATGTCAGTGGCAGTGCTGTTGATATTGTTTAGAGACGGTTCCGTCAAATCAGTTTCCCCTCAAAATACTCAAAGCAGAAAAGTGTGCGGAGAACTGATGTTCCTCTTCGTGAACGCAGCAACTTAAACAGCGTATCGGCAGTAATATTGTCTTTCTCGTTCTCTCACAGTGGCCTTTATCGTTGGGGTTAATTACGATCACAGACATTATAAAAGCTACCATGAATGTCCGCCTTTATCGCCTTCCCCGTCTGTTAGTGTCTGCTCGCTGTTTTTCATTACACACACTCCACTTTTATAGATGTTGACAAACGCTTTATTCTTTTATTTCAAAACTCTGTCCTGGGTGTGCTGTCCGTTGGCCTCACTTCAAAATAAAATGAACTTGATAGTTCTTCTTCTGCTGCTTTTACTTATTCCCTCCCTCCCTCCATTTCTTTCTTTCTTTCTTTCTTTCTTTCTTTCTTTCTTTCTTTCTTTCTTTCTTTCTTTCTTTTTTTGTATCTCCATCTCTTTTTTCCCCTGTCTTCTTTCTGCTCTTCTCCTTCATTCTCTTCCTCATCTTCTCTCTCCTCTCTCTTTTTTTTCCCCTTTCATCTCTTTCTTTCCTTTCTCCATCCACTTCCTCTGTCCTTTTTCAACCCTCTCTTTATTCCCCTCCGTGCGGCCTGGTTCATTATCCAGACTGCAGCGCCATGAACCAATTAAGCTTCTCCTTCACAGAGAGCCACACACAAGACCTTTGGTGGCCATTTGATGACAGATCAGCTCTCCCTGTTCAGCTCTCACCAGCGACTAACCTTTACCTCTAATCTGTGTGGCCTGACTTTTTACCAGCGGTTCATTGGAAGTGCAGGCTGAACTATGCCCTGCTGGGAGCCGCTGTGTCTCTCTCACCTCATTTGTCTAATGTGGAGAGTTTTTGGGATAGGCCACGTAAAGACTGCTTCAGGGGAGGAACGGTTTAGCTGCTAGTGCCGCAGAAATCACTGTATTCAGTCTTCAAAAAAACAAAACAAAACAAAACAACAACAACAAAAAAGCAGAAACAGAAAACTAGAAATTCTGTTGTAGTTTTGAAGTTTTTTCCTCTTTCTCTCTCTCTCACACTCTCCCTTTCTCTCACACTCTCTCTCTCTCTCTCTCTCTCTCTCTCTGTCTCCCTACCCCCCCTTCCTCCAGCCCTTTCTCCATCCAATGTAATAGTAGAAGTGCTCTCTCACTCAGCAGGGGTCAAAGCCTGCATTTTTTTTTTTTAACTTAAATGCGAAGCACTCACACCCCTCTTTTCATCCCTGTCATGGACCTGAACTGTCCATCAGCTTGTAAACAACCAAAACTAGAGAAGTGAGCTGGTTTGCTCACTGCTTTTCTTTCTGGAGGCTATTGATAAAAGAGGGGGCTGAGGAATCCCTCGCTGTTGACCGTCGTGTGAATTATGTATGAATCCATACTTGATCTCCGTTTTTAGATGTAGATGTAGTGATTACAGACACTAACAATCTCTTTGCTGTGAAATCTTGGCTTATAAACAGCATGGGCGTGTTGTCAAGTGTCTTAACTGACAAAACTTCTGAACTTGTTGCCTCTAGGAGTCTGTCAAAACACGATACCAAAAAGGGGGTGCTCAAGTGTAGATCTTTGATCTCTATAATTACCTCTTTTATCTGGTCAAAGCATCAGCTGTACCCAGCACTGCGACCCCATGAAACTAGCGGGTTTGTGTTGTCACGTGTTCACGTGTTCGCGTGTGCGCTCGTCCGTGTGTTTGTGTGTGTGTGTGTGTGTGTGAGTGTAAGTGTAGAGAGAGACAGAGAGATGTTCACACAGTTATGGCTGTCAGCATGGTCTGGTCATATGGTGTTGTGTTGGGGGAGGGTGGGGGGAAAGGTAGAAATGACATTTTCTTATAAAGTTACAGTATGAGAGAAACGCCTGGCTGGGGATGCTACAGTGGAGTAGTCAGAGAGCAGTCAATCAACATCAGTACTGCTGTTTTTTTTTTCTTTTTTCTTTTTCTTCCCTTCTTTCTCCCTCTCTTTTTTCTTTTCCTCTTGGCAACTTTGCCTTGAGTAGGTTTGGGATGCGTCCCAGAAGCTTCTCTAAATGAAGAGCGCGTGGAAAGAGCGTCACTCGACCAAACTAATGACTGATATTAATATGCAGCCCGGGCTGCAGCTGTTCTCTGACTAACACTGGCCCTGTGTGAGTCTGATGCCGTTTACTGAGGGCTGGGGTCCCACCGCTGCGTCCATTTAGCCGCGCATTTCAGCAGAGAGGCTTCTTACTTCACCGAAAGGAAACGCTCCATCAAACCTCATCAAAATTACGCCCAAGTTCAGTTTCTCTCATACCCAGACCTGGGAACCCATCACATTGGTACATGGTTTCTTTTGTAGCTGTTGTTTTCTTTGTACTTGGGCCTCAGCCTTCTCACACTGTGCAGGTTGGAGTGTCTTTGGGAGCTCTGGTCTTGAGAGAAGATCACACTGTGAAAAGGAGTATAAATCTCTGTAGGTCTAAAGCTGAAGGAAACATTGCAGTCCTTTGATGTTACGTAAGCCTAGGCCAGAGATGCATGAGTGGAAACGCAAGGACGCGCAGCAGGGGGGACCTGGGGGGGGGGGGGGGGGGGGGGGACACGCCGTGGTCTCACAGCACGGCCACATCCCGCCGCCAACCCTGTCGCGGTACGCGCAGGGCTCGCGTTGCTAACCCCGTCATTCTGTCAGCCCTGTCAGAAGAGTACATGCCGTCTTTTCACCTGAGGCAACGCACCGGTCTGTGTTCTCTCCATAACCCCAGCTTTCACACTGTCCTAACCCAGCTTCATACACAGGGATGTCTATCCGTCAGGATGGTACATCACTGCCAGAGAATCCTTTAACAGTAACACAGTGTCTGGACTTGTCTTTTTTTTTTTTTTTTTTTTTTTTTTTCCTGTTTCCATTGACTATTAGAACCAACTTACAGAGACGTAACAGCCCATAAATACAACTGTGCTGTGTTTGCTGTGCTCTAAATGCAACACAGTGTTTTGCTTTTCTGATTTATCTGTGATCTGAAAGCTTCCACTCACGCTGTGGTACAGTTCGTTCGTTCGTTCGTTCATTCATCTGTTCGTTCGTTCGTTCATTCAGTTATTCATTCATTTGTTCATTTATCGCTGTTTTTTTAGCACTGCTTGACTTCCTCCCTGTCCCATATGTTTGTATCCTGGCTGTGAGTCTTCACAATTCACTTTTTTATATTTATTTATTTATTTGTTTTGTTCAGAATAAACACATGCATCTTTACTTTGCAAGCTTGTTTTTGTCAGTTTAAGATGTGTCTTGGTGTGTAGATTCCAGAGTGCGGAGAGGACAAACATTGTCCTGTACTCTAAAGTCTGCATCTGTGCGGAGGAGGTGCACCAGCTGTTTATACCAGCACTTTGTCTTTATAGCAGCCGCTCTCTCTTTAAGTTACTGCACTGTTCAGGGCTACACTACAGCACGGCTGCATACCAATCACATACAGCTGTTACCAACAGTGAGGGGAGAGAAAAAAAAAAAAAAAAAAAAACGTTCAAAGAGAAAGAAACGTAATGCAATATCCTGTCTTCCAATCTGAAGTAGACAATTTCCTGATTAACACACGCCCTTGAGTGTTGTAGATGGCTCTGTCAGTTCAACGGTTATGGAAAGAACGAAAGAAAGAAGAGACAGAAAAGCCTTTGAACGGCTCCTGAGTCATCTTCACGGCGTCTCTGAGAGGACCCCCTGAGACCTTCTGAGAACGTCTGAGATGTTCCCCTCACCGCACAGTGGCTCTGAATCCCGATGACGGGAGAAAAAGGACCCTGACGGAGATCAGCGCGTCTCCTCAGAGTTCAGTATCGACGGCGGCGATGTAATTAAAGCATGCCTGCGCAGCCGGCCGTGCCAGTGCACTCTGGGAGAAAGCGGCTCTCACCGTCAGACGTTCTCGCCGCTCTCAGTGGTCATTGTCTCTGCCTTTTCCTGTGCTCAGGACCAAAGAGAAGCGATGAGTCATCGGAGCCTGCGGAAAGCGCGAGGCATGTCTAAATAATGATATTTCTCCTTCATGTTCTCCGGATTTTCGTTTATTTATTTATTTACTTACTTACTTTTTTAAAAAAAAATTTTTTACCTGCAAATCAGTCAGATCTTGAGCTGAAAGCGGTCTCCGAGACACAGTGGCGAAGCAAAGGCAATGTTAGTTTAATTCACCAGGATATTTGATTTCCCTTCTTTCTGCGATCATATGAGGATGCATTTGATCAGGTGTTTAGCGTGACTCAAACACAGGAGATTTACGTGGACCCTCAGAATTGCTCTCTTTTTCTTCTGTTCTTTGGCTGTTGTCACTACGGAAGGAGCATGTCATTCCATCAGCTGTTCAATTTTTCTTTTTAGATTACAACAGAAAGGCTTTCGCCTGTTTCCCGTAAGGCCAAGAATGCACTGACACCCTACATACAAACATATACACACAATTACACATAGAAGGATAGACAGACAGACAGACAGACAGACAGATAGATAGACAGATAGACAGACAGACAGACAGACAAAGAAAAACTGTGCGAAGAGGACTTGTTATCATAGTGACAGTTATCATAGAGACACTCATACTAGGTTTCCAAGAATTCCCTCTTTTAGGGCAAAAAAAGAAAGAAAGAAAAAAAAAATGTGCCAGGGTTTTCCCTGTGAAAAATGGTCTTTGTGCTGTGGTGTGGAAGTTTCCATTCCAGCCAGCAGAGAGATGCACAGTGAGCAGATGGTACGCTGTCTCATCTAAAGGATGAGACCAGGGGGAGGACGCACACACATGGGCATATACACACACACACACACACACACACACACACAGGTTTTCCTAGCAGTCACTGTGGCAACTCCTGTGGCGTGACTGTGGTTTTTCAGAGGGGCGTTTGTGTAACCTTAGCCCCCTTGGAGCCAGCACAGGGACAAGAATGAATGGAAACCATGGACAAGAAACGCCGCCTCATCTGGCTGTGGGGACACTTTTTTGATATGACCAACAGGGGGCGGTGTAGTCAATACCAACATCCACAGGAGCAGACCTGCTGAGCAGAGAGTGAAGCCAGGGCATCGCCTGTGAGACTATGTGCTGTGCATTTCAGATCGGTCTGCTCTGTGTGTGGAATGGGAGAGTGATGGGCCCATGCCATGTCATATGTACGGAGCGAGTAGCTTGACTCCCATAGAGAACGCACGCGGGTCTCTGTCTTAAAGATACGCTTGATCTCTCTATGAGTCATAATGATTCAGATGAGAGGGGACCGCATGCATGGATTCATCTTTTCTATCATCATCATCATCATCATCATCATCATCATCATTTCATCCAATCAGAGGAGGGCTGACTAACACCCCCGTCCCTACCATATACAGACACCACCAGCCAGTTAAAAACATACACATGCACAAATCAACAGCACTGTCCATTACATATAACCACCCCTCTCTCTCTCTTGCTCTCTCGCTCTCTCTTTCCCCCTTTTTCTGTCTCTTTTCACACCCCCTCCTCTCTCTCTTTCCATCCCCCTTATCTCTTTCCGTCTCCATTTCCCTCTTTCCTCCCCTGTCAAATATATCCCTACCTACGCTGAACTACACACATACGTGTGGTTTTTGTTTTTTATTTTTTCCTTACCCATCAGCTGTAAGTCGAGTCATCACACACTGCAGTGTTTCAGTGTCTGTCCTGTTGGTGTAATTCAACCGGATGTAGATGCAGTTCAGGCAGTAACCAACAGGAATTCTGACTTTCTTTAAAAAAAAAAAAAAAACAAATGTCTGTGTCTTTTAGGTCCGAGATGGTTTTAAACTCATTTAAATGACCTATGCAAACAAACAAATTAAAACAACTGCACGTGTTAACACAGTAATTCATTTTAAGTTGTTTAGCACATTCCTTGCCAGGCCCCCATAGACCACTGCAAACAGAAATAAAAAACAACAGAAAAACAAGAGATGTCTAAAACAGTCAAATAGTCATTAGATCCACTAAAAAGACTGAAGATAAATCATTATGTTGGGAATTGAATTATGATTAAAATATCTAAGGGGAGACGGAGGCCTGAGTGAAAAGCTCTTGTATTCCTCATGACTGCTAACATCAGGGTCATATAAATCATACATTAAAATCAGATCAAATGAAATGTTGAAAATGAGCTGATTCGTAGTGATAGAGTTTAGGCAAGGTGTAGACTTTGTGTGTGTGTGCGCGCGCGCGCACGTGGTGTACTTACTTCACTCTCTGTGTTTATGTTGTGTGTATACTGTCTGAGCACAGTGTCAGCCTGAAGAGGGTGGGTACCCCCTTCTGAGTCATGATTAACCTTCTGAGTCATGTTTGTGGTAAAGTACATGTAAAATATAGAGGAATGTCAAAAAGTGTGTCTTTGTGTGCATGTGTGTGTGTGTGTGTGTTTTCTGTGTGTTTTGACATACACACTTCATATAGTCAAAGAGCTCTGTGAACATTAAAAACTTGGTACTGAGGAAGCTCTTGAGTTGCGGTCTGCTTTATGTTGTGTGTAGTGACTGTGTGTGAATCTATTTCATGTTGTGTGATTGTGTGTAAGAGAGTGTGTGTGTGTGTCGCTGTGTGCGTGTGTTGGGTTTAGCCACGATATACAGACACAAGAAGATAATACTGATAAGGGTAAGTGTGTGTGTGTGTGTGTGTGTGTGTGTGTGTTTTATGTGGTGCACAAAGACATCATACCCACTCAGATGAAATTGTTGATAAGGGTGTGTGTGTGTGTGTGAGAGAGAGAGAGAGAGAGAGAGAGAGAGAGAGATGAGTGTGTGAGTGTGAGGGCTTTGGGACTGTGTTGATGGTGGAGATTTTATCACACAGCCTGAGGATCAGGACATGCACATAGAATCCACAAACAGGCCCCACAATGACCAACCTTCAGATCCCCTTACCTTTACTATTTCTCTCTCTCTGCCTCTCTCTCTCTCTCTCTCTGCCTCTCGCTTTCTTTACTCCACCACTCTATTCTCCCTTCTTTTCCCTGTTCTCTCTCTCTCTCTCTGTTCCATTACACACCCTGCAGGACTTTCTGTGTTATTAAAGTTTCACACTGGCCGTCATTAAGGGAATGCATATTTAATGCAAATACCTTTCCGCCCTCTCAAAGACCTGAAGTTCATGACTTCACGGTGTGCGTATGTATGTATGTATGTGTGTGTGTATGCGTGTGTGTGTGTTTCATTAAGAAACAAGTTCTCTTCTCTTCTCTTCTCTTCTCTTCTCTTCTCTTCTCTTCTCTTCTCTTCTCTTCTCTTCTCTTCTCTTCTCTTCTCTTCTCTCTTGGTCAGGGCACTGATCAGTGTTTCCTGTTCATAACTAATCAGTCTCGCATTTAACCCACCAGCACAGCATTGTACTCTCTCTCTCTGTCTCTCTGTCTCTCTCTCTCTCTGTCTCTCTCTCTCACTCTCACTCCCACTCTCACTCTGCAGAAGATTCACTGGCCTTCCGTGGATTGATGCTCTAGATGATTTGTTTGTCTGTTTGGGACTGTGCGATTATACCAGCGTGTTTTTTTTTTTGTTTTTTTTTTAATAGAGTCTAAACTCCGTGGAAGATACGGATCAGTCTTTTACTGCTTTGCTGTTTCTGCCGCCGTATGAAGTTATGAAAGCCACATATGCATTCATCAAAGGGCTTCCAAAAAGAGATTGGATAATAAAGCAAAATGCCCAAAGTAAAAACACAAAGCGCTTGAAATATTACAGTGTCATAAATACAGCTCCTGTCCAATCCACCTCCGACCCTAAAGAGTATCAGTTTAAAGCACTGCAGATACTAAAAAGTATAAGTTTAAAGCACTGCACATACTAAAGAGTATCAGTTTAAAGCACTGCACATACTAAAGAGTATCAGTTTAAAGCACTGCACATACTAAAACGTATCAGTTTAAAGCACTGCACATACTAAAGAGTATAAGTTTAAAGCACTGCACATACTAAAGAGTATCAGTTTAAAGCACTGCACATACTAAAGAGTATCAGTTTAAAGCACTGCAGATACTAAAAAGTATAAGTTTAAAGCACTGCACATACTAAAGAGTATCAGTTTAAAGCACTGCACAAACTAAAGAGTATCAGTTTAAAGCACTGCAGATACTAAAAAGTATAAGTTTAAAGCACTGCACATACTAAAGAGTATCAGTTTAAAGCACTGCACAAACTAAAGAGTATCAGTTTAAAGCACTGCAGATACTAAAAAGTATAAGTTTAAAGCACTGCACATACTAAAGAGTATCAGTTTAAAGCACTGCACATACTAAAAAGTATCCGTTTAAAGCACTGCACATACTAAAGAGTATCAGTTTAAAGCACTGCACATACTAAAGAGTATCAGTTTAAAGCACTGCACATACTAAAAAGTATCAGTTTAAAGTACTGCAGGTTCTAAAGAGTATCATTTTAAAGCACTGCAGATACTTAAGAGTATCAGTTTACAGTACTGCAGGTACTAAAGGAGTATCATTTTAAAGTACTGGAGGTACTAAGGAGTATCATTTTAAAGTACTGCAGGTTCTAAAGAGTATCATTTTAAAGTACTGGAGGTACTAAGGAGTATCATTTTAAAGCACTGCAGATACTAAAGGAGTATCATTTTAAAGTACTGCAGGTACTAAGGAGTATCGTTTTAAAGTACTGCAGGTACTAAGGAGTATCATTTTAAAGTACTGCAGGTACTAAGGAGTATCATTTTAAAGTACTGGAGGGGCTACTGTTACTCAGCTTTACTGATTTTGCTGTGTCATTTTGTTATCAGCATCTTAGTTATATTAAACAAAGAAAAGTTTAGTGTTTCAAGTCCAAACACAGTAACACCAAAACTTCACCGTGAGTAACACCAAATGACACTCACCAGTGTCATGTTTACTATAACTTTAAACAGTGCTCTTAGCATCTTAAGATTATTAACAAGTAGATTTTTATTACGACACAGACACTGTTAAACTATCCCCCCCCCCTCTGTTTACATATGTCACCCCACCTGAGCGTTCAAATCTGTCCATTTCACCTCATTCCCTCCTCTGACTCTGACCTGACACAGCTAATCAAAGCATTGACCATTAGCTGGTCCAGGTGCACTGGAGAAAGCAGATGTCTGAACTGGGCATAAACATATTCCCTACACTAGTGGATGTGTAATAAAGGTAGAACATGCAGGGAAGCTCCAGCATTGAAGGATATGGGTCTTTGCTCCCATGGCTTAAATGAAATGACAGTTGCTAGGGGCGCTAGCGGGCCTGTGTTTTATGGAGAGGATGGATCTGTGAGGAGGTCCGTTTGGTCTGCGTGCTGTGTCATATCGTGCCCTCTTCCCCTTTGGGTTTTTGTACTTCTGGATCAGCAGGTCAAACCTGGTCATGTCTTTCCCACTGAATGTCATTTACCAGTACTCTCTGTTACCGTCAGACTGGGCAGTGTCTGATCCAGAGCACTCGGCATGCCAGCCCTTACTACAGGACAACCATCAGTGATCTATTATTATTATTCTTTTTTTTCCCTTTTCTCTCTCTCTCTCTTTCTGTTCGTCTATGCTTCTCTCACTCTTCCTCCCTCCAGCTACAGCATAAATCCAGTCCAGTCATCTCCTCATCCAATCAGTTCCAAACCCTTTGACTCTGATTGGCTGCTTTTTTTTTTTTTTTTTTTTTTAAATCTAATGTTTGATCCAGAGCTTAAAGAGTAAAGTGTCTGATCTTGATTGGCTGTATATGCTTTCCCAGAAGGTGGAATTTTTTGTCAAATGTGTCAGACATTAAAAAAAAAAACAAAACAAACAAAAAAAAACCCAGATCCATCTTAATTTGTGTCCGTTCTCTGGGCCAGTAATTGTTTGATGGTTTTTGGGAAGCAGACCAGTGAATGCTGGGAGCGGATCTCTGCCCCTATAGTTTTACCTGTTGGTTAGAAACTTACCGAAACTCCAGCTCATAAGATTCCATTAGTGTCGCTGCATGTTCAGACATTTTATAAAAAAAATCACTTAAACAGAGAAAACTGAAAGAACAAAATGTCATTGTGAAGAAAAGCTATGAATTAGAGAGAGGGAAAAAAGAAATGTTGGTCTGTGTGTTTCTGTAGTCTGCTGTTATAATGCTGTGCTCTTCAGACAGGACAGTGGATATGATGCAGTCAGGACATGCAGACAGAGTGTCCCTCATTCACTAGTCTTTTTGACCCTGCTGCTCTGTGACTCATCAGTACATAAAGAAAAACACACAGGTGATCAGTGTCTGGTGCATGTGCAGTGATAACAGGTGTTGTGAGAGTTGGGTCGCCACAGGCCTGCGTGTATGTGACATGACTTAGTAATAACCTGAATAGCATGAATTAAATGTTGAATATAAATTGGAATTGTTTTCGGAGCAGATGTTGTAAACGTGGCGTTTGGCAATAGCACGGCATATTTTACGAGCACAAAGACGTCAGAATGAAAAGCAAGAACAGGAAATCTCTCTTTCTCTCTCTCTTTTTTTCTCTTTTGCCCCTAGACTCATGTTTCTGTCCAGGTTTTTGATTCATAAAATAGCCATGGTATTGGCAGCCATTTAGAGGGAGTATTCCAAAGCACACAGCCATGCAGCAAAGTGATCTTCTTCCAGCGAAATTCGTACAAGCTAAGATGTTTTACTCTGGGCAGCCAAACAGGAAATGCTGTGTAGTTAAAAGGAGGAAAAACAAACAAACAAACAAAAAAACCCAAAATAAACAAAAACAAAACAAACAAACAAAAAAAAATGTATTTGCATGAAAATTATGGAAGGACACATCTTATAACTTTACTCAAAAAATTCTGGCTTCTGTTATGATGCCACTGTACTCAGTGATGTCACAGCTGTCCTCTGTGACATCGTCCTCTGACATTCTGTTTCCAGTGGTTTTTCCCCTGGCTCTCTTGTCACTGGATGGCTTCAGGGCTCTATTAGGATGTTCGATAACTCACAAAAGGCCTACGTGGAATGCCTGGAAAAGCAGGGCTGACCTGTGCTCGATTCGACATAAAGAGAGTTAAAGTGGAGAATCTTGAGTTCGACTCACTGCGGAATGTTGGCTTCTGCCTCTCTGCTCTCTCTTCATTATTCATCAGCAGCTCTCTGGCATGGATTCACTGCGTCTGAATGGAGCTTAAAGAGGAGGGAATAGTTTTCATTTCATCTCACTCTCTGTGTGTAAATGACTGCCAAGAGAGAGGCAGATAAAAGGAGAGAGAGGAGGGCTAAAAAGAAATGAGAGAGAATGAAAGAGATAGAGAGGTGGTAAAGAGAAGTGAGAGCAAGCCTGAGAGAGAGAGAGAGAGAGAGAGAGAGAGAGAGAGAGAGAATGAAAGAGAGAGGTGGTAAAGAGAAGTGAGAGAGAGAGAGAGAGTGAGAGAGAGAATGAAAGAGATAGAGAGGTGGTAAAGAGAAGGAGAGAGAGAGAGAGAGAGTCTCCTAGAAATAGAGAATTATGCAAACATAAGGAAGCTGACCTTGGCCTGTTTTGATAGGCAGACGCTTCTTTAAGCTGAACTCCTGTGTTGGTTGTGTCTTCTTTCTCTGGTATTTCATTCATCCTGAGTGTCTGTCTATCCACAGACACGACGGTCGCTGACTCATCCAATCATACCGCGGTCTCACGTAGACTTAACCAGTATTCCCTGCTAATTATGGGAACCAGTCCAAACACACACTAAACTTATGATTCATAGAGGCCAGTACAAGGCTGAGTAAATGCCTCCACAGTTAGACTGCTGAAAATGAAAGATGTCATCAACAAATAAAAGGGCTAATGGTTCCTCAGAGGCAGAGTTGGCTGCTGGTTTAAGTGGTAAAGGCTACAGGGGCTTTGGTGGTATTTGAGTTTAAGTGGTAAAGACTATAGGGGGTTTTGGTGGTATTTGAGTTGGTTGCTGGTTTAAGTGATAAAGACTGCAGCAGGGTTTGTGGTTTTTTAGTTGGTTGCTGGTTTAAGTGATAAAGACTACAGGGGGTTTGGTGGCATTTGAGTTGGTTGCTGATTTAAGTGATAAAGACTGCAGCAGGGTTTGTGGTTTTTTAGTTGGTTGCTGTTTTTTGGTTGGTTGCTGGTTTAAGTGCTGGTTTAAGTGATAAAGGCTACGGGGGGTTTGGTGGCATTTGAGTTGGTTGCTGGTTTAATTGATAAAGGCTGCAGGGGGATTTGTGGTTTTTGAGTTGGTTGCTGGTTTAAGTGATAAAGACTGCAGGGGGTTTTGGTGGTATTTGAGTTGGTTGCTGGTTTAAGTGGTAAAGACTACAAGGAGTTTGATGGTATTTGAGTTGGTTTAATTGATAAAGGCTACAGGGGGATTTGGTGGTATTTGAATTGACTGTGTGTTTGGAATGGACAGAATGCCAGAGACGGTGGGCATTACATTACCGTTGGTCATCGTAATGCTCCCAAAACCACCTTAAGAGACATGAATTTCTGTCAGAGTTTACCTTACTAATCAATCCTTTCCTGAGAGTCAAAGCTCTTGGCCAGGAGTGCCTATAATTCTAAATTTAATGAGACCAACCAGGTTGAGAAATAGGTTTTGTTTGTAAAAAAAAAAAAAAAACCTGCCAAAGCATTCTGTGGGCGTATGAAAAGGATTCGTTAAACTTTTTTTTTTTTTTTTTTTTTGTAACAAGTCTTTACTCACATTGGTGGAGCTATTGCAAACTCCAGTGGATTTTTAGTGAGAGATGCATTGCCAAGTCTCCTCTCTCCTGAAGAGTTTTGTTATCACATTGTTCTTTTCCAGTTGTTTCTGGAGAGCTCCTGTGGATTTTGCGATTTCTGTCTGCAGGTTATTTTCTGACAGGACAGACTTTTGAGTGATTTCAGTGTAGAAATTCTCCTCTCCCTTATTGAACTTTTCCTGTGTTTTGGAGACAAGTTTTATGGATTTTCTTTTTTTAAACTTTGCCATTTATGTAGTGCTGTGTTTGGTGCAAAAAAAAAAGTTTCAGGGCCGCTGTATCAGACTATTGTCTCTAAAGGTTTTTCCTGTCAGTGTGTTTAATATATCCTCGGTGATATTATTTTTCTTGTGGCGTAGTTGATGTGAGCTGTTTTCTATGGTGTAATTAGTCTGAGTCTGGGCCTTTGGTGGTAGATCTGTGTCATGTGGTAAGGTTGGTCTGAGCTGTGTGGTGTGGTGTGATTAGTCTGAACTGGGTCCTTTGGTGGTGGATCTGTGTGGTGTGATTAGTCTGAAGTGGGTCCTTTGGTGGTAGATCTGTGTCATGTGGTAAGGTTGGTCTGAGCTGTGTGGTGTGGTGTGATTAGTCTGAACTGGGTCCTTTGGTGGTGGATCTGTGTGATGTAATTAGTCTGAAGTGGGTCCTTTGGTGGTAGATCTGTGTGGTGTAATTAGTCTGAACTGGGTCCTTTGGTGGTAGATCTGTGTGGTGTGGTGTAATTAGTCTGAACTGGGTCCTTTGGTGGCAGATCTGTGTGGTGTAATTAGTCCTTTGGTGGTATGGTGGGTAGCGCTGTCACCTCAGAGCGAGAAGGTCTCTGGTTCAATTCCCTGCCGGGCGGCCAGGGTCCTTTCTGTGCATGTTCTCCTGTGTCTGCGTGGGTTCCCTCTGGGAGCTCTGGTTTCCTCCCACAGTCCAAAGACATTCAGGTGAGGTGAATTGGAGATGCTAAATTGCCCCGGGTATGAATATGTGTGTGTGTGTGTGTCTGCCCTGTGATGGACTGGCGACCTGTCCAGGGTGTTTCCCGCCTTTCGCCCTGTGTCCTCTTCTTCTGCTTTTCTCAAGTGCCTTTCTGAATGTTTTGTAAGATGTTAACCATCAGTGTTCTGTTCTGAATAACTAGTGTTAAAACCAGTCTTTCTCCTCTCTGATTGTGCTATACATTTATAGTTGTTGATGTCAGAGAAATGCGTCGTTTGAACAGTATAAACTCATGTTGTGTGGATTTTTTCATGCATCCACCACAGCTGCCATTGTGAAAACAACAAATCGTCTCTTTGGATGTAATGTGCAGAGTATCTCTGGTCTAGGTTAGTCTTTTAATGTGTGTTAATGCTCTTTCTCTCTCTCTCTCTCTCTCTCTCTCTCTCTCTCTCTCTTCCCCCGATAGAAAAACTGTTTGGGGAGTTCCTGAGTTGGGATTTGAACCAGGCAAAATCTTGCCTCCCGCTGAAACCAGGCCAGTCTCTGACTCTCACCGTCAATATCCGGGTCAAGCTGGACTTCTCTGGACAAGAGAACCTGCTTCAGGACCTCAACGACGGTGAGGCTTACCAACCCCGTCCATTTCATTCGATTTCATTTCATTTGATTTTGTCTCATTCTATTTGAATTCATTCATTCATTCATTCATTCATTCATTCATTCAGATCTGGCAAAGACAGTTTTAGAAATGGTACCAAGCTACAGAACTCAAAAAAGTCAAAAATATGACATTTGGTATGGAAGATATAACCCTATATGTAAATCATATTAAATGTCGTATATATCATATGTCAACATGTCATATTTTTTTTATTCATAGAACCCAGAAACACGCGCACGCATGCACACACACACACACACGCACACACCCACACACACCCACACCTACCTGTCATATCATATTACCGTCCGAAGTAAATGGTGCCAACCTACTATATCAATACTCATTGATTTGTTAATTCTTTATTAAGAGCATATTCTGGTGCAGATATCAGAGGAAACATTTAGCTGTTCTGGCATACTTTTGCCACTGTGTTTGTCTTAATGGAGTCCTATGGAAGAAGCCCAGATCTTGGCCTCATATGTTCCTCTTGTTTCCAGTTAATGGTAGTAATCCTCAGCCTGTGCTCGGAGAGGCAGTGCAGAGCGTGAAAATGCCCTGTCTGGAGAGTTGGTTTGGGGTGAAGAATACACTGGTGAAACCATGTTAAAATGAGCAGGTGGTCTTTCTGTTTGGCTATGACATTAGTGTTGTTGGGTGAATGTTGGCTTTGTAGGATTTTTTGGCTGAATGATGGCATAATGGCGTGCTGATGCTGGCGGGGACTTCGGGAGGGAGGGGACGGGGGGTTGGGGGGGGGGGTGGTCGTCTCTCTGGCTGCTCTGACGTTTGCCGTTTGCTGTTACAGACGGAACTGGCAAATCTCAGAGCTCTTGTGTTTTCATTTTACATTCAGGAACAGTAACACGCTAACTGCAGAGAGCCTCTCTAGCATGCATTCCTCTCTCTCTCTCTCTCTCTCTCTCTCTCTCTCTGTCTCTCTCTCTTTCTGTCTGAGTTTATCCATCCTCCTGCCTCTTTCGTTTTCCCTCAGCCCTTCTTTCTTTCTCTCTCTCTGTCATGCATGCTTCCTCTTTGTTGTTTGTTCTCTTTATCCTCTCCATTACCTGTGCAACCTCTCTCTCTCTCTCTCTCTCTCTCTCTCTATCGCTATCTTTTTTCCTCTCAGTGTTGAAGAAACTGTTTATTAATATTGATGAGGAATAAGCAGTGAAGCGCCACACCTGAGAGACAGAGAGAAAGAGAGTGTGTGTGTGAATGTGTGCATGCATGTGTCTGTGTGTGTGTGCGTGCGTGCGTGCGTGCGCGTGTGTGTGTATATACGATTATGTTTCTGCATGAATTACAAACAGTCAGGAGATGAAGTGCAGTTTTCAGAGCCTGTGTGGCCCTCTCTATTCTCTGGCTCTGCTGAAATATTTTAATTAGAAACAGGGTAATGGCAGTGCTGAGAGAGACAGATAAGAGGCCTTTTCTCCTCCTAAACATCAGCCCTAAAGACTATTCCATTAGGTTCACACGCAGGAGGGCCACAACTGCCAAACATCACCCACATTCTCTCCACTTCCAATGCTTTATTAGGCCTGTATTATACACCATATTGTTCAGCTCTAATAGCATTCCAGATCTTGCTACCCTCAGCGTTGTTGTTGGCGCTGTAATGGTTTTAGCAGGGGAAAAAAAATCAGAAATAATTATGACGTTATTGACTTTGTAATTAAAGTTGGAACGTTCCAGAACCGTGCAAAGTCATTAGCTCGCTTTGTGATAAGTAACATTTGACATTTGGCTAATTGTTAACTTAAACCTTTTTTCTCCCCCCTCCCCTTATGTTCGAATGTATTCACCCCCCATCATTCCAGTGTGGCAATGTTACAATGATTTTTTTTTTTTTTTTGCTCTGAACTCTCAGGCATGTTTTGATTGCTGTGGCTTCAAACTAATCGAAACCCCCACTGAGTGCACCGTATTATTATTCTTAAGATTCACTGGTGGAGCTCCGATCTTTTTTATTACGATTGATTGATTGATTGATTGGTTGGTTGATTGGTCGGTCGGTCGGTCGGTCGACCGATCGATCAATCGTTTGGTTGGTTGGTTGGTTGGTTGGTCGGTCGGTCGGTCGACCGATCAGTGGTTTGGTTGATTGGTTGGTTGGTTGATTGGTTGGTTGATTGGTTGGTCGGTCGGTCGGTCGACCGATCGATCAATCGTTTGGTTGGTTGGTTGGTCGGTCGGTCAGTCAGTTGGTCGACCGATCAGTCAATCGTTTGGTTGATTGGTTGGTTGGTTGATTGGTTGGTTGATTGGTCGGTCGGTCGACCGATCAGTCAATCGTTTGGTTGGTTGGTTGGTTGGTCGCTTGGTCGGTCGGTCGGTCGATCGATCAATCGTTTGGTTGG
>NC_044506.1:7379450-7396950 GCF_902362185.1 Chanos chanos | reverse complement strand
GACACATACACTTGCACATAGACGCATAAACACACACACTTGCACATTTTTACACACACACACACACACATACACACACACACACACACACACACACACACTCACACGCACACACACACACACACGTCTCTCACCTCAGACTGGGCTGAAATAGTTAACCCCGAGGAACTGAGAGATTTGGAGAAATGAACCCAATCCATTTCAATTGTTTTTTTGTTTTCTTTTCTTCTTCTTCTTGGGGCGTGGGGGGTGGGGGGTGGGGTGATGGTAGCTCCATCTGAAACAGACCCTCCTCCTCAGGGTGGTACATGAGTCAGGGGTTTCTTAGCAACGGATGGCGACCCAGTCAGAGTGGTGGGGAGTGTTGGAGGCAGGAGGTGGGCCAGTATGAGAAGTGGGAAGCGGGTGTTCCAGATGACGAAGCTTCTGTATTTTCCTGCCTCTCTTTTCCAGCCTTTGGTTTCATACTTTATTGTATTTTCCAGGGTTTGCTCCACACACACAGGCAGATGGAGGCAGTCATATGCTTATAGCGCAATACATTCTGTGTCCATATCATTACCCAAAACAGATTTGTCTGAGAGCAAGAGAGAGAGAGAGAGCGAGAGAGAGAGAGAGAGAGCGAGAGCAAGATTTAATTGTGAGAGGACACTCATGCACTGTTGAACAGAATAAGTAAGTGTGTGTATGTGTGTACGGTGTATGTGTGTGTGTGTACGGTGTGTGTGTGTGTGTGTGTGTGTACTTGTACATATATCCTTGTGAGGACCAGTTTGAGTGGCTTGGAAAAGTGGCTGGTCCTCTCTTCTTCAAAGGGCTGTTTGAGGGTTAAGACCTGGTTTTAAGGTTCAGGTTAGAATTAGTTTTAGGTTAAGGTTAGGGTAAGGGGCTAGGGAATGCATTATGTCAATGACTGTCCTCACAAAGATAGAAGTACAGGTGTGTGTGTGTGTGTGTGTGTGTGTGTGTGTGTGTGTGTGTGTGTGTGCGTGCGTGTGTGAGTGTGTGTGTGTGTGTGTGTGTGTTTTTCGCGCGCGTGCGTGCGTGCTTGCCTGCCTGCGTGTGCGTGCTCATGTGAGGGAGAGTGTGTTTCATAGTAAGATGAAAAGTAGATTGAAAAATTCAGAACTACATGCTCTTTGCAGACTCTTGACTGCAGACATGTTTTAGACAGCACTTCATGAGCTGTGTGTGTTCTGTTTTGGGCAGCAGACATATTCAATGAATGATTTAATGGGACATTAAAGAAAGTGGAGGAGGGCTTGGTTCTGGATGCATGAAGTTGTCTCTCTCTCTCTCTCTCTCTCTCTCTCTCTCTGTCTCTTCATCTCTCTTACACACACACACACACACACACTATCACATGCTAGCGTTGCTTTCATATAATAAAGCAGAGATGAGAAATGTTAGTTACATGAAGTTTAGTTCTTCAGACATCACATCTTTGCATAAAGGACATTGAATATCTGATATTATGTTGATAAAACTCGCAGCATTGAATATCTGATATTATGTTGATAATACTCACAGCATTTAATGCAAATGAAAGCAAATCCACTGTTGCCCAAAAGACGTAATACGGGGTGGTACCCATCAACCCACAAATTAGAAAAGGCTTTGATGTGTGTGTCTGTGTGCTCATCACTGATTGCTCTATTGTATTCCACTCTACTCTGACTCTGTCTACTGTATGTGTGTGTGTGTGTGTGTGTGTGTGTGTGTGTCCATGCCACATGTGTGTACGCTGCTCATAACTGCACCTCCTCTGGAGATGTGTTTCTGTACTGACGTCAGCAGAGTCGTCCACTGTCGTCAGGACCGCGTATGTATGCCTGTGTCGTGTGTGTGTGTGCCTGTGTGTGTGTGTGTGTGTGTTGAGTGGGCTGAGCAGAGTCGTTTAAACAGCACTAGACTAATCTTGGTGTGACGTGTATGTTTGATTGTGTTGACCGTGTGATGGTTATCTCAGAGGGAAAAGGGAGATTGGCTCACTCATTGCTATTAGGTTATTCTGGAAAGGAAATACTGCTATTAGGATACTGCCTATAGGAAATTTTGCAGTTACACACACAGTGTATCTGTCAGAAATCTCTTAAGCTTTTTACCTTTTTTATGCTTGTGTTTGAGAATTTGTGTTTTTAAATATGTGTTTTTGTGTGTGCGTACGTGTGTGTGTGTGTGTGCGTGTGTGTGTACGTGCGTGTGCGTGTGTGTGTGTCCTTTCAGATGGTATCAGTGTCACCGGTCTGCCCATCTCCAGTCCTCTGAGACAGGTTCTAAAACCAAGAACTGAAAACAAACCAGTCAGCACGGACACCAGTAAGACTGAGTTCAGTCACATCAAGGTAGGACACCCCCCCCCCCCCCAACACACACACACACACACTACACTACACACACACACACACACTATACACACACACACACACTACACACACTCACACTACACACACTCACACTACACACACACACACACACACACACACACACTACACACACACACACACACACACACACACACACACACACACACACACACACACACTACACACACACACACTACACACACACTGCACACACACACACACTACAGACTCACACTACACACACACTACACACTACACACTACACACACACATATATTCATACACATGCTCACAAACACACATCACATACACACATCTGAACCAAAACGCTTCTAAAAACACATCTCACATTGTCTTAATGAGTAGACTGGAAAGCTGGTGAAGAGAGCAAGCTGCATTTGTCTGTACCGATTAAAAGCTAAAGGCTGATCTGCACTGGAACCAAGGCCCTGCCGCTGTCCGTGGTGCTGTAAAGACTTTGAGCTGCGGTGATGCTGGAGCACGTTTACAATCTGGAAAACTGTGGATGCTGACAAAACTATTTGGTTTTGGAGGAACAAGCGTTTGGGGATGCGGCACAGGGCGGGTGAGGCTGCAGTGTTACCATGACAACTGCTGCAGCTGGGTCTCTTTTGTGTGGTTACTGATGACAGAAGAGCGTCCGTGGGCCGCGGGAGATGCCCAGACCGTCTGTGAGATGACACCGGTCCCGTCTCTGTGAGATGATTCTCCTGACTCTGTGTTGACTCATAGGGCAGCGAGAGGGGCTCTTTTTTTCTGTCTCACAGGTGGTTGGCTGCCTGGAGAAGTTTGGATGTAATGATATTAGGCTTGAGGTCAGAGCCACGGTCTGTCTGCTGCGTGTCAGAAGCGCAGTGATGTCCGGTTTGAGAGGGAGGGCTGGAGAGGAATGTAAAGCATCAGTTTGTGAAGAGGATCCCTAAGATTTCTCTCTCCTCTCACAAAGGCACAAAATGAGATTTTGTTTGTTTGTTTTTTGCTTTTGTGTGTGTGTGTGTGTGTGTGTGTGTGTGTATGTTTGTGTGTTTGCGCACATACGCACATCCTCATATGTGTGCGAAGCATGTGTGTGCGTGCATGAGTATGTATGTCTGAGTGTGCATGTATGCGAGTGTGTGTATGTGTGTGTGTGTGACGCTGTGTGTGACTCTGTGTGAGTGCGTGTGCACGCGTGTGTGTGCTGGATGCTCAGGTTCACTGAGTTTCTTTTGACTCAGCTGACTGCAGGGTAAACCTGCTGCCTGAGTCTATGACTCATCTGAGCGTACTCAGTCTCCACGGAGACACATTATTATCAGTGTTGTCATTGCCCAGTCACTGCCCACACTCTCAATCACACATAACACAATCAAGCAGGCTATTAACACACACAGACACACACACACACACACACACACATACACACAGAGTGAGAGACAAGGGCTGAATTAACAGGGGCTGAGTTATTGTTGTGGTATATGATACGATTGCTGTTATCTGGAGGAATATCTGTTTCTCAGAACTATGTGCCTTCATTAACACAGTCAGAGCCTCTTACAGTACTGCTGAGCAAACACTATCTCCTCTGGTAAAGCCAGTCAGTGCAATGCAGAAGTGGTATGCCTGTGGGATCGGGTTCTGTTTGATAACCAGACGCGGAGAGCTGAAGATCCCCATTACAGGCCAAATTCTCCGGCAGGTTCTCCTAAAGGCTGAAATGTTTTACCAAGAGAAAACATGACCCTTAATGTCCATTACTGTGTTGACAGTGAGTTCTAAACTATTTTTTTGTATTCTCTTGTTCGCCTTTAGCGGATTTAGTCTAGGTTTTGAGCAGTTTTCCAGTTTGTTGAACTTTACATACAGACATATATACAGCTCTGGAAAAAATTATCAGTTTGTCTGCTTTTACTATTTATAGGTATGTGTTTCAGTAAAAGTAACATTTTTGTTTTATTCTATGAACTGCTGACAACATTCCTCCCAAATTCCAAATAAAATGATTGTGATTTAGGGTATTTATTTGCAGAAAATGGACAACTGGTCAAAATAACAAAAAAGATGCAGTGTTTTAAGACCTCAAATAATGCAAAGAAAACAAGTTCATATTCATTTTTAAACAACACAGTATTAATGTTTTAACTTAGGAAGAGTTCAGAAATCAGTGGGAAGAGTTCAGAAATCAGTAACCCTGATTTTTAATCACAGCTTTCATGTGTCTAAGCATGCACTCCACCAGTCTTTCACACTGCTGTTGGGTGACTTTATGCCACTCCTGCCGCAAAAATTCAAGCAGCTCGGCTTCGTTTAATGGCCTGTGACCATCCATCTTCCTCTTGATCACATTCCAGGGGTTTTCAATGGGGTTCAGGTCTGGAGATTGGGCTGGCCATGACAGGGTCTTGATCTGGTGGTTCTCCATCCACACCTTGATTGATCTGGCTGTGTGGCATGGAGCATTTTCCTGCTGGAAAAACCAGTCTACAGAGTTGGGGAATGTTGTACGAGCAGAGGGAAGTGAGTTTTCTTCCAGGATAACCTTTTACTTGGCTTGATTCGTGCGCCCTTCGCAAAGACAATTCTGCCTGATTCCAGCCTTGTTGAAGCACCCCCAGATCATCACTGATCCTCCACCGAATTTCGCAGTTGGTGCAAGACACTGTGGCTTGTAGGCCTCTCCAGATCTCCATCTAACCATTAGACGACCAGGTGTTGGGTAGAGCTGAAACTTGGACTCAACAGAGAAGATGACCTTACTCCAGCCCTCTACAGTCCAATCCTTATGGTCTTCTGCAAACCTCAGCCTGGCTCTTCTTTGCTTCTCATCGATGAAGGGCTTTTTTCCAGCTTTGCACGACTTCAGCCCTGCCCCTAGGAGCCCGTTTCGAACCGTTCTCGCTGGTGCACTTCACCCCAGCTGCCGTTTGCCGTTCTTTTTGTAGGTCATTTGATGTCATCCGTCGGTTGTTGAGTGACATTTGAATGAGGTGGCGGCCATCCCGGTCAGTGGAGAGTCGTTTTCGCCCTCTGCCGGTCTGAAGCTTTGTTGTCCCCAATGTCTGCCGCTTGACCTTGTTCTAATGAGCCGCCATCTTTGAAATTTTAAGGATGGAAGCAACCTTACGCTCACTGTGTCCCTCTGCCAGTAAAGCCAGAATGGATCCCTTCTTTTACACATTCAAAACTTTTCTTTTCAACTGTTTTGCATGGTCCAAACTTATTATTTTTTTTTTTTACTCCAATTACTTTTGAAGTACTACCAGCGCTGTTTTTGCCATCTAGCTGGTCCTATTGCAAAAGGATAGTGATGACCATAAGAATGTTTTTTTTTTATACTTTTCCTCGTTAAATAAGATTTGGTTCAGGTGATCACCTAATCAATACCTCATTAAGTGGAATCAGGTGTGCTTGTGTTGGAATTCAACAGACACTAGGATGGAATGACTGCCATACATGTAGAGATGCTGATTTAAGTGAAATGTGGCGCGGTCTCTTAATTTTTTTTTTTCCAGAGCTGTATATAGAGAGATATAGATAGATAGACAGGTAGACAGGTAGATGAGCAATGAGCAGTGTTTTGTACTTTGGCAGTTTCTGTCAAGCGGCCTGGGTGTTTTTTGGCTGCTTTGTGTGCTGCTGGGTTTGTTTCTAAGTGGGAAGGATGGCCGTGGAACTCACTCACGGGCAATTACATGGCTGGCCGTGTGTTGGCGGTAATCTCAGAATCCTTTTGTGAGTGCGCGGGGACGCCGGCTTGGCTGAGCTGGGATGGATTATTTCAGGCTTTGGGATTACATTGTCCATGCTTCGTTTCTTCCAGCGTGTCTCTAGCGAAGGGATACTAGAGATTTTGGACATTAATCTGGGGCCTCCAGCTTGTAAAGTCGATCCACTAAACCCAGTTCCCTGCCTTTTCAGTAACATCTCGTATTGGGAATTCTCGGTTTTTTTTTTTCCCTCTGATATGGCCCTGCCTGAGGAAGGCAGACTGCTTGTTCAGAATCCATTCGAGTGCGTGGGTCTGCAGCTCTGATATGTGAGGGTTGACTGTGTTGAGGGTCGTCGACAAACATGAGAGTGTCACTCTTTTAGTTTTTCCTCCTCCTCTTGTCGTTCTGTTTTTTGTTTTGTGCATCTCCTCTTCCGTTCTGCGGATAGTCGGAGGAGAGGGTTTGATGAGAGGCACTTTTATTCATTACTCTGACACAGAGAGGTTCACTCTCCTTCTCTCAAACCCTTTCATTAATTAACCAAAACAAAAGAAAAAAACACTTTATCCCTCTGCATTCACAATCAAACCCACTGATTTTTGTGCTTTTGTTTTTATGTGTGTGTGTGTGTGTGTGTGTGTGTGTGTTAAATGTAGTGGAATTGGTCCTGTATGTTCCCTGTGTGCGTGTGTGTGCGAGTGTGTGTGTGTGCGCGCGCGCGCGCGTGTGTGTGTGTACGTACATGCGTGCATGTGTGTATGTGTGCGTGTGTCTGTGGCTGTGTGTGTGTACGTGGTCTCTCGGCCACTCAAACATGAATAGAGGAGTTGTGTGACCCAGACTTATCCAGAGCAGTAGAGTCGAACGCTGCAGTCGGTAGAGAGATTAGGCCTGTGTAACTGAGAGTTTGAGTGTTTGTGTGAGAAAATGTATGTGTGTGTCTGTGTCTGTGTGTGTGTGTGTGTGTGTTTGCGTGAGAGAGAGAGAGAGAGAGAGAGAGAGGGAGAGAGAGAGGGAGGGAGGGAGGGAGAGAGGGAGGGAGGGAGGGGGAGAGAGAGAAAGAGAGAGAGAGAGTATATGATGTGTTTCATTGTGTGTGTGAGGAGGCTGAATCACTCACATCTTAGCTGTGTCTCCTGTGGACATGTGGATGGGAGGAGGAAGCAGAGGGCATGAACATGGAGCGATTGCTGGAGAGAGAGAGAGAGGGAGTGAACAAGAAGAAACTAATCAACTCACCTCTGTGACTGACAGCCATTTCCTGTAGAGGCATGAAAGAAACCCTCTGATTGGTTGACTTCTGGGATGGACCTATCTCCCCTCTGCACATGGTGTGGATGCTGTTGACTCGGGGGGGGGGGGGGGGGGGGGGGGGGGGGTACTGGAACCTGTGGCTGTTTGGACCAGTCGACTCTATCTTCAAACCCACAAACAGTCCTCTGACCGGCTCCCAGCATTATCCATAGACATCCCTTTATTCCGTCGTTTTCAGTACTTTTTCAGCCGTGCCTGAGGTTGACCGATATTTCTGAGCATGGACAGCTCTCTCAGAGAGAAACGCTGAGAGCCAAAGCCTTCCTCACCTTGGCAAACCGCCTCCTCACTTATTGCAGTTTTGAGAGAGGTGTGCCGAGCCTGGGATTCGAACCCCTGGCCTACTTGTTCTTCAACCCGTAAAAGACCGAAGAGTTGGTGGCTTGTTTGCTAATGTGCTTACGTCAGGTTAAGCTGTGAAATGGCTTTGATTGCGGTGGGAGGCCGGGCATTCAGATGTTTGTTAGTGTGCTTCTGAAGGCTTCATTTTCTCGTAAAGAGCTGAGCATCTCCAGAGACAGACAGAGCACAGCTGTAAAGCTTCTTTGGGAGTTTACGTGTCTCTGTTCTTTTCCTCTCAGACCTCATTTCTTCTTCCTCAGAGCTTGTTTTCTTTCTTCAACTTTGTTTTTTCTCTGAAGGCATTTTTAAACTAACATTCAGCAGTGAACACCATTAAGAAGGAGGCATTCAGATATCTCATCATCAGTAAGGGACCTCTTTGTGTGTGTCTGTGTGTGTGTGTGTGTCTGTCTGTGAGACAGACAGAGAGAGAGAGAGAGAGAGAGCGAGAGGCAGAGAAAGTCTGCCCTGTGCCAATCTGTGACAGTGAAAAAGCTTTTTAATAATTCCTTTTCAAGATAATCTCCTGGAGTCGTCTGTGGGAGAAATGCGAGACATAGATCGATGGGAGCGATGATTGGCTGATTGGAGTTCAGTGATGTCGAATAGCCGTGCTCATTTTACCCATTATCACAGAACCATTGTAACTGATCTCAGATAAACCACCCCTAAGAGCTTTGTTTGTCTATGTCCTCTAAACATGGCGCCTAAAGCTTCAGGCGGAAACCGGGGGGGTAACAACAACACGAGGATTGATAAATCTGTTTATTTTGTCTTCGGTTTCATTCCCATAATGCCTTCTAATAAGTCTCTATGTGGGAAATGTCTCTTATTTGTCCAAGTGATTGGTTTGTTTATTTCTTGTCGTATGTTTAAAATAAAGCTCAAGCTGGTGGTTTTTCCGCTTCTGTTTTTTTGCCCCTCCCCCCCCTCCCCCTTCATCCACAACCAACACAGACTGACAAATAATCAGTGTGAGTAAAGAGGGTGAAATGCGGATGCTTGAAGCGCATAATGTCCATATCCTGATATCTCCCATTGTAGTCGTGTGAGTAACTGGTATCCAGTTACTGGTTTTCACTCTGTATAGTGGTTACACTTTCGATTTGTGCGGCCACTTGTTATTATGCTATCATTGGGTCGACCTCGTTAACAGGGTGGCACCGGTTTGTTCCTCGACTGGCGTGTTTTGGTCAGGGCTGGTTCCGCTCTGGCGTGGTTGAGTTTGGTTGTGGGATTACGCTGGATCGTTCTAACTGGTTGGGTTTGGGTTGTGCTGGTTTGTTCGGCGCTGAATGGTTCGGTCGTTCAGTGCTGGTTTGCTCGAGGTTGGTTTAGTCTGGTCTGGGCTGGTTTGGTGGGGTCTGGTGTGAGCTGGCGGGTGTTGAAGGTTAAGTCTTTTCATTCTATTCTGTAGTGTAGTGGAGCATCGCATGAGCTGTGTAAGGCCAGAGGACAGGCTCCGAGTCTTTTTTTTCCCTTTGTGAAGCAGTGAGAGAGGGAGAGGAAGAGAGAGAGAGAGAGAAAAAAAAGGAAAGAGAGAGGGAGAGGGAGGCGGTTTGTTTCTATTTTTAGCCTGTCGGCAGGCTGTGAAGCAGCCACACTCTCACATTTAGACTGGGCTCCTGATAGGAGTATTTATAACCTTCACTGCTGCTGCCTGCTGGAGTGTGAACTGCTGCTTCAGAGAGAGAGAGAGAAAGAGAGAGGATGATGGAAGAAGAAGGAGTGATAACAGAGCAAGAAATGGAAGCAGGGAAGGAGGGAGATGCACTTTTTTCTTTTTCTTATTTTTTTCAGCTTTTGGACAGCTTCCATTTGCTGAGCGTTGTTTTGGGTTTTTTCTTTCTTTTTCCTATATAGTTGTGTTTAAATATGTATCACCTGATCAGCCAGTGGGCAGTAAAATTTAGCCCTCATTAATATGAAACTACACACACACAGACACACACACACACACACACACACAGGGAGGGGGAGAGAGAGAAGAGGAGGAAAGGTTATTGATGAAGGAAAGGGAACTTGTGGTTTTGCTTTGGGTTATTGATTAAGCTGCGTCATACATAATTAATTGGAGTTAAAGTTTCAGTGCTCCTTGTCTCCTCTTAGGCAGAGAAACAGCTTTACTTTAATATACTACACACACACACAGATACACACACACACACACACACACACACACACACACACACACACACACCATGTGTTAAGCCATAATCTATATACCATGATCCTCACAACAGGAGCAGGCCATGCTGAAACAATGTACAGCTCCTATGAATGTTACTGACTGACTGATTAATTGGTTGATTACTAGATTGACTGGTTGGTTGGTTGGTTGGTTGGTTGATTGATTGATTGATTAATGGATTGATTGATTGATCATTTTAACATCTTGCTCAGTAGAAAAGAGTGAGAAATTGAGAGCAGTTTAGCTGAGGGTTAAAGGCCCTGTTTGAACAGGTGGAGAACAGTTGAGAAATTCTCCATCATTTGCACTTTGCTTCTCCATTAGTGATCATCTGAAGTACAAACTGGACCGCAGAAATGCTTTTCGTCCTCCGGTCTATAAATTACAAGCTCTCTTTCACCTTTGACAAAAGAAAAGAAAGGAATAAATTAAAGACATGTCTGCTCGACACACTAGATGGTGTTAGTGAATTTATTTTTGCTCCTCGGCAGAATTTTAATGAGAAATACAAGGACCCCTCTGATTTTGTTCTGATGCAAGTTCATAACTGTGGGTTCAGCGTGGGGGGGTACAGCACTTTTCCTCTGGAACGTTCCGTTCCTTCTGCGTTTTCGTCTGGGCTTTTTTTTTTTTTTTTCCCTGAGTGGTTGGCATGATGTCTGTTGACAGATTAGGTTCTCACATGCTTTTTTTTTTGGTTTTTGGGGTTTTTTTTTCCCCCTCCTTGATATGTTTCTTCACTGGAGATTTCTAAGTCTCATTTGAGATTTCAGTAAACATGCTGATGGTATTCCTGACTTTAAGGAGGAAAAAAAGCTTAGCTGTACACTGATCAAATCATGCATAATTAAAGATAAATATTTCTGTCAAAAAAAAAAAGTTTTGTTTTTTTTTTCCATCTTCTTCTTTTAATGACAGCATTCTGATAGGAGAGTAGACACTGTGGTATTTGAGTCATCTTTTTACTTTGATACTTTCTGTTTCTGTTCCTCCATGTTCATTTTCATTTTAATATTATTTGCTGGCACTCAAAAAAGGAGAGTGACTTCAGTTTTGGGTAACTTTATTCTTGGATTGGTTTGATTACATTTCATGTTCAGGAGTAGAGAGAAAGGAAAAACCGTGCTTGCTGCAGTCAAATATTCCCCCTCCACACTGCTGAGACTGGAGATCCCTTCATCCCACATGTACACTCTCACTCACTCACAGAAACACACACACACACACACACACACACACACACACACACACACACACACAGAGGCCACTGGTGTGGTGTTGTCTGTGAGTGTCTGTATGGTTGTGGGTTTCTCTGCTAAATCTGCCTGTATATTTACTCTAGTATCTCACTAAACTTTACCCAGTCCTAACAGATATTGTGAAATATGAGTGTGCCAAATGCAACTCCACACACACACACACACACGCGCGCGCGCGCGTGCGTGCACACACACATTATTTCTCACTCCAGTGCTTCTGCTGTATAGCCCTTTTAACAGGCAATGAAGCATGAAGCTCTGACTCTGTTGCTCTTTCCCCTCTCTCTCTCTCTCTCTCTCTCTCTCTCTCTCTCTCTCTCTCTCTCTCTCTCTCTCTCTCTCTCTCTCTCTCGCTCTCTCTCTCTCTCTCTCTCTCTCTCTCTCTCTCCTCTCTCTCTCTCTCTCTCTCTCTCTCTCTTTCCCCTCGCTCTCTCTCTCTCTCTCTCTCTCTCTCTCTCTCTCTCTCTCTCTCTCTCTCTCTCTCTCTCTCTCTCTCTCTCTCTTTCCCCTCGCTCTCTCTCTTTCCCCTCTCTCTCTCTCTCTTTCTGTGTCTGTGTCTGTGTGTATGTGTGTGTGTGCCTGTGTCCGTGTGTGTAAGTTGCTGGTTCCTGGAAGTACTTACCTCAGAACTGTAGCAGGAGACTGACCATGATACATCATCACCATGATGACTTGCTGCTAGCCTGTCAGCACTAGAGCCAAACTCAACAAGCTCTGTCCACTAACCCCTAAAACTACTGAGACTAGCTTCCTCCAGTCGACCCAGACAGACAGACCGACAGAGAGAGACAGAGACAGAGAGAGAGAGTTTGAAAGAGGCTTTGTATTATGTGTTGTATCTGTGCGCCTCTTTTGTGTTGTATATGTGCGCCTCTTTTAAAGAGAAGAGCAGGATTGTTTGAGGGGGAAAAGATTGGGACAGACAGTCAACTCTTCAAAAAGAGGGATTCTCAACAACTCTCACGACAATCCTGATTCAACAAAACTGGTGTGTGTGTACTTTGTGTGTACTGTGTGTGTGTGTGTGTACAGTGTGTGCGTGTGTGTACGCTGTATGTGTGTGTGTATGAGCAGGTGTGTGTGTTTCTGTGTATGTGTGTGTGCATGTGTGAGGGAAAGAGAGACAGACAGGTGCAGTCAGGGTGTTCTTTTAGTCCTTCTGGTCTTTTGACTGGAACTCCTCAGGCTCTGCTGTTTGAATGCTTTGTCTTTCATTTCTCTGTGTGTGAAGGTTTCAGCAGCCTTTGGTTAATTTCTCACCTCCATCATGAAATGAATATTTGGAACACACACACACACACACACACACACACACAGACACATACACACTCATTTATACTCAGTTAGACTTTCTCCCTCTGAGAAATAAATAAATAGATAAATACAATGCTTCCTGCCTGTGCCAGGTAATCATTTCCACCTTTCACCCTCCCCATCACTCCTGCTGTTGAAGTCTTGCCATGTGATTTGTGATTTTTTTTTTTTTAGCCTTAGTGTCAGCCTTCACGCATCACTAACCTCATCAATAAGCCGTTCGATTGACTTTTTTTTTTTTTTTTTTTTTCCTGCCCCCACTGTGGCAGTAACGTAGCATTTTTTTTTCTCTTGCCAATTTAAAGTTTGCACAATATATCTATAAGTTCATTGAAGATTAGCCCTGAATAAATGTGATCTGCGTTCACTGGTTTAAAGTCACACGGTTTTCTTTTTTATATATATATATATATACATATATATATATATATATATATATATATATATATATATAAAGACAGTAGACTGCCAAGATAAACAACCCAAGGGAAACGAGGGAAGGGAAAAAAAAGAAAGAAAAAAAAAGAGAGAGAGAAGGAGAAAGAAATGTGATCCTAGTATCTCACCATGCAGTTTAAATATAGGAGAGATCCGTATTGCCGTGCAGACTTGTGTGGCAAGTTTGGATTTTCTGAGAAAGAGCAAGTTGTACGAAAATGAGTCATTTGACATCCGTCCCACTTTCAACTCACCTCAGCCAATTAGACACCCATCCTGTTCACCTCAGCCAATCAGACATTATGTTCACCTCAGCCAATCACACTTTAGTGACTCACCTTACCTGTTGTTATGGAGACCTGACTCAGTAGAGCACTTTGCAGTGCTCGTGTTTTAGACAATTGAAACTTGACAAGTCTGTTTTAACTTGCCTGAGGATTGGAAGAACTCATCATACAAAACAACTGTCAACAATAACAGGGTAACTGCTGAAAAAATTTTAAATGGGATAAAATAGTTAAAAAGTGTGGGGTGGGGGGGACCCTGTAAACTCAGATAAACTTTTTTTGTGTATTTATTTTGATGAACATTTTGAGGTTTGGGGCTCTACACTGTTTTAAAAGGAAGTCCAGAATCTCTTTACCCGCTCTGTCACTGTGTGCAACACAAAGCGGAGGGGATTTGATTTTTCTGCGGCTCTTTCTGCAGTCAGGCAGTGTGTGTGAGTGCTTTAGCTGGCCACATGGAAATGACAGTACCGTCTACACACATATGTTTTCTCTCCCTCGCTCTCGCTCTCTTTCACACACTGTACACACACACACACACACACACACTGCACCGATACATACAGCAGGTCTTTAGTTTTGTGCCTGAAGGTCAGTGTTACATTTTCTGATGAAAGTTAAAGTCTCATCTCTGGGGCTCAGGTCTGTTTTTTAGTTGTGAATTTAAAAACGATTTAGTTTACACACATCTCTGCCTCAGAGAGGGGGAGAGAGAAAAAGAGAGGGGGAGAAAGAGAGAGAGAGAGAGAGAGAGAGAGAGAGACTGTGTATGTGTGAGTGAGAACTGAACAGGTGCCAGACGGACAACTCTCACATGGGAGACAGCTTAATATCAGATTTACCTGTCCCTTTCATCCATTCTTCTCTCTCTCTCTCTCTCTCGCTCTCTCTCTCTCTCTCTCTCTCACACACACACACACTCACACACACACGCACGCACACACACACACACATACACACACACATACAGAGTAAATACTCATTCACACAGCAAGAGACATGCATGTGTTTGGATGACTTTGACTTCATGCTTTCCAAAATGTTCCCTCTTTCCTCAATTTAAATCTGTGTGTGTGTGTGCGTGCGTGTGTGAGTGTGTGTGCGCATGTGTGCATGTGCGTGCGTGCGTGCATGAGTGTGTGTGTGCATGTATGTGTGTGCGTGTGCATGTGTGTACATGTGTGTGTGCGTGTGTGCGTGTGCGTTCGTGTGTGTGCGGGGGTGTGTGTGTGTGTGTGTGTGTGTGTACAGAGATTTCACAGATTGGTGCAGTGAGAGAGAGAGCACTCTTATCTTAGCAACAATCAAATATGACATTTTTCATAAGGGAGTCTGGGCAGGTATACACACTCAAGAGCCTTTCTCACTGCTCAAGAGACCATTCACATTCATATCAAATTCACCTGTTAACAGCCCTGTGAGTGTGTGTGTGTGAGTGTGCGTGTGTGTACGCGCGTGTGTGTGTGTGTGTGTGTGTCTGTGCGTGCATGTGCGCGTGTGTGTATGCGTGCGTGTGCGCAAGCGCGCGCGCGCGTGTGTGTGTGTGTGTGTGTGTGTGTGTGTGTGTTAGAGACATAGAGATTATGCTTCCTTTTGGTAAGTTTATACTCTGTTAAAAGATTCTGCTTGTGTTTTCTCTCTCATGTTTATGTATTAAAGGTTGTTAGTCCGCTGTCTCTGAGTGTTTACCCGAGAAAAATGTCATGTAAGAAAACATCACATTTGCAACCTGATCTGTGTGTGTGTGTGTGTGTGTGTGTGTGTGTGTTTGTGTATGTGTGTTTGAGTGGGTGTATGTTTAAACGAGGTAATTGTTTTCAGTAATCACACTGAGATAACAAGATTTTTTCTTTTGTCTGGTGTTTACTATTGTGAGAATGACTCAGTCTGTTCAGTGTGTGATGAATTCAGTGTGTGTGATGAGTTCAGTGTGTTTGATGCATTCAGTGTGTGTGATGAATTCAGTGCGTGTGATGAATTCAGTGCGTGTGATGAATTCAGTGTGTGTGATGAATTCAGTGTGTGTGATGAACTCAGTATGACTGATGAACTGATGGATGCAGAGTGCATGTCAGTGTAACAGGTTTGGTCTCATTAACTCTCATTGTTTCCTCATAAAGATGCAAATGTTGGCATCCTTCAGTTAAACAGTGGAATACACCAAGCATGCAGCTGTTTTTTTTTTTTTTTTTTTTTGTCCCTCGCTGTTGTGAGAAACGCAGGAATACTGATGAAGACTTGCGTTAATGCACGTGGAAGCGACGTGACAAGAGTGAGCTGTGTATTTATAGGAATTTGTCTGATGAGACAAACACTCAGGTCCCCTTCCATCCATGTTCACACGTTCATTCACACACATGTTCACACACATCATCAGCACAATTCAAGTAAACACTGATCTGACATACAGCACAGCCACACACATGCACGCACACGCACACGCACACGCATACAAAGAAGAAATTTGTTTCTGTCTTTGTATGTGTGTGTTTTTTCTATGTGTGGTTTTTGTGTGTGTGTGTGTCTGTGTGGTGCGTGTTTGTGTGTGTGTCTCTGTGTGTGTTCCTGTATGGGGGAGCGAGACACACAGACCGTGATCTGCGTGTGCTAGTGTGGGGATGATGTATAGTAAGGGTTATTGTAGATGACCAGCAGTGCTAACCTGTTGTTTTATAAGAGAGAGGTCAGACGCCACACACAGACAGACAGACACACACACACAGGGTAAGCAGGTTATGCACTCAGAACTATACACAAGTATAGAAAAGAAAAGAAAAGAAAAGAAAAGAAAAGAAAAAAGATAGAGGAGAACTTTGGCTGGACGGGACATCTGCCGCTGCAGATGGCCCCCGTTTACAACAGACGAGAGAGAGAGAGAGAGAGAGAGAGAGAGAGAGAGGGGAAGAGACAGAGGGAGAGAGAGAGAGAGAGAGAGAGAGGGGAAGAGACAGAGGGAGAGAGAGAGAGAGAGAGAGAGGGGAAGAGACAGAGGGAGAGAGAGAGAGAGAGGGGAAGAGACAGAGGGAGAGAGAGAGAGAGAGGGGAAGAGACAGAGAGAGAGAGAGAGAGAGAGAGAGGGGAAGAGACAGAGGGAGAGAGAGAGAGAGACAGGGAAGAGACAGAGGGAGAGAGAGAGAGAGAGAGAGGGGAAGAGACAGAGGGAGAGAGAGAGAGAGAGGGGAAGAGACAGAGGGAGAGAGAGAGAGAGAGAGGAAGAGACAGAGGGAGAGAGAGAGAGAGAGAGGAAGAGACAGAGGGAGAGAGAGAGAGAGAGAGGGGAAGAGACAGAGGGAGAGAGAGAGAGAGAGAGAGGGGAAGAGACAGAGGGAGAGAGAGAGAGAGAGAGAGAGAGGGGAAGAGACAGAGGGAGAGAGAGAGAGAGAGGGGAAGAGACAGAGGGAGAGAGAGAGAGAGAGACAGAGGGAGAGAGAGAGAGAGAGAGGGGAAGAGACAGAGGGGAGAGAGAGAGAGAGACAGGGGAAGAGACAGAGGGAGAGAGAGAGAGAGAGAGAGAGAGAGAGAGAGAGGGAGAGAGAGAGTAGAGGGAAGAGACAGAGGGAGAGAGAGAGAGAGAGAGGAAGAGACAGAGGGAGAGAGAGAGAGAGAGAGGGGAAGAGACAGAGGGAGAGAGAGAGAGAGAGAGAGGGGAAGAGACAGAGGGAGAGAGAGAGAGAGAGAGAGAGAGAGGGGAGAGACAGAGGGAGAGAGAGAGAGAGGGGAAGAGACAGAGGGAGAGAGAGAGAGAGAGAGAGAGAGAGAGAGAGGGGAAGAGACAGAGGGAGAGAGAGAGAGAGAGACAGAGGGAGAGAGAGAGAGTGAGAGGGGGAGAGAGAGAGAGAGAGAGAGAGAGAGAGAGAGAGGGAAGAGACAGAGGGAGAGAGAGAGAGAGAGAGGAAGAGACAGAGGGAGAGAGAGAGAGAGAGAGAGAGAGAGAGGAAAAGACAGAGGGAGAGAGAGAGAGAGACAGAGAGGGAGAGAGAGAGAGTGAGAGGGGGGGAGAGAGAGAGAGAGAGAGAGAGAGAGAGATAGAGAGGGGGAGAGACAGAGAGAGGAAGAGAGAGAGAGAGAGGAAGAGAGAGAGAGAGAGAGGAAGAGAGAGCGATAGAGAGGGAGAGAGGGGAAGAGAGAGAGAGAGGAAGAGAGAGGGGAAGAGAGAGAGAGAGGAAGAGAGAGAGAGAGAGAGAGAGAGAGAGAGAGATGGGTTTGTGGGGGACATAGATCTTTAATCACACACACACACACACACACAAAGAGAGGAGACGTGATATATGTTTAGTGC
>NC_044506.1:7371950-7374450 GCF_902362185.1 Chanos chanos | reverse complement strand
TGCATATTTCTCTCTCTCTCTCTCTCTCTCTCTCTCTCTCTCTCTCTCTCTCTCTGTGCAGACACTGGAGGCGGTGCTGTATTTTAAGTATTCGGGTGGAGCAGGCCAGGTGGAGGGGTATTACAGAGAGGTCACTCTAGGAGTGAAAGTGGACGTGGAGCCGTCTGTGTTTTTCACACGCGTCAGCACCTTACCAGCCACCAGGTAGGACACAAGGCTGTAACACTCTGCCTGTAACTCTGTCTGTAACACTCTGTCTGTAACACTCCATCTCTAGCTCTCCATCTGTAACACTCCGTCTGTAACACTCTGCCTGTAACACTCCATCTGTAACACTCCATCTGTAACACTCCATCTGTAACACTCTGCCTGTAACACTCTGTCTGTAACACTCCATCTCTAGCTCTCCATCTGTAACACTCCATCTGTAACACTCTATCTGTAACACTCCATCTGTAACACTCCATCTGTAGCACTCCATCTGTAACACTCCATCTGTAACACTCTGTCTGTAACACTCCATCTGTAACACTCCATCTGTAACACTCCGTCTGTAACACTCCGTCTGTAACACTCTGTCTGTAGCACTTTGTCTGTAATGTCATAATGCTCTCCAAAGTCAGTGCATAATGTTTCAAAACACGCTAATAAAGCATCAGAAACTTGCTAATGGTATTACATTATGAACATGACATGTGCAGCAACACACGCTCACACATGCTGAAACACGCTCATCGTCAGCACTTTATCTCTCAGTAGTTCTCCTGGACACGTCTCTGACTAGTACAAAATGGAGCTACAGAAAAGACTTTGTCATGTAATGTAGTGGTTTTACCCCCAGTACCCCTCTCTCTCTCTCTCTCTCTCTCTCTCTCCCCCCCCTCTCTCTCTCTCTGTAATATGTGTGTGTGTGTGTTTGCTTGAGTGTGTGCGCGTCTGCTTGCGTGCCTGTGTGTGTGTGTGTGTGTGTGTTCGCGTGCGTTCCCCGTGGTGAGAGTGTGTGTGTGTGTGCGCGCGCCCCGTGGTGAGTGTGTGTGTGTGTGCGCGCGCGCGCTCCCCGTGGTGACTGTGTGTGTGTGTGTGCATGCGCGCCCCATGGTGAGTGTGTGTGTGTGTGTGTGTGTGTGTGTGTGCGCATGCGTGCCGTGGTGAGTGAGACAGATAGCAGTGCTGTAATGGACATTTAAAGTGAATCATTAGCTGTAATAATATCTGTGGATGAACTCATCTGTCTTTCACCCAGAGTGATACATCAGCCTGTTTCTTGTCTTCTCTTCTCTTTTCTTTTTTTTTTTCCTCTCCTCTGTTGGACTGACACGCACACACTTACTACTGTCATCTCATCCTACTCCCCCAACACACACACACACACACGCACACACACACACACCACAGCACACACACACACACACACACACACCACAGCACACACACGCACATGCACACGCACACACCACAAGCACACATACTCGCGCGCACACACACACACACACACACACACACACACACACACACATGCAGAAGCACAGGGTTTTATCCAGTGGCTAATGAGTGAGTAGGATGTGTGGGGCATCTGTTTATTACTTTTGTATGGCAACAAAACAAAACAGCCAATTAGTTTAATTTCAGCGGAACAGATGAATTTAAACTCACAAACACGTAAGCGCCAAACCCAAAGATGAACCGAAAAAAAAAAAAAAAAGGTGTAATTTCGTAACTCAACAGCTGAGTTAACGTCATGATGGAGTTCAGATGTCTGTTTGAAGTGGAAGAATGCAGCTAGTCCCTCTTACTCTCTAAGTCAGGATGGGAAAGCATTCTGAATGACTATGAAAAGACATGGACATATCCGTCATCACTGCCAAAAGCACCGACCACTTATGAGCCAGCTCCGTACATACTCACACTCGACTCATTATTTTAGCTTATAATGTATTTATTTATTTATTTTTCTTAACAGACACAGGCAGAGGTGCATGCCAGCAATCTGTTGATAACGCTTTATCGATAACCTTCTGATGATCTGGAATAATCCGGCTTTTCTGAGTTTATTTAAGGAAAGACGGGGGTGATTTTTTTTTTTTTTTCTCTCCCCGTAGGGCATTTAGCTGCTTAAAATAGCCAAGCGGTGGCAGGGCACTGAATCCAGTCCGGCTGTCTAATTAAATTCTCCTCATTCCACTGCACACCAGAGAGATACCGCACACTCTCAGGGCCAGGAGAGTACTGCCAAATCAGCATTCATCTGTCCTGTGACCCAGTCAACCTCACACTGCATCGATCAGCTCTGCTCTGCTCTGCTCTGCTCTGCTCTGCTCTTCTCTTCTCTTCTCTTCTCTTCTCTTCTCTTCTCTACTCCCCTCTGCTCTCCTCTTCTCTTCTCTTCTCTTCTCTACTTCCCTCTCCTCTTCTCTCCTCGACTCTCCTCTTCTCTTCTCTTCTCTTCTCTTCTCTACTCCCCTCTCCTCTCCTCTTCTCTTCTCTTCTCTTCTCTTCTCTT
>NC_044506.1:7364450-7366950 GCF_902362185.1 Chanos chanos | reverse complement strand
TTTGGACTGCAACAGGTCAGTGTGGTTTACGCAGTGACTCTGACTAAATTGCTATGGAACTGTCTGGAATTCAGGTGGGACTTAATTAGTCAAAAGTATGAACAGGTCGATCTGTTTATTTTTAATCTTAGTTTACTGTAGCACAGCATAGAGAATGGTGTATGTTATGAATCAGTGCTGTCTTGGGGTTATTATTGTTGTCGGTTGGATGAATTTGTTGGTAAAATGTAGAATTTGTCAGGATGACCTGTGGTTGTTTTGGTGATTTAGTGTATTTGAGAAGCAGAGAGAGGAAATCGTTATGGACAGAACAACACTTTCCCAGAACTTTTTTTTTTCCCCCCTTAATTCAGACATTCTCTGTGTGGCCTCATTCAGCGCTAGCCAGACTGGCCTTCGGATAAAATGCCTGTTTTCACATGAAAAACACAATCCAGTAACGTTTTAGAAAATATAACCATTGATTTACAGTTGTTTTTTATTGCTTAATTACTTATTGATTGACATTTTGCATATTGATAGCCCGGCTTGATACTTTAAACTTTCACCCGCTTGCTTTGATGAATTAGCAATTGACCATTGTTGATCATTTGATTGGTCGGGGTGGAAGGCAGGTCTGTGCTAATTATCCTGTTACAGTGTGTGCTTCTGGGCTGTAGTTTCCTGCTCTGTCTGTGATGATGAAACGTTCAGTCGTTTGGGCCTTTGATCCTGGGCTGCCACTCTATTGATTATTGATCAGTTTCATAGAGAGATCAGGGGATATCAGCATGCTCAGCTCGTCTGATTAGGTCAGAAGTGTGTGTGTGTGTGTGTGTGTGTGTGTGTGTGTGTGTGTGTGAGATTTCAACTGTATTGAACATTCTGTCACTAATTAAAATTGTCCAGTACAATGTTAACTGTATGTTAACATTTACCGTAATGGGAGGGTTTTGTTTGTTTGTTTGTTTGTTTGTTTGTTTGTTTTTTTTTGCCTTCTACTCATACCACTCAATTGCTTATGCATACCGATAATTCCTGTCAGTCAGCCGCTTTAGCTCCCACGGCAACAGAATGCCCCGCCCCCCCCATCCTCTTATCGCCCACGGCAACGGAATGTCCAGGGGTGTGAGGCTCTGTGGAAGCGCGCGCCTTGGGTAATGGATTGTGCCGACTCTGTGGCTAGACCAGGGAAGCGTATTAGAACTCCTCACCGCAGGAACGGGAAATGAGATCTAATTTGGCCTGAATATGAAAACAGAGAAGAAAAAAAAAAAAAAAAGAGAGATTCAATTCTGTTTCTGCCGCGGTCGAAGAGACTGATAAAAGGACTGTGCTCAATTTGATGCTCAACGGAGAGAGAGAGAGAGAGAGAGAGAGAGAGATGGACATAATCACTTGTTCTTTCCTGCATTTCCCAGTTTTGATGCCCCCCCCCCCCCCCCCCCCGGCCTGCGCGCTGTCGTACTGATCTGAATGAGAATTGTTTCTTTGACTCCTGTTTCCCTTTCTTTTACAGCACCTCATGGCTTCATTCACTCACTCACTTTTTTTTTTTCTTTCTTTCTTTTCTTTTCCATCAAATGCATAAGAAAGCCTTCCCTCAGGCTGTTACACAGATCATGTGTTACATCACATTTTGTTTGTTTGTTGATGTGTTTCTTAAGTTCAGTGAAATGATTCACTGATAGACCACTGTCAAATTTCTAAAAACATGCAGGATCTCACACAACTGCATTCTGTCATCTAGACAAATGAGATTTCCACTTACGCTAAATCAGAATGATGTCATTTAATCTTCCCTGTGGACACTCCTGATGAATATGACTGCCTTTTCAGGCTTGCTTTCTCTCTCTCTCTCTCTCTCACACACACACACACACACACACACACACACACACACAGACACAGATGCACTGTTGAGCCCTGCACAAATACGGATGTGATAGCTCTGTGTGTGTGCCTTTGCGTATGTGTTTGCGCGCGCGCGTGTGTGTGTGTAGGGGGGGGAAGTGTGTGTTTGTGTGGGACTGTGTGTAGGAAGCTGTTCTGCTGTTTAGGAATGCTGATGTCACCATAGGCAACCATGTATGGTGTGCCTTTTTCTAATTTAATACCTCTCCCACGCACACACAGATATATAGGCAGAGTTGGAGAGACAGAGAGTGTGTGAGAGAGACAGCCATACTGCACCACAGTCAGAAGCTGTAACTGTCCACCTGTGTGACGTGGGAGCTGTCTAGTTGGTAACAAGAATTTTCTGTCTTTCTTTTTTCAGTCCTGATGCAGATGCTTTAATGCGGATGTGTGGTTTGAGTTTAGTAACCTCAGTCTCTCAGGCAGGTCACCCTACAGTTTACCACACAGAGATGGGAGGTCAAACCAGAGGAGAAAAGATAAACACACAGCGTTTCATTTTCCCATGACCACCAAAAACGACAGAAGCCACTGGCTTTTGCTCACAGACACTTCTTATGTAAATGAATAAAGACAGAAGAGAAAAGGACGTGTGTGTGTGTGT
>NC_044506.1:7354450-7356950 GCF_902362185.1 Chanos chanos | reverse complement strand
CTTTTATTGAACAGTGTTCATGTTGCTGACTGTTTCTGTTTCTGCTTCTGCGTGTGTGTGTGTGTGTGTTTTAGGATGGCTATCCAGGTGGATAAGTTTGACTTTGAGAGTCTGGCCAGGCTGCAGACGCAGTCGGAGCAGACGGCACTGGGATCGAGCAGCCGCAGACAGCAGGAGGAGGAGAGACAGCAGGCACAGGGTGGATATATCAACAGCAAGCTGGACATCCGCTGGTCCATCATATCCTTTATACACCCACCCCTCTGTCTGTCTGTCTGTCTGTCTGCCTGTCTGCATTTCTCTCTTTCTCTCTGTCTTTGAGAAGTTCAGGTTATAGCTCCAAGTGCACTAGTCCACGATTAGGATGTTACTGATGAGCAGAAACCTCTGACCAGAGTGTGTATGTGCGTGTGTCTGCGCATGTATAATGTCTGTGCGCTTGTGTTTGCTAATGTAGGAGGACATTTTACTGAGAGCACATTTGTCAGTCTGGGGTCAGAAGATCTCGTTCCTACCAGTAATTCCCCAGGTATTATTGTCTCCTGTGGCTGCAACAGAATTGAACGGAGGATCCCCAGAATCTAGCATACAGGCTGTGTGTGTCTGTGTGTCTGCGTATGTATGTGTGTGTGTGTGTCTGTGTTTTTGTGTGCGTGTGTGTATTTGTGTGATAATATGGACTGTGTTGGTGCCGATGCAGACAACATATGGATGTAACATCTGGATGGCTGGAGGCAGTTCTACCCAACACACCGCTCTGACATATGGACTGCCGTATGGGCGTGTGTGTTTGTGTGTTCATGGGACGTCTTATGAACAGGTGAATCTGTGAGTGTGTGTGTCTGTGTGTCTGTGTATGGCGTTTACACAGGTCTGCATCATAGATCATTTTGATGGAGCAAGTCGTCATCGCCAGGGGGAGAGGAGACAGTCTCCACATGCTCCTGTATGCGCTCTCTCTCTCTCTTGTTGTTTTTCTCTCTCTCATTCTCTCTCTCTCTCTCTCTCTCTCTCTCCCTGTTTTGACATCACTGCAGACACATTGTTGCTGTTCAGGGTTGTTGACCCCTGTCTGACCTCTCCTTTCTCAGACAAACTCTCTCCCCTGTTGTCATCCGACCAGCGAGTGGCTTAGATAACCCTCAACCCACGAGTCTCTCCCATCTGACAGACTCCCTCTCCTCTCCCACGGAGAGCTTATCTCCACACAGTTTATTCACACTCCAAACCTTCACCCGACTGACAAAAAAAACGGCTTTTGGTCATGTGATCACGTGTGACGTTTGTCATATAGACTGTTTGTTTTGACCAAGAATCAAATTTAACCACTTTATCTGAAGTTCATTGTTGTTTGCCAGAACATTAGAATCACATTTCCATGCTATGACCAGTGCTCTAGAGGCATAGCCCCTCTGTGTTTGGAGAGTTTGACTAGTGCTCTAGAATCACAGTGTCTCTGTGTTTACGAAGATTGACTAGTGCTCTAGAGGCATAGCGTCTCTGTGTTTAGGAAGATTTACTAGTGCTCTAGAAGCATAGCGTCTCTATGTTTAGGAAGATTGACTAGTGCTCTAGAAGCATAGCGTCTCTGTGTTTGGAGAGTGTGATTAGTGTTGATGGAGCATAATAACCACAGACGTTTGCGAGGGAGTCAGACACAGCAGTAGTAGTCAGTACATTCTAATGAAACTGTTGATTGTGATGAAGCTGATTCTTGATGTTGGTTGCCCTGTAAGGCTCGGTCTCCCTAACCTCCCTCAGGTCAGCTCTGACCACATCACCACCTCCTTCATTCTGTCTGCCTATGTACAGCTGACGCAACTCTTAACGTTTCCTCCAGCAGCTTATAGAGCATCACAGCACTGCTTTGACCAGACATGCAGGAGAAACAGTGTTTCTGTTGAAAATAAAAGAAAGAAAGGGGAAAAAAAACACAACTGGAGATAGATTGATATAAAGGATTTTGAGCGCTTAGTCAGTGATGTCTCTCTCTCTCTCTCTCTCTCGCTCTCTCTCTTGCTCTCTCTCTTACACACACACACACAGTTAGAGAGAGAGAGAGGGAGAAAGGTAATGAAAAGACAATTAACAAAGCCCTGACTCACTGTTGTTACACATTGCCTGTCAGATCGCTGAGAGATGACAAGCTATTTATTATTAATGATGTCTGCGAGCAATTCAACTTCCACTCATATTTTCTTCTTTCACTCCTGCGCAAACGCTATTGGGTTTCCACGCGCTTGTTTTCTTATGAGCTCAGTGTGTAGGCAGCAGGCCACTCGTTACTAAATAAATAAATTAAGAAACAAACAAACAAATTGCAGACAGATAATCGGTGTTGCTCTGATCGGGTGGGACATGAACGCGGCCCACGCTATCAGAGTGAGATAGAGAGAGAAACAGAGGTTTCATTCTTTAAAAACTCGTGAACAAGATCCAAGGAGAGCGTTAAAATTGGAGAAATGAAAGATTTTGAGGAGTATGTGGTGTAAAAACCACA
>NC_044506.1:7334450-7351950 GCF_902362185.1 Chanos chanos | reverse complement strand
CTAGTTCATTTCTCAGATGCTTCCATCAGAGATGCCAGAACCATCAACAGCTCAATTAGGGGCCTTGGCAAAGCCATTCTCCTCACGGAAAAGAAAACCATTACTACGGACGAACGCTCTTAACATCCGGGCCTGCGCTGTGCGTCTGACGCGGGTGCATGCACGGTTGATGCAAGGTGTTCCTTCATGCTAAACAAGGGGCGTCGTTTCTGTATGACGGCTGGTCGGCAGCCACCAGAATGTGATCTACACGCTTTGACCAGGGGAGAGTTCGAAGTGGACAATTAGAGGAGCAATTAGCTGGCAGTTAAAGGCGACGTGAAGGGTATTTTTTATTGTCCTCCATTACGCTCTGTCCATCTTTCTTTCTTCTTTTTTTTTTTTTCCCTCTCCTCCATCCATCAAGGTGGCTCTGCTAACTCTCTCCGCCAGCACAAAAGTAACAAAGATTCAAGATTCAAGAACTTTATTGTCATTTTGCAAGCACAGCAAAATTGCAGTTGTGCCCTCTAACAAATCGCTCTTTTAGTTCATGATCAAACAATATCAAACACATCCAAAGAACAGGAACCAGTCATGAGATGATACAGGAGGGTGGTTTTATCATCGGGAATCAGGCGTCATTTACACACGCGACTTTTGGTCTGTACACCACTGAAACCCAGTCGAGCCAGTGGAGGCTGTTCAGAGAGACACGACATCCAGTGGCCGCAGTGTCTTTAATGCCCGGCCTCATTTTTGATGTGCCTTATTATCTTAGGGTTACCCTACAAAGGTGTCCTTTCTGCAGAGTTTCATCGCAGTTTCTCCACATACCTGCAGGAGCTGGATATTATGCTGCTGTCATATTCTGGGTGTGTGTGTGTGTGTGTGTGTAGAGGGATAAATTATGATTCATCGAGTGTGGAAGATGAAAACGGTTGTCATTTTAATCAGCTTACATATAAAGCTCTGTTTTCCACTGCTCCGTTTCCATATGTCTCAACGAAGATTCTTCTTCTCACTCTCACACGCCTAGTCTTACTGTTTGTCCAAGTTGGTCTGATTTAATATTGTGTGCTAGTTAACCCGAAAACTAATGACGCAAGGTTAATGTAGAACCTTTTCTTGCAATTTATTACCTGTGCCTAATGACAACAATCACATCGCCCGCAGAAGTCAATGGCCGCGGGCGCAACGGCGAAACAAATGAACGTGCGATCGCAGACGAATACTAACGAGGCAGATAACTCAAACGATAATGATGTCACACTCCTTAACGATGATGTTTACCAGATGATGTCGACTCGCATTGACCTCTCCTCATGAATTCGGAACAACTTGTAGTTAATATGATGCGGATCAGAGGTCACTGTCCTGTGGTGCAGCCCGGGGGTTTAATGTCTCAGTCAGGAACACATCAGCTGAGAACATTCAAACTCTCAGCTCTCTGGTCTCAAGTCGTCTGTCCTTACCACCTCTCTGTGGCTGTCCCCCGTGGAGTTAAATCAGTGAAACTTTGTCTTCAGCTTAAAGCTGTGCAGAGCAGAGCTTTTTTCAGTAGACATAACAGTAACATCTTTGGCATATGTCCTGCCTGTTTTAAAGAGCCTTTGCTCCATCAGTGTAATAACAGTATGATACGTGTGTTATTACCGCGTTATAAACCCCTCTGTCTTTGTCTTCCACACACCAACGTTATTTGATAATAACTCAGCTGCACATGCGCATCATGTGAGTGTAATTCAGACCAGAGCAAGGGTGTATGTGTGAAATCTGTACACACACGATCCCTCTCTCTTTCTCTCTCTCTCTCTCTCTCTGTTTCTGTCTCTGGTGTGTTTTTGTCCCAGTGTGAGGTGTAGGGCTTTGTGTAGTGATGATGTTAAGGAGGCTTAGTTTCGCTCTCATGATTCTCAAAGCCTATAAACAAGCTCGTAAGGGGGGGGGAAGCAGAACAACAGACAAATTTTTGCTTTAGAGCTTCCTTTGTTTTTGTTTTTGTTTTGTTTTTTGTTTTTTTTGGGGGGGGGGGTGTTTTTGTTTTTGTACTGCAGGCATGGAATTCCAGTCCACCTGTTAAGTGGTTGAAACTGGACTTTACCGACATTGAATGGAAAACTCCACTCAGAGGAATGAAGGGGTAATGTGGTGGTAGGATAAAGGGCCCCAAACGCTGTTGCTCGTTTCAGTTCTTTATTTATTTATTTATTCATTTATTTATTTATTTTATATTTTATCATTGATCTGTTGTTGTGAGGGCATTTGTTTTTGTGAGGAGTGGCTTTTGAATCTTGTTAAGCGGCTGTGCTAATGCTGATTGCCAAGTTGTGGCCTAGTCGTACTGCCAAGAAACACAAGCTCCCAGAATGCTTTTAGCATACATTAAAAAAAACAAACAAACACAATTTTCACTTTCCAAAATTAATCAACACCCAAACAAATCATTTTCACTGGTTTATCCGAATAATTTGGCGACATCAAACATTTGAGAGAAAGTTTATATCTTCTACTCTTATCCTTCCCTGCAAATGACTCTCACACTTACTTCACCGCCCTGGAGACGTCGAAGCATCCAAAATTTCCCTTAGCAACCAGCCAGTTTTCACATCCTTCCAGCCTTTTGCATAAAGAGTGGCATAATTAACTCCTTACCTTTGATTAATGGGTCTGTGTTTTGTGCTAGTGTCTATATTATTTAACATTCTTCTCACAAAATCCAGAGTAGTACACTGTCTGTGCTGCGCTCTCTCTCTCTCTCTCTCTCTCTCTCTCTCTCTCTTTTTAATCATTCTTTTTGAGAGTTGTTGAGACTTATATAACTGGGGATATTTTGTTAACTGCAAGCAGAAAAATATTGAGAGTGACATTTGAGTCTAAGTGAAAAAGGGGAGTGAGTGAAATGTTTGTGTGTAGTGAGGACAGAACCACACAGGAGACAGGGACCAAACGCACATAGACATGGTTACTTTCTACGGTCCAGTGTTAGCCTGTGTCTATGCTTTCAGTTAATGAATCCACTTTACCCTGGTGCCTTCTCTCTTCTTCTGTTTGTTGTTCCAAACAGGTTACTGTGACAACACTATGACCGAAAACTCACATTAGCCTTTTTTTTGTCTCTCTTTAATTAATGTCAGTTCAGATCTCTGTCAGACCTGCAAAACAAACAGCAAAAAATGCAGCAATGGTTCATCTCTTTGTTACTAGAACATCTATCTATCTATCTATCTATCTATCTATCTATCTATCTATCTATCTATCTATCTATCTATCTATCTATCTGTCTATCTATCTATCTATCTATCTATCTATCTATCTCTCTCTCTCTCCCTCTATATATATATACATTTATTTGTTTGTTTGTTTTTTTTCCGTCTATCTTTTTTCCACCTCTTGGTATGTGGTATTCTCTGAAGCATTAGATCAGTCATGACTTCCATGCCTAATTAGCATGTTTGGTTGGCTACCCTCATTACGTGATCTGTCTGCTACGTCTCTCTCTGTTGTCTGCCTTTACACTCAGTGTCATCCAGGTCAATAGTGTCAGTCCTGCTGGCCTGCCAGTGGACCCTCACCACGGCATCTTTTACCGCTGCCTTTACCGCACAAGACTGTGTTTCTCATTCATTTATCCATCTGTTTATTTATAAATGATTTATTTTGTTTGCGAGAAATTATTGTGTTAAGCGTGTACTGTCGTACACACATGCACCAGCTGAGCCCAGAGTGGTCTGACTGTGTCCCGTTCACTTCCTACTGGTCTCACTTACACACTGTTCAGATTACAATCACAATTAGATACCATTCACAACTCAGACAACCCTGAGAAATAAAAACACCTCTTTTACCCTTCTTTCTTTCTTTCTTTCTTTCTTTCTTTCTTTCTTTCTTTCTGTCTTTCTGTCTTTCCGCCCTGGTCTTTCGCCACCTCTTACCTAATATGAAATGTGGAACACTCTTTTTGTCCTCCATGTTCTCGTTATCGGAGAGAGTGAGTTGGCATAGCTGTTTGTCTGTTTGTCATAGCTGCGCCGCATTAGTCAGACACTACCAATATCCCAACCAATCATGCGGCTCTCTGGAGGATTCCTGTTGGTCGAGCTCACTGTACTGGTCACCAAGTAGCCAATCAGGGCCATATTTCTCTCCAGGTTAAGAGAGAGGAGTTACACCCTGTGCTTGTCTGCAGGTTTAAAGAACAGGCAGTGTTTGTTCTCCAGTCAGACAGAGAGAGAGAGAGAAGGTGTTGGTTTGTTGAAATGCCAGGGCTGAGTGGGTTCTCTCTCATTCCCCCATTGTTTCTGTGGCAGTGAGTGGGTACATTGGCCAATTACTGGTGATCAAGGACTCTAATGTGGGAAAGAACCTTCAGCGCTTGGTGTCAGCCTTCAAAATGAATGAGCCTGTGCGTAGGACAGGGACAGAAAGAAGAGAGAGAGAAAGAGAGAGAGAGAAGTGGACCACAGAGCCAAAAATGAATAAATAAATTTTAAAAAATTAATAATAAAAAAAAAAATATATATATATATATATATATATATATATATATATGTGACTGTGTGTGTGTGTGTGTGTGTGTGTGTGTGTGTGTGTGTTTGTGTGTGTTGTGACGGATAGGTTCACATCCACCCTGCTCTGGCTTTTTGTTCATTTTCAAAATTTATTAAAGAAGGAAAGAAAAAAAATTATGAGATTTCCCCTCTGGACTCCATTCTGAAAGTGCCCCCCCCCCCCATAACAAACTCTATATGGGTATGAGTGCATAATTAATAGATATGTCAAAGAAAAAATATGAATAATTTGAATGAAAGTAAAACATGATGTACTTTTAATATTAGCGAGACCAAATTACTGTACCAAACATGTTTGATGGGTTCATTTTTAGTAACTGATGGTGAATTTTTAATGAGTTATGCAGAATTGACTTGTAGGAGAAAAAAAATAAAAAACTCATGGACTGGTGATGTGTTTGATTTTTCTCACCAGGGCCAAAGTAGGGTTTCAACAACCTCAAAAAACTCAGGACTTTTTCAACTTTTTCTTTCTTTTTCTTTTCTTTTTTTTTTTTTTTTAATCTAGTCCGTGGAAATAGCTGGTGAAATAGAAAGATGGGAAGCGGAAAGATAATAGCAGAACAAGAAAGAGAGAGTGACAGAGAGAAAGAGAGAGTGACGGAGAGAAAGAGAGAGTGACAGAGAGAAAGAAAGAGAAAGAGAATGAGGTGCCATGTGGTGCGTCTGTGAGTGAGTGAGTGAGTGAGTACGGAAAAGGAAGCAGAGAACAAGAGGGAAGAAGGGATGTTTGTTGGGTGGAGAGAGAGAGAGAGAGAGAGAGAGAGAGATGAATGGTAGACAGTGGTAGGCTCAGCGGTGCTGCACTCTCCGGGTTCTCACTGTGGTTGAGCCGCGGTGGATGGCTTGGGTCGTGCCTGGGCCCTGGCCAGCCGGATAGATTACAGTCTCTGTGAGAGAGACGGCATTCTGAGAAACTAACAGGCACCTGAACCATACTCATTCATTACAAAAAGCACAGGAGAACAACATCCGCCAAAGAGTCTGTTAAATATGCCCAGACCCCACCAGCAGCTACAGCCCCTCAGACAGATGCATAAATAGACAGACAGACAGACAGACAGACAGACAGACAGACAGATAGATAGATAGATAGATAGACAGATGGATAGATGGATTGATAGATGCTGCATTGACAGCTGAGGGAATCTTCTATATGTGGATGATGATGGTGTTGATGGTGGTGGTGATGATGATGATGATGATGATGATGATGATGATGATGATGATGATGGTGACAATGGGGTTGATGATGTTGAGAGTCTTCCACACTGGATCGCTGATGACTCTCAAAGCAGACATCTTACGTTCTGGTAGCACTAATTCTGTGAGAGACAGAGTCACCGTTCCGGTCGTCCTTTGACGATTTGAGCCTTGGTGAAGAGCTTTAGAGAGACAGATCGGAGTGACAGCCTGTGTGCTCTTGAAACTCTTCCTGCTGCTGGAGTTCTTGCCAGAGTATCTGTCCCCACAGCTATGCCTTTTTCCCCCCTGTATTCTCTGAGAGAAATCCTTGGTTCTTGTTCCCCCTGTATTCTCTGAGAGAAATCCTTGGTTCTTTGTGCAGGGTGACAGCCATACGTATTGCCTTTGTTCCTCCTGCTCCTCTCTGTCGCTCCGTGATGACTGTGTTCACAGGTGTGACCGCCTGCCACGCATGCTACTGCATTCTGATAACATCATTCAGCTCTCTCTTTTTCTCTCTCTCCTTCGCTCTCTCTCTCCTTCTCATTCTCTTTACTTTGTCTTGGAATTCAACAAGTTTGATCCTTGACGTCTTTTGATTTGACAGGGCTAAAGAGTCTTGAGTTCAGTGTATGGAGTCATACTGTAGTTTTACTGGTTACATTTTTATAACGGCTTATCCAAGGTTAGACAGTAATTACTGTCTATCTATCTATCTATCTATCTATCTATCTATCTATCTATCTATCTATCTATCTATCTATCTATCTATCTATCTACCTACCTACCTATCTATCTATCTGTCTATCTGTCTGTCTGTCCATCTATCTGTCCATCTCTCTCTCTCTCTCTCTCTCTCTCTCTCTCTCTCTCTCTGTGTCTGTTTATGAAGAGAGGAGGAGACTGTGAGATAGGTAGCCCAGTGTGTTGGTCTCCTCTTGCTTTATGTAAATGGCAGCATTGATCCGGCCTGTTGCCGTGGCCTTTTAATGAAAGTCCTGACCGCGACAGTGAGCACAGATTAATGAAGAGTAGCTAGATAAACAGTGCCCGTCCCCGGCCTGTGCCGCTCACTGCATCGATTACCCAGAGTTCCACAGAGACGAGAGCCTGGGGCTCCGCTTCAAGCAACAGCTATAACTCAGCAAATACACTCTTCACATGTATCTCCATATGTCTCTCATACACACAGACAGACTGGCTGAAGAAAAAATGATCGCCGGAAGACCAAGATACACTGATTGATTGATTGATTGGTGTGATTGGTTGATTCGGTATTTCTTGTGTTTGTCTTTTGAAGTTTAAAGACTTGGACGCTTTGTTGGTTAACACAAAGCCGTTCTCCTCGGGGACTGTTCACCGGACAGTGAAGCTAACAGTAGGTTTCTGAGGTTTATGAGTGAAAGTCATCCACGCTCCACAGTCACAGGCACATTTGGGAGAGAAACGGCTCAGACTGTGGGTTGAGTCCTCTTCACTGTGAGTGTGATCTCCTCATAGCAGAGACGTGTTAAAACTACACGCCTGCTCTGATCTCTTTTTGTCCGTGGTCCTTTATCTGATGTGTCTGCCGTCTGTAGTTCTGACTTCTTCAGGGTATTGCAGTGGGCTGTTGTCTAAGGAGACGTAAAGACAATCCTTTTTTTTTTTTTTTTTTTTTCTTTTTCCTCTCTCTTCTCACTCATCTTAAAAATTAGGTGATGAATATTACATGCAACCCATGCCTTGTTTGTCATCCAACTTTTTAAATCCAAACAGACCTTCAACAACTGATGGGACATGTTTTGGGTGACTGTCCAGTTTTTTGTTTTTTGTTTTTTTTTTAATTTGATGTGTGTCTGGAGAGAGGGCTGGAGAGACAGAGAGGCTGTTGGGGGTGGGGGGGGGTACAGATGAGAGAGCCGGAGAGAACAGTAGACATCAACTATAAAAGGCAGTGGTTAGTGAACAAAGACTTCTTCTCACTCTGGTGGGGGTGGTCACAAACAGCTGAGTGTGCAGAGACTTACCTGTGTCCAGGTGTGTCATTCTCTATCTCTGAGACAGTGCTGTCCTCAGAGGACAATTTTATTCTCCCCTCTATCGATTGAGCTGTACTGGTGGGGTGATGAAGAGGAGAACAGGACAGACCAGGTGATGAAGAGGAGAACAGGACAGGCCAGGTGATGAAGAGGAGAACAGGACAGGCCAGGTGATGAAGAGGAGAACAGGACAGGCCAGGTGATGAAGAGGAGGACGGGACGGGCCAGGCGGGCTGTGATGTTCCAACTCTGAGACACAGGGGGTGTGTAAATCAGGGCGGGGCTCCAAACATGTCAGGACACGCCCATCACGTTGACTGACGGGAGCTGGGAGCAGAGCCTGCGAGTGGATTCCAATGGAGGTGGAGCTGACTGATTTATTGGTTTATTTCTCAGAGCTGTCACTGTGTGTGTGTGTGTGAGAGAGAGAGAGAGAGAGAGAGAGAGAGAAAAAGAGAGAGAGAGGGGTAGAGGAGACATGCAGAGAGCTGGACACCTATTTCTGGAGCCTGTTTGTCTCTGAGTGCAGCTGATTTAGAGGCAACAGACTGATTCATTGGACGTGAAACAGGAGGGCGGGGTACCGGGGGGGGGGGGGGGGGGTGGTCTGATATGTGTTAAACACATACTAATGAGCCTTCTCCCTCCCCAGAGCCACTCAGACACAGCTGTCAGGACGGAGAGGGGGGGGGGGGGAGGTAAGGGAAGATGAAGTGAAGGAGTGAGAGGAATGAAGAGAGAGAGACAGAGGAGTCAAAAAGAGAAGAGAACTTGAAAGTAAGAAGACTGTGATGGAAGAATGAAGTGCAGGACAAAGTGAAGTGAAAAAGGAGACAAAACTTGAAAGTTAGAGAGTTAGAGGTAGAAGTTTTTTGGGGGGGGGGGGGGCAGTCAAGAGGAGGAGAAGAAGAAATGAATTGAGAGGACTATTGATGGAGAGGGTGAATAGTGATGGATGAGTAGAAGGATGAGTGCGTTGTATAGATAACAGAATCCTCATTAATCTGCAGCTGATTCAACCCAAAAAAAAAAAAAAAAAACCCAACAGAAAAACTTTAAAAGTTAAAAGCCGGAAATAAGTCCCATTCTCTCTGCACTCAGTTGAATTGTGGGTAAATGTTGAAATAATTCCACTCTGTGGCTCAGTGAGTCCATGGCTGTGGACCAGCGCAGACAGATAATGGAGTGGATATTTGGAGTGTGATGGAGGCTGAGCGGAGTGGTTTGGCTCCTTTACTCTCCTCTTTCCGCGCACACAGGGGTGTTAGCGCCTCAGATGATGTGAGAGCGGATGGCGGTGGGTGCATCCATCATCGGCGCTGAGGACAATCCCAAAACTGTCGTCCCGTCATTTCGCATGAGCACCGCAAATAAATCACCGATCCTCCGCTAGAGCCCAGATAGAGGAGACAGTATGATCATCCATTCATAAAGAATGACAGCGTGGAGAGAGAGAGACAGAGACAGAGAGAGAGACAGAGACAGAGAGAGAAAGAGACAGAGAGAGACAGAGAGAGAGAGAGAGAAACAGAGAGAGAGAGAGAGAGAGGGATGGAGAGAGAAAGAGAGAGAGACAGAGACAGAGAGAGAGAGAGAAACAGAGACAGAGAGAGAAAGAGACAGAGAGAGACAGAGGGAGAGAGAGACAGAGAGAGAGACAGAGAGAGAGACAGAAAGAGACAGAGAGAGACAGAGAGAGAGAGAGAGAAACAGAGAGAGAGAGAGGGATGGAGGGAGAAAGAGAGAGAGACAGAGACAGAGAGAGAGAGAAACAGAGAGAGAGAGAGACAGAGAGAGAGAGAGAGACAGAGGGATGGAGGGAGGGGAGGGGTCCTGGTGGCTGGTGAATTCTCAGACAGGCAAACGTATCACAAGGGTTAATGGTATTTTTATTTCTTTATTTTTTTTAATGTGTCTGTTTACAGCGGAAGGTGATTTATGCATTTTTTTTTTCTCTCTCTCTGCGGACTATATGGAGGTAGGTTGAGCTGCGTTACGAGGTTACAGTCGGTTAAACTCTAAGTTTTTAAATGCGTCCATATTGCATAAATGCTAAACTATGCACAGATGTACAAACTCAACTGTAAAGTGGAAGTTGTGAGGTTGCATATCATAAACTCTCATCTGCATCTCAGTCAGACTCAACTAGCATCAATTATTAAAGCAAACGGATCATGAACATTTTACCAGATACCATACTAAATATATATATATGTAAACATAGAGATGCATTTTATTAATATAAAAAAATATATATGCTTGGCACTTTTTTTTTTCCCTTTTTTTTTTTTTGACCAGTTATCGCTGTGGTACTTGCTACGCACCCCTAATCCCCCCACCCCCACCCCCGTTCAGAGTGAGCTTTTTCTACAGCCTCTTTCCATGGAGTGAAAACACCAATGTCCATTGATTTCTTTCTTTTCTTTTTTTTTTTTCCTTCCCCCTAGAAAAGGAAACTGTAGTTTTCTCCTCATGGCTGCTCTCTCATCCTTGAAAGACAAATGACCTGTTTGTAGATGTTTGTAGACAAGAGCAAACCCTAAACTTTACCTTTACTACACCTACAGTCCTGTCTCTCTCTCACACACACACCAGTCTGACACAGCCATTGCCTTTACTACACCTACAGTCCTGTCTCTCTCTCACACACACACCAGTCTGACACAGCCTTTACCTTTACTACACCTATAAACCTGTCTCTCTCTCACACACACACAAGTCTGACACAGCCTTTACCTTTACTACACCTACAGTCCTGTCTCTCTCTCACACACACACCAGTCTGACACAGCCATTGCCTTCACTACACCTACAGTCCTGTCTCTCTCTCACACACACCAGTCTGACACAGCCTTTACCTTTACTACACCTACAGTCCTGTCTCTCTCTCACACACACACCAGTCTGACACAGCCTTTACCTTTACTACACCTATAAACCTGTCTCTCTCTCACACACACACCAGTCTGACACAGCCTTTACCTTTACTACACCTACAGTCCTGTCTCTCTCTCACACACACACCAGTCTGACACAGCCTTTACCTTTACTACACCTACAGTCCTGTCTCTCTCTCACACACACACCAGTCTGACACAGCCTTTACCTTTACTACACCTACAGTCCTGTCTCTCTCTCACACACACACCAGTCTGACACAGCCTTTACCTTTACTACACCTACAGTCCTGTCTCTCTCTCACACACACACCAGTCTGACACAGCCTTTACCTTTACTACACCTATAAACCTGTCTCTCTCTCACACACACACCAGTCTGACACAGCCTTTACCTTTACTACACCTATAAACCTGTCTCTCTCTCACACACACACCAGTCTCACAGCCTTTACCTTTACTACACCTACAGACCTGTCTCTCTCTCTCACACACACCAGTCTGACACAGCCTTTACCTTTACTACACCTATAAACCTGTCTCTCTCTCACACACACCAGTCTGACACAGCCTTTACCTTTACTACACCTTTAGACCTGTCTCACTCTCACACACACACACCAGTCTGACACAGCCTTTACCTTTACTACACCTACAGTCCTGTCTCTCTCTCACACACACACACACCAGTCTACCAATTATTAATAAATCCAAGACTTCTGTCCTTCAGTTGGGACACATCTTGCTTCACACATTCAGTTCTGACTGCCTATCTTTGGCAATTACAGTGGAAAAGTCTCACTCTGCTATAGATTAATTAGCTGCTATCCAGTTTGCGTCTAGGCTAATTACATGGTTTTACGTGGTGAAGCTGATGGTGTCTGGGTCGTGCGTGTTCTTGTGGGAAAGTAGATATGGAGTTTAGTTAATGGAGAGGTGAATAAATTATTTGTAAATGTGACGTGAAACTCGGCCACTGTCTAAGATGAGATGAAAATTGAACGCAATCGCAGGTGCTTTTCACAGCGTGTAGTTCCAGAACCTTCTGTGCTCTGGCAGGTTCTATGCTTTTACCTAAAGCACACCACACGCCAGCCAACGACAGCAATTTCTCTGCCATTACCTTTGATTTGCCATAGGCCCTAATGCATTACCTCTCTGTCATTACCTTTGATTTGCCATAAGCCCTAATGCATTACCTCTCTGTCATTTCCTTTGATTTGCCATAGGCCCTAATGCATTACCTCTCTGTCATTACCTTTGATTTGCCATAGGCCCTAATGCATTACCTCTCTGTCATTACCTTTGATTTACCATAGGCCCTAATGCATTACCTCTCTGTCATTACCTTTGATTTGCCATAGGCCCTGAGGCATTACCTCTCTGTCATTACCTTTGATTTGCCATAGGCCCTAATGCATTACCTCTCTGTCATTACCTTTGATTTGCCATAGGCCCTAATGCATTACCTCTCTGTCATTTCCTTTGATTTGCCATAGGCCCTGAGGCATTACCTCTCTGTCATTACCTTTGATTTGCCATAGGCCCTAATGCATTACCTCTCTGTCATTACCTTTGATTTGCCATAGGCCCTAATGCATTACCTCTCTGTCATTTCCTTTGATTTGCCTTAGGCCCTAATGCATTACCTCTCTGTCATTACCTTTGATTTGCCATAGGCCCTGAGGCATTACCCCTTTGTCTTCTCTGGACTAGACAACTGAGGCCTTCCCTGCAAAGTCCCCCAAGTGTTAGCTGTTCAAACAGACATGGCTTCACGCACAAACACATACACGCACGTGCGTGCCGCGCACACGCACACACACACACACACACACACACATACACACACACACACACACACACGCACACAGAGCTGTGACCTGAGCTGTTCTGTTTCATTAATCACCAACAAAAATGAACAAATGAGTGTTTACTCTGTGTGTGTGTGTGTGTGTGTGTATCTGTGTGTGTGTGTTGTGTGTGTGTATGTTGGATACGGTGTAATCTGCCTGATGTCAAGTGTCACATGGCGTCCGTTCGCAGGGAGCGGATTGAGGAATGTGATTGGTGGAAGCAGGGGGCTGCACTGACCTCTGTTTGACTTCTCAAGTTGTTGTTTTTTTTTTCTTTCGTGGAGGAGTGGAGAGAGAGATGGAGGCCCATGCATTTGCATGTATTAATGTGATTACAGGTATACAACGCACTGCATCTCACTTAAGATTCTGGAGAGTTTTACAGCTCCCGCCACACTCTCAGTGCAGAAGTGTCATCTTTCTTTATGTGTGCTCCTTCATGTGATCTCTCCTCTCCTCTCCTCTCCTCTCCTCTCCTCTCCTCTCCTCTCTTTGTTCATCCATCCATGCATAAATATACATCTCTCCTGCTGCTCTGTGAGGCCAGGGGAATGGAACCCAGGAGAGAACGGTGATGTCATCACTGGAGGCGGGGCAGAACATTCAGTATGTTCCGCTTCATTAGAACCGTGGGAAGGCCAAGCTCCTGATACTGAAGCATTCTGAACAATTCTAAGATGAACATCCTTTTCTTCGGTTCATACCTTTACTTTGGCAGTCTCAGGTTGTGTTTGTGTGCATTTGTGTGTGTGTGTCTTTATATGTGTGCATGTGTGTGTGAGAGCTGAGAGTGACGTGAAGCGGTTTGGCGTCGCTCTGCGCTTCTCTGTGAAGGGCTTTTGCGGGTAACGAGGAGAGATAAAACCTGTGTGATTGCATGTGTTTGGTGCTGATGTGTGTCTAATATGACACACTGTCTGATAGTGATTGTGTGAACAGAAACAGGCTTTAGATTGGGCTGACACTGAAACATGCCCCCCCCCACAGAAACTCAGCAATACAGTCCAGCAAGGTCTGTGCAAGGACTTTCACTTCAGCCCCAGTCCATCTCTGTCTGTTTGTCTTGTCTGGATTTTTTTCTGCATATGGTCTTCAGGTTCTGTCTGTCCTTCTTTCCGTGTTGTTTTTAATATTTTAAGGGAGCCAGTCACCGGCCTTGTAGCACAGTGGCAGTGGTCTGTAGGACCTGGGCACATTTTAGCAGACGTTTACACCTGATACCAGAACCTGAGAACAGACCCACCGGGCCTCCGGCCACCTCTGCAAAAATGAACGCTGACACACGTCACAACAATGTAATGGCACTTCCTGCCAGCCACTGCCAATGTTACCGGTGTCAGGAGAGTGTTTTAAAGGGTTGATGCTGCACGGATGTGACACGGAATCTCTCTCTGGGAGTGTGTGTGTGTGGGTGTGTGGATGTGTGTGTGTGTCTTTGTATGTATGGGTGTGTGTGTGCATGCGTGCACACGCGTGTGTCTGCATAGGTGTTGTTACGAGCCCAGCCTTTTTTCTTAAAAAAGGACCAAAGCAGGACGCAGTGACATAAAAAGCCCACACCGTTCCGTACGCTAAATCTTTTACTTTGCAAGTTTAATGAAGATTAACAAAACTCACAAAATAAGGGATCGAGGTGGTCGCAGATTACAACAACAGGTAAACAGAAGACAAGATAATAAAAAAAACCCTCACGCTTTCTACCTCATGCACAAATTAACTTCCCTGGCTCCCGTGAAAAGAAAAACATGAGTCTTCCGTCCCACTTTCTGCTATCCTCACTGAACCTGACCTAAAGTGCTCAAAAATAAGTGCCCGCCAAAATATACCCGTTCACAGAAAAGAAACCAGGTGTTTACAAACTATGACGACATTAACTAACACAAGAAACTAAGTAACAACCACCATAAACGAAAGATAGTTTCAGCGTCTGCCCGAGGGAATCGGAGAATGAGGGAGAGAGACAGGCATCTTGGGACGGGTCGCTTAAATAGGAGTAGCCCCGCCCGCAAACGAATCAGTGTCAGACTCCACCTACAAGAGAACGGACAGATGGAACAGACAGAGGCAGCAGCAACATATAATTTCATCACTAACCTCCACACATGTGTGGGTGTGTGTGTGTGTCTTTGTATGTATGAGTGTGTGTGTGCATGCGTGCACCTGCGTGTGTCTCCATAGGTGTAAATGTGTGTTTGTGTTTCTGATTGTGTGTGTGTGTGTGTGTGTGTGTGTGTGTGTGTGTGTTGGTTTACCGTAGCGGATTAAGCAGCTTGTTTGCAGTGCATTAGTGACGGTGGGACAAAAGTTGGAATCCCATTACACGCAAACTCACTCACACACTCACACACACACACACACACATACACACACACACACACACAAACACACTCATTCACACAGAGCATGGTTGGTTGGATTGGGGCTGTTGTGAGTTGTAATGGGCGGAGTTTGTGTTGCTGGCGGGTGAGTATGGATCTCACAGGAGCAGTGGGCCTGACAGTCAAACAGTGGTCTCTCTTTGTCCTCTGCTCTTACGTGTTAAAACTGTGGAAAAAGTCTAAACCCCACTGACATAACATCAACTTCAGGGTCCTGATGTGGCTCGATATCGCTCTCTCTCTCTCTCTCTCTCTCTCTCTCTCTCTCTCTCTTTTCCTTTTATGCTCTCTCTCTCTCTCTCTCTCTCTTTTCCTTTTATGCTCTCTGTCTGTCTCTCACTCTCTCATCTTTGCTTTGTTCTGCGGCACCTCTGTCAGCACTCTGATGTATGTGTATAGGAAGGTGCTCTCTTGTGTTTGGAGTGTGTCTGTTTGTCTGTGTGTGTGTGTGTGTGTCTGTGTGTGTGCGTGTGCGTGTGTGCGTGGGTGTGTGCGTGTGTGTGTGTATGTGTGGGCGTGTGTGTGTGTGTATAAGCAGAGACAGTGAGATCATGTCAGTCCACTGTGTGTGGATGTAAGACTCCCCCTCCTCTCCCTGGTTCCACCCAGCTGGAGTGATTGGTTTGTTGGTCCAGTGAGGGCTAAAGGTCTGGCCTCTGTGCTCACTCTAAACATCACAGTCAGATCATGTATTTCATCCCAACCATTAGATCCTCTCAGGACTCCGTGCCCAGCCTAAAGAGCATGTGTGGATATATGTGTGGATGTGTGTGTGTGTGTGTGTGTGTGTGTGTGTGTGTGTGTTTGTGTGTGTGTGTGTCTGTGTGCGACTCTGTGGGTGTTGGTAGTTTAAGTGTGTACACACACACACACACACACACACATCATTTTCCCTTCCAATTTCTCTGACTCACCTGCTGGAGGCAAGGGGCACCATTTACACCTTAAACGTGTACATGCACTTTTATAGACCCAGCTACGCACTCTCTCTCTCTCTCTCTCTCTCTCTCTCTCTCTCTCTCTCTCTCTCTCTCTCTCTCTCTCTCTCTCTCTCTCTCTCTCTCTTTCTCTCTCTCTCCCTCTCTGACTGACCTGCTGGAGGCTACAGTTCCATTTACACTTTTAAACATGTACATGCACTTTTATACTCAGCTACACATACACACACACACATCATTCTCTGTCTCTCTCTCTCTCTCTCTCTCTCTCTATCTCTCTCTCTCACACACAAACACACACACAAACACAAACACAAACAATCCATCCCTGTAAGTAGTCTTTATTGAACTTGTATCAGTGTCACAGACACTAATCTTTTCCAAAGGACAGTCATTGATTTTCAACTGTATTAATGATGTATTCACTTTCTCCTAATCACAACTCACATTGACTTTTTCAAGTCAGTGCTGAAGTCAAGACTGTTCTCTGTAAGTCAGTGCTGAAGTGCATGTTGTTCTCTGTAAGTCAGTGCTGAAGTGCATGTTGTTCTCTGTAAGTCAGTGCTGAAGTCCAGGCTGTTCTCTGTGTGTCAGCACTGAAGTCCAGACCGCTCTCTGTAAGTCACTGCTGAAGTCCACACTGTTGTCTGTAAGTCATTGCTGAAGCCAAGGCTGTTCTTTGTAAGTCAGTGCTGAAGTCCAGGCTGTTCTCTATGTGTCAGTGCTGAAGTCCAGACCGCTCTCTGTAAGTCACTGCTGAAGTCCACACTGTTGTCTGTAAGTCATTGCTGAAGCCAAGGCTGTTCTTTGTGAGTCAGTGCTGAAGTCCAGGCTGTTCTCTGTGTGTCAGCGCTGAAGTCCAGACTGCTCTCTGTAAGTCAGTGCTGAAGTCCAGGCTGTTCTTTGTAAGTCAGTGCTGAAGTCCAGGCTGTTCTCTGTAAGTCAGTGCTGAAGTCCAGGCTGTTCTCTGTAAGGGTCTGCCTCGTTGTTGAACATTTATCTTCCCAGATAAATCACTTGTTTTTTTGTTTGTTTGTTCCCATTTCTTTCTTTATTTATTTCGAACTGACACTGTTAATTGTGTGATGCATCTTTCACTAACACAATTACGAGTGTTGCCTCGGTATTGTAGGTTCAACGCGTTTCACTTTTGTGTTTAGTAGTGTTTGCCAAACGTGTTATCCTGCGCTGACCCTGCAATTAAAAGGCTAAATCATTCATTCCCTGACCTTAGAGGACCAGGTTCATTATCAAAGCAGTAGGACAGATGACTTTCAGCTCTCTGACTCAGTAAAAATGGATTAAAGCCTCTCTTAATCAGACATTACTTTACCAGCATTAACTTTCTGTACGAGCGCAAACTATAGTCTTGAGCTTTTTGCCTGCTTGCCTTTTTTTTTGGGCCTGAAAAGAAGCTGTCTTCTTCACTAGCTGGACACGTCAGTACTGAGTCACACCAATGTGAGTGTGAATCTAAAAAGAGAAAGAAAAAGCCCTTTAATTCTGGCACGTTGTCATGATACATCTTTTTTTTCCCTTCATTCCTTACCCCTGGAGTATAATTGGCTGTTGTGTTCATTTTCAGAATTAAACTTTGGCATTAGTACATGTTACTGTAATATATGATCAGTTACCTCATTTCTGCATGTTACATCCAGATGATTATGGAAACGCA
>NC_044506.1:7301950-7324450 GCF_902362185.1 Chanos chanos | reverse complement strand
CACCTGGAACCAAAGATCAGCTTCCACCAATGAAAAAAGAGGGTGGTCCCCCTCTTTATTTTGTTTGTTTGTTTGTTTGTTTGTTTGTTTTCTGCTCATCTTTTCCTACTCTCCCTCAAACACCACTCCCAACAGTTCTCAAATGTGTCTGTTCATGTCTGGACTTTTCTCTGGTTGGTGTCACTGTGGTGTTGTTTATTTATTTGTTTGTTTGTTTGTTTGAGTGGGTGGAGGTGGTGTCAGATAAAGGGGGCCTAATGAGAGGACGGGGGTGGTTATTTTTAGACAAGTCAATACTGTGACATTTCTGGATGGTGTGAGGCACAGAGGAGAGATGGCCGTGAGAGAACAAGAGAGAACAGCTTCACCGTGGCCAGTAGTCTTAGGCTTTTCTTTAGCTTAACCTTTTTAATAAGACCCCCGGAAAAAACGTTTGAACCCCCCGTGGCCAGTAGTCTTAGGCTTTTCTTTAGCTCTACCTTTTTAATAAGACCCCCGGAAAAAACGTTTGCCCCCCCCCCCCAGAGAAGTGAAATCTCAGTCTTTTTCTGCCTGGTGAATATCAGTGCCGAGTGACCAGTCGTGTCACGCCATGCCCCAGAGCTGTGTTACACGCAGTCTATTCAGAGGCATTTGATGACATATGCATGTCTTATGGAAGAGTGGACATGGATATTTCATCTGTTTAGAAGTACTCAAAAGGCATTTTTTTTCTGTGTTTTTATTTTTTATTTTATTAATTTTTTTTATGTGTTTGTTGATCTATTTATATATAATAATTTTTGAGCGCGTTGGAGTGGAGATATTGATTGAAACTACTTATGTAATATCTCTCAAGAGCAGCACCTCTGGGTTATATCTGTATCAGAGAGTAATAATGACAGGTTTTATACTTCCAGCATTTCTGACAGATGTTTTGGGCACTATGAATGAATTATTATGTGACAAGCAGTTTCTCTGTGACGTCCTCTCCCTCTGTTCTCCAGTAGTGTGGTGGGGGGAAAGAAGAGATGTGGTATTGATTTGGGTTTTTTTTTTTTGGCCTGGTCTAATTTGCTGACCAAGGTTCAGAAAGTATACGCTGCTTTATCCTCAACTGGGTTTGAATTGACTAAAATGACAGTGAATATGTGCTGTTCTCAGCATCACATCAAACTCTGTCTGCATACAATGAGAAAAATAGACTGCTACATCTAAAACAAACAAACAAACAAACAAACAAACAAAAAGTGTCGCCATGCATACCTAATATACTTATACAGAGCTACGTTTGCTCCGTCTTGGTAGCAAATTAGTATTTATTATTATTATTATTATTATTATTATTATTATTATTATTATTATTGTTGTTGTCATTATTATTATTATTGTTATTATTATTGTTGTTGTTGTTATTGTTATTGTTATTATTATTATTATTATTATTATTATTATTATTATTATTATTATTATTGTTGTTGTTGTTATTATTATTGTTATTATTATTGTTGTTGTTGTTATTATTATTATTATTATTATTGTGGTTGAGTGTTAGTTAATATGAGTGGGTGGTGTCAGAGCCTCCTTGTTTAAACACGGGCCAATGACATTGGTCCACAGGTGCCAGACTTAGCCCTGTCCTTTTCTCTGGGTATTCAGCCCACTGATTGGGACTTACTTCCCACCGGGGTGAAGTTTGTCCCCCGTGTGCTAACTGGCTAAGGCAAACTTTCGGAAGTGTTAATTTTCCAGTTTGAAAATTTCCTGTAATTGCACCCAGAGTCGTTTTTCATCCGTTAAATGTCCTCATTATTGCACATTTTTATAAGAGGGCATTGTTCTCGAGTGCTTTCCTAATTGTATTTTGTGTGCTGAGTGTGCATTAAGAATCAACTGTCTCTATGTAATGGAAAATTAACCCAAGCCTGGCAAATCAGCTCTGAGAGATTAAGCAGAGGCAGAGTAAGAGTCTAACGGGGTGTGGCTTCGTGCCCTGTGACACCTGACTTTTCTCTCCCTTTTCTCTATCTTCCCCCCCCCCTCCATCCCTCCGTTCAGCATGTGAGTGATTCCTCATTACGGGGCGATGAATTGTCACGTCATTCAGCGAGACAAGAATCAACAGTTCTCGGTCTGGCTGGTCACTGTAACCAGGGCATAGAGCATAGAATGATAACAAGGGATCGCCTAAATTTGGCTGAGAGCGAAGTCAACTATTGTTATTGTAGATGCATGAACACGCGTGTGTTACAGTCACTTAGAGGGTGTTGATTTCCTGCGCTTTTATATCTCAGTTCAGTCTGGTCAGTGTCTGTTTATATCAGCCACAAAAAGGTACTTTCTCAGAGGTGATTTGACTCTTGGTGAACTTAGTTGTTAGAGTCCCATAGACTATCATTTTAATATTAGTCACTCATGTTTTCACAGCTTGTTTGTATTTGCACCTGGAGTGGCTTTAGCTTAGCTTAGTATCCTGCCGTGTGTTCAGGATGTCCAAGGTTGTGTCATAACCTCTGACTGTGTTTAGGATGGAGGAGACGGTGTCTTAACATCTGTGTTAGTGTTCAGAGTATTAGCCATGACATATGAAGTGACTTGACTGTCCTGCAGTGTGCAGCTTCACTCTCATTCACTGATCACACAGTGGTCGCTAGTACTGCAGCTGAACATGATATCGCTCAGCTCTTGCCCTCTGGCCAACACACATATAAACACACACACACACACACACACACACACACACACACACACACACACACACAGTGTCAATGAGTGGCGTCTTCTCTAGCCCCCCCCAACCCCCACCACCGCCCCAAACACACACACACAAATGCAGAGACACAACTTTCTAATTAAGGAGAGAAGTGAGCACGAGCCCTGCCACTGTAAGAGGCTGGCTCTCCCTCAGAGGCTGGAAGTATCCACACCTGTAGGCACTGGCCCACCCACAGACCCTCTAATTAACCAGACAACAGTAAACAAGAGACCCCTGTGTCCCCCACTCCACCACCGCTGCCCCCTCGCCTGGAGCACAGAAAGAGGGGGAGAGACGGAGGAGAAAGAACGAGAAGAGAGAGAAAGAGAGAGACAGAGGGAGAGAGAAAGACAGAGAGAGAGAGAGAAAGAGAGGAGTTCTGGATGGTTAGTCTCACTGAGGGATAAAAGGAAGGAGAAGAGGAGTGAAGAAGGAGCGAGTGGGCTGTAGCTGGTTAGTGGTGAGGAGCGGGATGACCACCTGTTTATTCGCCAAACGTTTGACGCCTCCTCCGTGCGTCTCACAGTTTGGAAGGAGAGCAGACATCTGCACAGCCCCATAATCTCTCCTCTGCTGTGCTTCTGGCTAATTAAAACCCCTGTGCAAAACAAGACCAATTTACCATAATGAGAGAGAGAGAGAGAGAGAGAGAGAGAGAGAGAGGGAGAGAGGGAGAGAGGGAGAGAGAGGTTGTGTAGGGGGTTGCTGTCTCTGATCTCCATTTTACTGCCAGTGTTAGAGCAGACACAATTCACATGTCACTGTTCTGTGTTGTCAGGGTTAATTCATTTCAATATGAACAGGGTTTAAACAGCAAACACACACACACACACACACACACAAACAAGCAGACCAAAAAACATGCACCAAAGGGCAATGCAAGGTTCCTCACTCCCTCAAATAGACTTTTTTTTTTTTTTTACCTTCATCTTTTTCATTTCCTATCTCACATGACAGTTTTTGCTTCAGTATTTACAGAGCCGACATACTGTTCTGTTTTTGTTTGCTCATTTTTCCTTTTTTCTTCTCCTTTTGTGTGTGTGTGTGTGTGTCCGGGGGTGGGGGGGTATTTAACTAGTGACGTCTGATGCTTCCACCGTGGTGTAGAATGGGTGGGCAGAGTTTTCGGGGGAGTGGGTGCTGCCACGGAGCTCAATCTCTCTTCTGTTTGACTTTCACCCTTCATCTCACAGCTCCGTGGGGTTTTTTTCGTTTTTTTTTTTATTATTATTCTTTTTCCTTGAGAGGGGGGTAGTCCTGCCTTTGTTTGCTCTAGTTAATATCTTTCTTTTTTGGGGCAGGTAGAATTCTGGGCTGCAGTTGAAGCAGCGTGGTTGGACAGTGATAAATGTCTTTCTTATTCTTTTTCGGGGAGATGGGCTCCGTTCTGGTCTTGCTGTAGGGATGGCGTTGAGGCCATGGTCATGTTTGAGGGAAGGGTCAGAGGCTTTTGAACCAGACTTAACGCTGTGATGATTTTGGCCACAGTATGTGTGAGGGTTTTTTTTTGTTTGTTTTTGTTTTTTTGCATTCCCTGGGTTTAATGGGACAGACAGAAAGGTTGATTTTCTAGGAGTTTCCACAGCATAATGTGGTTGGACCAAACACCACTAAGTCGTACAGTTTCTGAGACCCATCTCCTGTTTTGATCGAGTTTAATGTGTGTCATGTTGTATTTTGTAACTTTGTTCATATGTTTTGGCATTAGTGCATTTTTGTTGTACGCTGTCATTTCATATCAAAGCTGGCTCTGTCTCTGTTAGCTTTGGCTTTATAGGAGGAAACAGCCTCCCCCCCCCCCCCGCCCCCCCCCCCCCAAAGGGAGCCTGGATTGGTTTGAGCTGACTTAACCGCAGTGGCTAGCCGGGTGCTGACACGTGTCCAAATTCAACCCTCGGTTGTCCTGGCCTCTTTCAGGTCCTCTCTCCTCTGAGCTGCGTCTTCTGTGATGTCTGATGCCTCTGTCTGTCCCCAGAGCGACCTTTGGCTGGAAAGACTTAAACATTATACAGCTTTGCCCTCAAAACATCCCATTATAGCTTCTTCTCCCTCCTTATTCCTGCAGAGATCTATAAATAATGCAGGCCGCCACTCTAATTTTGGAAGCGTCTGTGCTCTTTATAGAGATCTGAGCTATTTTTACCCCCACCTTCACGTGCTGCTGGAGGAGACCTCAATAATGGAAGAGCTGGAGGAGTGAAGGTAAGATAAGGTAACGCTAGGACTTCACTTCCAACGCGTCTTTTTGTTTCCTCGCCGTTTAGAGATTTAAAAAGAAAAAAAAAAAAAGGCCTCATCTAGTCTGGCCTTTTTTCTTTTAATTATGCATCTCTCTCTCTCTCTCTCTTTCTCTCTCTCTCTCTTTCTCTGTCTCCGTCAGTGAAAATCAGCCAAGCGTTTCTCTGTGCGGGTTTTGTCATTTTTCAGATATCAGCCTTAGATTTTCACTGAGTGTGCTTTTCCATCAGTCTGCTTTGTCGTTTTACAGATACCTCCATCACATTTCCCCAACCAGCGACAAAGACGGCATCGTTTGTGTTCATTAGCGCTGCGTGGAGCAGTCTGTTTAGACTGATCATCAGCCTGATTGATTTACATAAAGGTCGGCCCTGTTTGGGTGTCAGGTTCATAAAAGTGCCAAATGAAAAATCCATAGTGAGAGATTAAAATGCTGTGAGGTGTGTGTTACGCACGGACGAGCTTTCTTTTCCCTCCCGCCTTCTCTCACCGTGTTTCTCGAAAAACAGTGTCCTTGTCAACGTTCGTCTGATAAGCACTAAGCACCAGTGGCTTACTAACATCAGAGATGATACAGTCATCGGCATGTGAGAGTAGGCCCAGACTGCTGCATTCAGCCTCTGTTTTCTCCCCCCCCCCCCCCCCTCTCTCTTGCGCTCTCTCTCTCTCTATCTCTCTCTCTCCCCCCTCTCTCTCTCTCTCTCTCTCTTTCTGATTTCCCTTTAATCTTGACGCTGCTATGTACCCAACACTATAATCAGCACTAGTGAAAGAAGAAAACACTTGAAAATACTATTTATGATCTAGAAATGACAAAATGATTGTTTACTGTTGCTTTTTATTCATTTATTTATGTTTGTATGGTTTTTTGTTGTTGTTGTTGTTTTAATTTCATCTGAGCCACGTGGAAAACAGCAAAGCATTTGCTGATGACTCACTCCTGAATTCAAACCAACTACATATTAATGACTCTCAGGACCATCCAATAAACACCCAGAGACATGTCCAGGGAAGGGGGCCGTGTTTGATCTTAAAATTATGCTCAGCTCTGCTCCATCTCATCTGCAGAATAGCGGCCCGTACCTCCTGATCTTTCAGGCTTTGATGTACTGTCTCTTTTTTTTTTTTTTTTTTTTCTTTCCACCTTCATTGTTGAAGATGTGGCCATTAGTATTCTGCTCCTTGTCTTTGACTCCCTGTGATCAGTTTAAGAAAAATAGGAGTTTTGTAATTGTCTGAGGTAATTCTCCTCATCATCGCGGATTAAGGTCAAACTGTAGAGGTTGTCAGCATGGTGCCGTGGAAAACAAAGCCCTAAACGTCTGACTCAATTTCTCATCTCCTTCTAAAAGAAACGGAATGAAAGAGGGCATTGTGATGTCACGGCGGAATCTTACGCGTGGGCCAATAGAATGTTCCGCTTGTCTAGAATCAGTGGATGCTTCTGCTCACTGAGGCATGCTTGCTTCTTTAGAGAAGTCGTAGAATGTCCTAGATATGATCTGACATTTTTCACTGTTTACTTTAGCGGAGAATCGAGACACAGAGGAAACCTATACTGAACTAACCTATACTCTGTAGACCAATTTTTCGACACGCTGTGGGTGCACTCTGAAGCTCTTTTCAGGGTTTTATTTAACCAAGGCAGTCTGAGACATGTAATTTTCTAGCTCCAGGTGCTAGACTGACTGTTCCAAATATTCAGATGAATAAATAGTCCTAGCAAATATGATGATGCATATTTCAGTCGTTTGAAGGTGGGAGAACATCTAGAGTGTGTTAGGTCTGGATGGATTTTATTAGCAGGGTGTGTGTCGGTTTGGTTTGGATTTTTGGCCTCTGATATGACTTCGCAATTATTCGTTATTTACCTTGTTTTTTTTATTTATGGAGTGAGTTTGTTTATGTATTTGTCTGTTTTCTGTATTCATGCAGGCTGTCTTTGTTCTGTTATCCTAAAAGCATCAGTCTTCCTGCTGTGGAATTTCTTTTCACGATTATGTGGGACAAATTGGTGTTTGTTTGTTTGTTGATGTTGTTGTTTTGTTTTTGAAGCATGGCCCCTGTGAGGCTGATTTTCAGCTCTCAGAGAGTAAATTATGTCCTTTGGTGGCCTCTCAGAATGTGGGTTGCGTGTTCAAATTCACCCAAAACAACATCAAATCAGGCTTTGTTAATGGTCCATTCCCCTACTAAAGCTTTCATTTGCAACCTGCTTTCGTGAAAGTGCAATTTAAACTTAAACTGTTAAATCTGTAGTCAATAGATATTTTGCTCTGCTATTACAATTAGAAGGAAGCTTTACAATTTTAGTTATTTATTTTATTTTTATTCCCTTGTATAGAATAAATATTATTATTAGCCAAAGCTGCTTTGTGTGCACAAATGTAAATGGCCTTTTTGACACAATTAGGGCTGTGTTTTCAGCACTCAGAGGAACAGCGGGCATTGCCTATGGCAAAAAATGTTTCTGAGTTCTGTTGCCGCTGGTTGATCAGAGTCCTTCTGAAGCTTTTAGCCAAAGGCAGTTGCTCTATATTACATTGACTCTGTCTTTCTCAGTCTCAGACAGTCTTGGGCAGTTACTCCATATTACCCTGACTTTTAGGCAGTTACCCCATATTACATTGACTCTGTCTCTCTCAGTATCAGACAGTCTTGGGCAGTTACTCCATATTACCCTGACTTTTAGGCAGTTACCCCATATTACATTGACTCTGTCTCTCTCAGTATCAGACAGTCTTAGGCAGTTACTCCATATTACCCTGACTTTTAGGAAGTTACCTCATATTACATTGACTCTGTCTCAGTCTCACACAGTCTTAGACAGTTATACCATGTTAAACTGACTGTCTCATGCAGTCTTAAATAGTTACCCCATATTACACTGACTCTGTCTCAGGCAGTCTCAGAACAATTACATGCTTTGACAGAATGACAGAAAATCCTTTTCATTTGTTTTGGTTTGGTTTGGTTTGGTTTGGTTTGTTTTGTTTTGTTTTGTTTCCTCAAACAGTCCTTTGTGAATATTTCCGACATCACATCTGCGATGAATGGATTGCGCAAAAAGTATGCGCAAAAAAGCCGATATCATTTTAGATCTCTTATCAAAAATGAACACGGATTTGCATGTAAATCTAATTCAAAGCTGTCAGAACTTGTAAATTCTGGCAATTCCTGAGTGTCATCTTCATACAGATCATTAATAACAGCAGAGCGGAAAAAAAGAAAGAAAAATAAGTTTCAGAAATCAAGTCAAACACTCACTGACTCCAACTGTTATTTTAGAACCCTCTTATCAAACGTTGACCCCCATGTCAGGTCAGTGTTTCTCTCCGGATCCGAACGATGCTAATCAAAAGCAAGGGGTCGTTGTTACTCCACGTTACCCTGCTTCATTAATAATCAGAAAAACCTCACTACCCAAAAAAAAGAACGAAAGAAAAACAGCTGAGGCAAGTTCCCTCTGAAACTGGATTGAATCGATTCATTTTCCTGAAGGGAGATCAGAGGTCAGATATGTGTAAAAAAAAAAGAGAGCTTAATTACAGCCTATTACAGTCTGCGTTCTGTCAGGAGGGCGGGGTGAAAGAGGCTGATTTGAGAACGTGATAGGACATGTCAGGTTAATGAAGGAACACCAACTGGACAAGACAGGTTAATGGTTCACGATGACAGAGTGCGACAAGGAGAGAGAGAGAGTGGAATTTCAAATCTTCTCTCCCAGGTCAGTACAGACTCTCTCTCAGTGTGTGCGTGTGTGTGTGTGTGTGTGTAGATTTGTATAACGATTATTAATGATTACTTTTAAATGGCTGCAGTCTTATGTGTACCATCCTATGTTATTGTAAAGTGGAGATTTGATGGTCAGTCAATACTGAGTGTAGGAGCTGTATGTGTACAGTTCTCCTGAGCCTTTTAGAGGTTTCTCTTGGTTTGGCCTGAATGCTAACAGTGTTGTGAATGGTGGGTTAAGCATGTTCACTCTGCTCTCAGTAGTCAAATGGTCAGCAATGATTGCTGACAGTAAAAATCAGTAACTCAGATAACAACTTCTATTCACCACTGTTTCTAGCAAAAACGTACAGCCTACTGCCGGTGGACCTCACAAACGTATCTGCCTTATCTTTAATGTGGACCTGACAACACCCGCCCTCTTCTGCCACACACACACACACACACACACGCTCAAACACATGCACAAACACACATGCACAAACACACACACACACACACACACACACGCACAAACACACCCACACGCACATACAGATAAACATACACACACACACACACACACACACACGCACACACATACACACACACATACACACACACACACACACACGCACAAACACACCCACACGCACATACAGATAAACATACACACACACACACACCCACACGCACATACAGATAAACATACACACGCACAGACACACTCACAGACACACACAGGGTCCCTGTGGAAGCTATAAGATGACTGTGCCTTTGTTTTGTTCAGCCTGTTGCATTCATCTCCAGAATGTGGAGGAGAGGCCTGTAATTACAGACTGTTTTAAATACAGTACCTCTGTCATTATCCTTCAGCAATCTGACACAAACACTCTCACTCGCACGCGCACACACACACACACGCACGCACGGACGCACGCGCACACACACACACACACACGCATACACACACGCACTCACACACACGCACACGCATACACACGCACACACACAGGCACACACACACACACTCACACAGACAGACAGACACACACACACACACACTCGCACAGACAGACAGACATACACACACACACACGCTTTCTCTCTCTCTAGCTCTCTCTTGGCCTCTCAGCCAGAACTGAGGAAATACATTTAAGAGCCTTTTTGATGATGAAGTTTGCCTTTGGGCTGTTAGGGAAACTCACGTACTCTCTGCGTGCGTGCGCGCGTGCGTGTGTGTGTGTGTGTGTAAATGAGAGAATACATCTATCTCTGAGGAGAACTCGTAGCATAAATAATTGAAAAGCATCTTTGTAAAACAAATCAAAGGATATATCTTCACCCCTGTCAATTGTGCTGAACTTCAGTTTTTCTCTCACTCTGCTGGAGCTGTGCTCTCGAAGGAAGACTCTCTCTCTCTCATGATAACTCTGTCTATAAACCCAACAAGTAAACTAGCTAACAACACTGAGGAGAGGAAGACACAGACTAACCTCTAATGGGACTGAAACCAAATTTTATTCTTACTTAAGTTTCTGACGGTAATTTAGCCCATGAGAATTAAGATTCTTTTAAAACCTACTTCAGTATTTCAAACTCTTTGTCTTCATGCAGACCATGATTCACTTGAGCTTATGGTTTAAAAAAAGAATATATATATATGTATATATATATATATATATATATATATATATACACATATACATACATACATACATACATACATGTAATAATGATAATAATAAGCACACGCCCATGACGGTGATGCAGAGGGTAGTTCTGTCAGCTGCAGTGTCCTGAGAGCAGATTCAGTGTGAACTCTGTGTGACAGACTGTAAGGTCCAGCCAAGTGCAGAATCAGCACCGCTCCTCTACAGGCTCCATCTCTCTCTTTCCCTCTCTCTTTCTCTCTCTCTCTCTCTCTCTCTCTCTCCCCCCCCCCTTCTCTCTGTCTCAGAGGATACCACGTATCCATTCAGATCTCTCAGGACTCTGCTTCTGTACCCTGGGCTGGACTGAGTCCAGGCTGGTTCTGGCCTGTCATCAGAGAGTGAGCCTTGTTTGCATGAACCTGTTCAACCATCCTGTCCTCAGACTGGAGCTGCTAATTTGGCCCTTGTGTTAGAGCTATTAACGGAACGCTTAAATATTAAACTAAAAAAAGAAAAACCTAGAATGAAAGGTTCTGACACTAATGTTTGATGGTTGAGTAGAGTGTAATTTTTTATTTTTTTTTTTTGGCCAAGGCATAACATGGTTAGGGAATATTCTGGTCTTTAGACTGATCAGTTCTGTTTCACTGTGAAGAGCAGAGGGTGATGCAGTTTTCTCCTGTGAGCGGCAAAGTCACCAGAGTTTTGACAAAGTCATCTCAGTGGGCATCCTTATGAAGGCTCCTGTATCATGGATCCTCTCTCTCTCTCTCTCTCTCTCTCTCTCTCTGTCTCTCTCTCCCCCCCTCTCTCTGTCTTTCTCTCCCCCTGTCTCTCTCTCTCTCTCTCTCCCATTCTCTCTCTCTCTCTCTCTCTCTCTCCCTCTCTCTCTCTCTCTCTCTCTCTCTCTCCCCCCCTCTCTCTGTCTTTCTCTCCCCCTGTCTCTCTCTCTCTCTCTCTCTCTCCCATTCTCTCTCTCTCTCTCCCTCTCTCTCTCTCTCTCTCTCTCTCCCTCTCACACTCTGTCTTTCAGACAAACTATAGCACACGCTTCTGTGCCACACTCGTCTCCACTTCCCTCTCTCACTCTTTTCTTTTCTTCCTTCGTTTTACCTTTTCCTCTGCCCTGTTCTCTCCACTGGTTCTTAACACAGCTTAGTGCTATTGAGTGTGGTGGTTCTGTGGAGCGATTGGCATTCTGGGCCCTGGCTCCACGTTGCCATGGTCACCTTTACAGCATGCCACATCCAATTCTCCCAGCACTGTACTCCAAACAAAACACACACACACACGCACACACACACACATGCACACACACACAGACACACACATACACAAGCACTACAAAAAAATCTTCCCAACCTCTCCACTTTCTCCCAAACAAAAAATCCAGCGGCAGAAAAAAAGTTGCATAATCCACGCCACCGGGCAAACACGTCAGTGGCGTTCCGACGCGTTCAAAGCTTTACATAACGAGTAACAAAAATCCTCTCTTCCTATCTCTCCACCCGCTCCAGAGAGGAGAGGGGCGAGGCGGGGGGAGGGGGAATCCTCAAGTTGTCACGTCAGAATCCCGTGTCACTCAGAACGCTTGTTACCGTGACGGTTCTACCCTCCCACGTGGAGAACGCGGCGTAGAAGCACAGGCAGCGTAGGAGGAGGAGAAGAGTCCGTCAGAGAGAGTATACAGGACAGGCTGCCCTCTCAGCTGTCACGACTCCTCTTCCTCTGTGTTTTAGTGCCACATACAAACACAAGATTTCTCTGTGTTTTAGTGCCATATACAAACACAAACACAAGATTTCTCTGTGTTTTAGTGCCATATACAAACACAAACACAAGATCTCCCTGTGTTTTAGTGCCATATACAAACACAAACACAAGGATTCTCTGTGTTTTAGTGCCACATACAAACACAAACAAAGATTTCTTTGTGTTTTAGTGCCACATACAAACACAAACACAAGATTTCTCTATGTTTTAGTGCCACATGCAAACACAAACACAAGATTTCCCTGTGTTTTAGTGCCATATACAAACACAAACAAGGATTCTCTGTGTTTTAGTGCCATATACAAACGCAAACAAAGATTTCTCTATTTTTTAGTGCCACATACAAACACAAACACAAGATTTCCCTGTGTTTTAATGCCACATACAAACACAAACAAAGATTTCTTTGTGTTTTAGTGCCACATACAAACACAAACACAAGATCTACCTGTGTTTTAGTGCCACATACAAACACAAACACCAGCTCACATGAGATTTCTGTGCTAGAGTGCTAAGAGAACAGAAGTGTGCAGGTATGATGAGGAAATGAAGGTTTTCTTTTGAAGTGGTAACTGTCCACATGCAACAATTTCTCCTTTGATTGGCTATGTTTTATTTTTGTTTTGTTTCTTTTCTTTCTCATAGAATGCCACACTCTATTACAACTGTACTGTCATACAACTTGTAATTTCTCCTGTCTAAAAACTACTGTGTTGAGTTTGAAGGGACTGGCAAATGTTGATGGAGATTTGGCACCGTAAAATGCCTGTAGGAATGTAAAGAAATTTCCTTGGGCCGGAATGTTCCAGCATGTGTGAGGAAAAATCAGGAATCATCTGTGTGGAAAAATAAGACAAAGAATGACAAAGACAGGCTGGCTTTCAGTCGCTTCCTCAGAAGGATGACAGCGGTAAAATAATAAAGTGCTGTGGAGAAAAACGAGAGCTTTTCAACCTCTTCTGTAAAACTGAGTACGTTTGGGTTTACTAGAATTCGTCCCTGACTGTAGAATTCCCTGTTTCTCTCAGCGTCGTAAGTCAAGCGGTTCACACGGCAGTTACCTCGGCCGAGTCAAGTGAGGTTAACACAGGCCTGTTCTATTAAGTGTGAAGACAACTGCATGTTTATCCTCACCATGTGCTGCGATGTCCCCTCAGTGTAGGGCAGTGTAACATGGTTCTCTATGCATGTAACATGGTTCTCTATGCATGTCGCTCTGTGTTTTCTCTCTCTCTCTCTCTCTCTCTCTCGCTCTCTCTCTCTCTCTCTCTCTCTCTCTCTCTCTCTCTCTCTCTCTCTCCCAAGCCCCTTCTCTGTCCCTCATTGCATTAGAAATCACCTCGGTTGTTATTAGCATGCAGTCAAAGCAGGAATGTTTGCTTCATTAAACCGTCTACGTGCTGGTTATGTCCAGGGGCAGAAGCGATCCACCTTTCATTAGTTTGTGTTAAATGAGCTTATGTTATCTGGAGGTATGGTGGGGGTGGGAGGCAGGGGCGGGGGGTATGGTGGGGGAGGGGTGGGGTTAGCGAAACAGGGCGGGTCTCGTCCTGGCCTGAGGTGTTTCCTCCGACAGCGTTGAGTGTCTCAGGTAAAGTGTGTAATTTGCATAATTAAGCAGAGATGGTATTAACGTGCAGGGGCTTAAACAGGAGGAGGAGGAGGAGGAGGAGGAGGAGGCGGCTAAACTGGAGCGATTAAATGAAACGGGGGGGAAAAAAGTGAAAGTGTGTATAACAGCAGGGAGGAGCGAGCTCTTCAGAGGTAAAGCCGCCGTGACAGGGTTAACGTTACAAGCGTTTGTTTGAAATTCACCAGAGTAAACCCCCTCCACCCCCACCCCCACCCCCACCCCAACGCTTTACTCCGTCTTCTTCAGCAATCTGTTCTATTGTTTAGCAATGCTGTTTATTTTTCCGTTCTGAACCTTTTGTTTTGTTTTTTTTTTTCCTCTCTCTCCATCTCTCTGTGCTTATGTTATAAGAGGAGAAACTCAGCCGGTAATTCACCATCACTCTCCCCACCACGGCAAATATTTGAGCTCAGTGTTTGTTTTGTGTCATCCAAAGCCAGGGAGCAACACACCCCTGTTGGGATAATGCATTTTTAATATACTCCTCTTTTCATTCATTTGTTTGTTATTTCGTGACAATTGTTACTATTGTTCCAAGGAGACTGGGGGTTTTACCTTCATTTGGCATATGGCGACTTGTTTGTTTAGATGTTGAACAGTTCACCTGCCTGGAATGGCTCTTTACGCGTAAACAAATGCTTACAAGCTCCCCTGCTCATGGCAAAAGCTGCTAAGTATTTACGATTACGAGAGTCACATCCTTCATGTTTTCAAAGTGAATCATTATTGTTCTGACAGAAAGCACCTCTCATCGACGCTACGTACATAAAGCAAAAAGTTGCTGTCAAGACACTGTTCAAGTTTGAATTTTTGTAGCCGCTTAGCGCTAATGATTCATCGCTTAGCCGCTTGCCCCGGCCGAACATGTGACTCCAGATTTAATAGCGTGTGACGGACGCTAAGATGTCAATTCTGTCAGGTCTGTGAATCAGAGAGATGTTCTTCTGAAAGGGTTTGATGTTTAATAGAAAAGGACGGGCCTGGTGAATCACTTGATTACGCCAATCACGAAGAGCCCTCAGAGATCTTTTTTTTTTTTTTTTTTTATCCCGTAATGAAAAGGCAAAATTATCCTCGCTGCTGATTTAGGTTGTTAACGCAGCACACGGCACTTAAAAATCTAGTCGAGTCCACCGTCAAATAGTCATTTTATCCTCTGTCTCAGAAATATTCGGTTTGAGTTGAAGGGACGCAGGAGAAAAGTGAATAAGCGTTTAATTGGAGCGTATGTGTGATGTTCAGGACCACCGATGTAGACCAAGCTTAAAAAAAACAGCGTACATGTGCAAATTCAGACCAGAGAATACCGTACACACGCATAAAAAAACGGCAAGCCTGACTTTGGTCGCTGACTTTCATCCGTGCTTGACACAGGAAGAGTCCACGTTCCCCAAAATAGCTTCAAACCCAGAGTCAGTATTATCACATATTCTCTGCTCTACAGTGGCCGGCTCTGGCTTTGCGCCCTCAGACAGACTTGACTCCGTTTGGCTCAGTTTCATTTTGTGAATACCCAGCCCAAAGCTGCTCCCCAGTGCCTCCCCACGACATCCTCTCCTCCTCTCCTCTCTTTGCATCTCAGACGCAGACCCTGGAAACGTCTGATTAACCCTAACCCTAAACACACGACCCCTTCTTGACCCTTCTGATAGACGGGGCAGGGAGAGCGACTGAGGACGAGAGTCCTGACTAGAGAGGGCGTCGATAATCGGTCTTCCCCGTAAGCGAATCGTGACATTTGGGTAGCATACGGTTAACCACCATGCAGAGGGGTTGGGGTAAATGACTCAGACACAACGGGCTAATCAACACCACTGCTCCAAATCCCAATTCCGTTCGCTTGTTTTCACGTCCGTTTGAGTCCAGATCCATCCGCCGCTTGAAGAAAACTCTGATCCATTTGGGCTCGTATTTAATCTCTTCACCGTCATTACAATGGTGAAATGAACAATTATTAGCTTTCAGTGCAACACGGAGATAATTGCATCCCATTCTATGAGCTGTCAGTGATTGATATGCTAAAAGAGGCTCTAAAAATTCAGCAGTCAGGGCCTGGTGCTGGGGCTTATATGTCAGATAGCGGTAGCAAGTGTCTCCCTTAGAGACTCTGTGTGTGTGTGTGTGTGTGTGTGTGTGTGTGTGTTTGTGTGTGTGTGTATGTTTGTGTGTGTGTGTGTGTGTGTGTGATTACGTGCAGTGATGTTTGTCTCTCATATTTTGTTCACTGAGGTTTGTAGATTCGTGTCAGCGCAACTGCTGAACTAAGGAAAAAACCGGTTTAAACCAGTCCGGCTTCCCTGTCAGGAGGTGGACAGATGCATCAGGTCCTTTCATGTAAAGTTTGGTGAAAAAATGAAGTCATTGCTCAGTGGTTTGGAGAAAACAGGGAACACAGGGGAGGAGAAAAAAAAACAAAAAACGGTAGTTCAATTTCATACAGTGCTTCCCATGTCGCTCTGAGACGCTGTACACACCAAAAACAAATCCCTGAGCTGGGTGCCAGAAATTGCTTTAGGAAATAAATATCAGTCTTTTGTCTTTCTTTTATTCTGTTTTGGGGTTTTTTTTGTTTTTTGTTTTTCATTGAAGCCACACATGTGTTCTCCATTCCTGATGGATCACCACTGTTCACCACCAGTAGCGCCAGTTGTGTTAGGGAGTCGGTAATGAGGTATAGTTTTAACAGCGGTAATGATGAAACCTCACTTCCCTCCCTGAACAGCTATCTGCCCTGGATCGTGACATTCCATATTTGGTATTCCCTGCATGACTTCCTCCCCGGTCCACACACACACACACACACACACACACACGCACACACGTAGAGGGAGCCTGAATCGTCGTGCTTAGATATATGAGCATCGGTCTGCGGTAATTTAGCCAGAGGAGTTGTCGATTTCAGCAGCCGCTGCGCCTCCCGTCTCCTCAGGCCTCCCCCACAATATCCCGCTAATCAATTTCTCATGAGTAAACACGATTATGAAGCCTGGCTCAGCTATTGTGACAGATGACCTCCTCTGAGACTCCGTGGTATCCACTGCCTTTACGTCTAATGGGGGCTCTATTCAAATGGCAGAGGCATTGATGGTGCAGAGGGCTGAGGAGCAATGATTCTTAATGTGGCTCCTCTCTTAATGAAGTCGTGGCGTTTTGCTTTTTGTTTTCGTTTTTGTTTTTGTTTTCTTTTTCATTCTCCCCCCCCCTCCGCTCTTCCATCACAGCGTTTGGGAGACGGAGAACCTCACAGTTGTTTGTGTCCAATGCCTCATCTGGTGAAGGAAAGTGTGCGCAGTGAATTCTGATAAATCGCTATGAGGAGGGCAAATAACGGAAGACCCTCTCTAATGAGAGAGAGAGAGAGAGAGAGAGAGAGAGAGGGATGGATAGCCATTAGCAGTAGCAGTGTTTTTAAACTGGTCAAGATGTTTGTGTTTTTTTCGCAGTTAGGATTAGTGGTTTCTTTGATAAATGTTCGTTCTTTCTTTCTTTCTTTCGTCGTTTGTTTTCCCTCTGTATCCAGTCTGAGGGAGAAAGAGGCCACATCATCTTTTCTCATGAAATCTCCTAAACTTCAAGCGTCCACTCTTCTGTCTCCTTCTAACTGCGGTTTTCCCGTTTTTCCCGCTCTTCAAACTTTTCGCCCGTGCGTTTTCTAATGGACCGCTCCTCGTTCATTATCTGTTTACCACCCCCAACCCTTTTCCCCATTACTTCTGACATTTCTGTGGTACACCAGTGCCCCGTGCATCTGACAGGTGGTATTTAAGAGCTCACTAATACACTTAGAGGTGGGGGGGGGGGGGGGGGGGGGGTTGGCCAGGGAGCCCGTAATTAAACTCAGCAAGCTGGCCCCTCCCCTGCAGAGAGTCTGGAACAGAGAGACGGTTCCTGACGGACAGCTGACTGGGCGCTGTTCATCTCCTCCCGCTCTGTGGTGAAGGAGCCTCAGGATCTGGTAAAGGTGTGATAATCGTTAGAGCTGTAGAGTCATGCAGGAAAGGGGGAAAAAAAAAAAAAAGGACTCCCATAATAATCCATTTTGAGATTATTCATTGTGAGAAAACTCAGCAGAAAATGGGATATGGAAAACAGGATGGTCCACTTTGGCTTGGAGGAAGCCGGGAAGGAAAGGGAGAGACTTAAAAAACCCACTGCTCTGTGATTCAATGCCATCCACTGTAGTGCAGTTCCAATGTGTTTGTCTAGTGCTTTCCACCAAAGATCTTGACTTGAAATTGAAAAATTGCAGACAGCACATACAGAAAAGATGACTAACACGTGACTACAAACATATGTTTCTAGTCATCATCTGCCAACACTGTCGTAGTCCTCTGTCATAAAGGATAATGGATTTAACACATACACTGAAACAGCAATTTAGGAGCACAGTCTATACTGTACTAGCTCTCCAGGATATTACTCAGTGGTGCTTTAGCATCACTGAGTAGTAGGAAGTGATAAAACATGCTGTACGTAATTGTATCTTTAATGTTTGTCAGCAGCCTTGTTCACAGCTCAGTGAATTCTTCATTTTGTGATACACCAGACAACTTTGAAACCAGTGATAGGGCATTTATTGGAGTGGCATAGTCTCAGTTGTGCCATTATGTTTATTACCAAGTTTACCATCCAGGACCAATGGAAATTCGTCATCATTTTAACCTGAGCATGACACTATTACTAAGTCAGCACTTGTTAGGTGGGTATATATATATATACACACACATAAACGTGTGTGTGCGTGTGTTTTTCCAAAAATTGATGTCCTCCTGGGTATCCAGTGTTCCAACGTTTATAAGTGGTATAAGTGTTGGTTTGGTTTGCCATCTGCGACGCTGTTTATCGGTGATTGCTGAACGCCAGAGAGCGCAGCTATTGGTCACTGGTAAATAAAATCTTCCCTCGTCGTCGATTTATTTTGTTCTGAGTTCATCTGGAATTTTCTTTTAGGCCTCAGCAGCTCTTTGACGGCCTCGGGGGGGCTTCCCAGTCAATCCAGAACTGGAATCCAATAGATCACACTGTGGCGATTCACTCGAGGGAGTGTGAAACAGAATGGTTTAATTAGGTGTGGAGATGAAGCAAATTGATTGTGAAGTTCTGAGGGGACTGGAAGCCAAAGCCGACAGATGAATCCAATACGACCCACAACAACGGACCCAAAATTACGACTAACCCTTAAGGAGAGGCAGTCTGCCAGTTTCAGAGGAAAACCCAAGCTATCTGCTGAGCTCCGCTTAGCTTCTCGCCTCCAGAACACAGCTGAAGGAAGAGCAGAACGTAGCTCCTCTAAAGGGTGTCGACCTGAGTTCGTTTTGCATCGCTGGCCAGCTAGTGAGAACAGCGATTACGGTGCGGATATGAAAGCAAATTAGCATCTGTCTCGTTGAAAAAACTCCACTCTGACTGTGTTTGTTGGCGTCCCTGTCGTTTGCAGTGCCGTTCACGCTCCACAGAAACGATGCTAATTTCTCCAGCAGTGAGTTAGAGTCATAGAAACACATTTAGACTGATCCATCTGGCCCAGAGTGAAGATCCACCTCTGCTAGCACCCTGCTCCAAACGGCACCCTGTCGTCTCTGTTTTAACACAGCCTGCTTTTTGTTTTTCCTAGGCTTTGTCACTCAAAACATTTATCTGATTTACAGAAATACCATTGAGTTCTTACCCCCAGATTGACGTCTGGTGCATTCCACTGACTGTGGGAACTATGCTAACAGAAGCATCCACACACCTGCAAACACTGGCTGTAACAGGCAAAGACCCGTTCAGATTTCAGTCTCACAAACTCCCACTGCTCTGAGCTATGGATGCCTGTTTGTTTGTTTGTTTGTTTGTTTGTTTGATTATTTACAACCCTGCAACTGAGTTATAACAATCAGTGGAATGAGTCAAACAACCAATATTCTGAGGTAAGAAAGGAATTCTCTTTCGTGGGTTGATATGTCTTTAAATACACGTGGATGGTATTTAAAAGCTCTTCAGGATAAATGTAACAGGAAATTAAAAAATAATTCTCGAAAGAAAAGACACTGAGTGAAGCCAACATTCTGCAATAAGATTGAATAGCATATTCCTCTGATCTGTGTTCAAAGAGTCATACACACACACACAGATACAGAGAGAGAGAGAGATGCCCTTGGAGTAATTCTGAAAGGAAAGCAGTCTTTGGAAAAAAAAAAAAAAAAGCCACCAAGGTTAAAAATGTCTTTGCTATCATTATCTTTAGAAAAAAAATGGTGAGAATAGACCTGTTTTCTTTTGAAAACCACCTGTATATCGGTCATGCCTGCCTTGTGTCAGGTGCCTCACACACTACAAGAGCTCTCGAAGTTAAACACCCATTGATCTTTTACAAACGATCATTTTCACATGCATGTCTGCAGGCTGAGAGAGTCTGAACTAAAGTCAACGCCAGGTGTGGCTGTGGTCACACGATACCTCAAAACTCCAGACAGCCAAAATAGATAAGCATAGAGGTGGGTGAGACAGCCAAAATATTGTATCACCATACTTTTCTTCTATATCACAGCCCATGAGATTTCCATGAGACATTGTTGGTTTTTGTTTGTTTGTTTGTTTGTTTGTTTTAAAAATGTTTCCATCCAGAGCAGTTTTTGTACAGTAGTATTGTGAGGCCCTGGTTTTCAGCTGTTTTAATCCTGACTGTCTCTTTGGTTAGATCAAAAGTGTATCTGTCACCTCTGTCCGGCCTTTGTTTGAGTGATCATGTGAGGAATTCTCTGATTGCTTTGGAGAGAAAAGTCGTTCTCCAGGTATTGTTTTTGCCTCCAACGATGAAACTGTGGATGAGGACGGTGCTCTCTGATGTGATGCATGTATCGTTAGACTCTCCACATGTGTCGTTGGGCATGCTTTGGTTTACAGAGGCTAAAAAGATTAGTTGCGTTGCCAGCCGTTGTATGAGCAGTATCTTTGCAAAGCTCGCTAATTACGGTGGATTGATTCACGTCGGATTTGGCAAATCTGAACCGCTTCCACATTACTGAAGTGGAAGCTATTTTTGGAACCAGCGCTTCTTTTTCAGCCATGCTGCACTCAGTTTACAGTCAAGCTAGCGCGTAGGGGAGGATAAAAGGTCCGTCAAGTGAACGTCCAACAAGTATGATTGTGTTACGGATACCACCTACAATACATTATTCTATTGGTTTATTGGACGGGATGAGTTGGTGTTCTCTGGAGTCATCTGGAGCATTAGAAAGAGATACAGTGTAAATTTGGGAGCAGTGTGTGAGTGTTGAGTTACAGTGTAAGTAAATGTAGAAGCAGTGTGTGAGTGTTGAGACACACTGTAAGTAAATGTAGAAGCAGTGTGTGAGTGTTGAGTTACAGTGTAAGTAAGTTTGGGAGCAGTGTGTGAGTGTTGAGACACAGTGTAAGTAAGTTTGGGAGCAGTGTGTGAGTGTTGAGACACAGTGTAAGTAAGTTTGGGAGCAGTGTGTGAGTGTTGAGACAGTGTAAGTAAATGTAGAAGCAGTGTGTGAGTGTTGAGACACAGTGTAAGTAAATGTAGAAGCAGTGTGTGAGTGTTGAGTTACAGTGTAAGTAAGTTTGGGAGCAGTGTGTGAGTGTTGAGACACAGTGTAAGTAAGTGTGGGAGCAGTGTGTGAGTGTTGAGACACAGTGTAAGTAAGTTTGGGAGCAGTGTGTGAGTGTTGAGACACAGTGTAAGTAAGTTTGGGAGCAGTGTGTGAGTGTTGAGGCACAGTGTACGTAAGTTTGGGAGCAGTGTGTGAGTGTTGAGACAGTGTAAGTAAATGTAGAAGCAGTGTGTGAGTGTTGAGACACAGTGTAAGTAAGTTTGGGAGCAGTGTGTGAGTGTTGAGACAGTGTAAGTAAGTTTGGGAGCAGTGTGTGAGTGTTGAGACACAGTGTAAGTAAGTTTGGGAGCAGTGTGTGAGTGTTGAGACAGTGTAAGTAAGTTTGGGAGCAGTGTGTGAGTGTTGAGACAGTGTAAGTAAATGTAGAAGCAGTGTGTGAGTGTTGAGACACAGTGTAAGTAAGTTTGGGAGCAGTGTGTGAGTGTTGAGACAGTGTAAGTAAATGTAGAAGCAGTGTGTGAGTGTTGAGACAGTGTAAGTAAATGTAGAAGCAGTGTGTGAGTGTTGAGACACAGTGTAAGTAAGTTTGAGAGCAGTGTGTGAGTGTTGAGACACAGTGTAAGTAAATGTAGAAGCAGTGTGTGAGTGTTGAGACAGTGTAAGTAAATGTAGAAGCAGTGTGTGAGTGTTGAGACACAGTGTAAGCAAGTTTGAGAGCAGTGTGTGAGTGTTGAGACACAGTGTAAGTAAATGTAGAAGCAGTGTGTAAGTGTTGAGACACAGTGTAAGTAAGTTTGGGAGCAGTGTGTGAGTGTTGAGACACAGTGTAAGTAAATGTAGAAGCTGTGTGTGAGTGTTGAGACAGTGTAAGTAAATGTAGAAGCAGTGTGTGAGTGTTGAGACAGTGTAAGTAAATGTAGAAGCAGTGTGTGAGTGTTGAGACACAGTGTAAGTAAATGAGCAGGTTTCTGCAGAATGTGAATGTTATAAACTCTGCTCTTATAATAGAACAGTGTACCAGCAACTCTGTCTCACGATACCTGCGATATTTCAATATCTCTGGAAAGCAAATTGTGGATTAAAACTGGCCACTGTATAATATCGTTGTATCGCATACCGCTGCATAGATTCACACAGTAAACAAGCTGCATCGATTTATGGGTGGACGGCTGGATGGATGGATGGATGGAT
>NC_044506.1:7279450-7294450 GCF_902362185.1 Chanos chanos | reverse complement strand
CCACAAGCCCTTTCACTGACTCGAAACAGTGACACTGCAGAGCTTTTGGTGGAGATCAGCGGACATTTTAACTGTCGCTTTCATGTCCCAGAGCTCAGTAAATACCTTTAACTTCCTCACATCACATAAACATCATTGTCTTTAAATTAATTTAATCTCTCTCTCTCACTCTCTCTCTCCCTCTCTCTCTCCCTCTCTCTCTCCCCCTCTCTCTCTCTCACTCTCTCTCTCTCCCTCTCTCTCTCCCCCTCTGTGTGTGTGTGTGTGCACGTGTGTTAAACATTAAACAAACAAGTTAGCAGTAAACACAATGAGACCAGCTTGTCTTCACCTGTCCTAAATGACAACCAGCTCAGAGGCCCAACCTATCAGAGACATTCAGTCTGTCCACTGAACAGCATCAGAGACATTCAGTCTGTCCACTGAACAGCTACAGACACATTCAGTCTGTCCACTGAACAGCATCAGAGACATTCAGTCTGTCCACTGAACAGCTACAGACACATTCAGTCTGTCCACTGAACAGCTACAGACACATTCAGTCTGTCCACTGAACAGCTACAGACACATTCAGTCTGTCCACTGAATAGCTACAGACACATTCAGTCTGTCCACTGAACAGCTACAGACACATTCAGTCTGTACACTGTACAGCTACAGACACATTCAGTCTGTCCACTGAACAGCTACAAACACATTCAGTCTGTCCACTGAACAGCTACAAACACATTCAGTCTGTCCACTGAACAGCTACAGACACATTCAGTCTGTCCACTGAACAGCCTCAGAGACATTCAGTCTGTCCACTGAACAGCTACAGACACATTCAGTCTGTCCACTGAACAGCTACAGACACATTCAGTCTGTCCACTGAACAGCTACAGACACATTCAGTCTGTCCACTGAACAGCATCAGAGACATTCAGTCTGTCCACTGAACAGCCTCAGAGACATTCAGTCTGTCCACTGAACAGCTACAGACACATTCAGTCTGTCCACTGAACAGCTACAGACACATTCAGTCTGTCCACTGAACAGCTACAGACACATTCAGTCTGTCCACTGAACAGCATCAGAGACATTCAGTCTGTCCACTGAACAGCTACAGACACATTCAGTCTGTCCACTGAACAGCTACAGACACATTCAGTCTGTCCACTGAACAGCTACAGACACATTCAGTCTGTCCACTGAACAGCTACAGACACATTCAGTTTGTCCACTGAACAGCCTCAGAGACATTCAGTCTGTCCACTGAACAGCTACAGACACATTCAGTCTGTCCACTGAACAGCTACAGACACATTCAGTCTGTCCACTGAACAGCCTCAGAGACATTCAGTCTGTCCACTGAACAGCTACAGACACATTCAGTCTGTCCACTGAACAGCCTCAGAGACATTCAGTCTGTCCACTGAACAGCTACAGACACATTCAGTCTGTCCACTGAACAGCTACAGACACATTCAGTCTGTCCACTGAACAGCTACAAACACATTCAGTCTGTCCACTGAACAGCATCAGAGACATTCAGTCTGTCCACTGAACAGCTACAGACACATTCAGTCTGTCCACTGAACAGCTACAGACACATTCAGTCTGTCCACTGAACAGCCTCAGAGACATTCAGTCTGTCCACTGAACAGCTACAGCCAACGTGTCAGAATCAGTCAGTACAGTCACTGTCAGCACTCTGTGTGTTTTTTAGGTGTTGTGTGTGTGTGTGTGTGTGTGTGTGTGTGTGTGTGTGTGTGTGTGTGTGTGAGTGGGTGGAATGGGGGAGAGTAGGTGCTACTGTTCAAACAATCTCATTTTTCCTCTTATGACTGAAAGTAGTCATGTGTGAAACAGCAAAGAGGCATTTTTCATTCATTCACTCTCTCTCCCTCTCTCTCTCTCTCTCTCTCTCTCTCTGTGTGTGTGTGTGGGTTAATGTCAGTGAGATGTATGTGGGTGAGGCTAAGTGGGTTGCTGTCTCATAAGCGTGACTGTGATGTGTGTGTATTGGGAGTCTTTACGGGGTGGATGTGTTTGTGATGAGTGATGGATGGGGAGAGGTAAACAGACACAGAGGTTCTGCCAGCTCACGTTGCCTCAGCGCTCATTTTGGCTCTGGACTGCTCAAATCTGATTTCATCTCAGATTTCCTCAAACTGCCCCGTGACTTCTGCTGTTAGCTTCTTTTTTTAATCTTGTCTACGTCCAAGTTTGACCCTCTCTATCTCTCCCCCACTCTCTCTCTCTCTCTCTCTCTCTCTCTCTGTCCAGATGTGTTGGTGAATGGAAAGCCGTGTGACTGTGATGTTGTGGCTGACTGTAAGGTGGGAGATGCCGTCCCATTGGAAGTGAAGTTGACCAATCACAGTAAGAATACAGTGGGGCCTTTTGCTTTGACAGTCGTGCCCTTCCAGGACTATCAGAACGGCGTCCAAAACTACGACCTCCAAGACGCCATCACTTTTATTGGCTCCAACACCTTCTACATCGATACGGTAGGACCAGCAGTTGTTACTGACAAATGTTATGAAAGTAGGACGATGAAAAATCTGCATTATACACAGTGCACAAAGAGGACCATATTTAACAGCTCACGTCTTTTTTGATATATAATTTCAAAAGGACGGTCTCTCATTTTGACTTCGATATTGATCCTGAGGAAACTCCTCTTTCCGTTGAACGCACTGGTTGCATTGGAGATAGCTGTACATGATGATGTTGAGTGACTTACGCTGTCTTAACACTTGATATCCGTTTACAGGTCAACCCGTCAGACGACTCGGTGTGCGTGGGCGCCCTGTTGTTCCTCTACACTGGAGATTTCTACCTGAACATTAAGTTTCAGGAGGAAATCAGCGCGGGCCGGGAGCTTCCCCCAGCCTGGTTCTGCCTGCCCAGCGTCCACATCAAGGCCCAGGAGGCCGTGGAGGCCGCCGCCTGAGGCCTGCCGCCTGCGACCTGCCGTCTGCGACCTGTCTGACCTTTTCACCTTTGACCTGCTGAGCCGGCCAGGCTTAAAATGGGGACTGAGAGATGGAGCAAACTGTCTGAACCCAGAGAAAGAGAGAGAGAGAGAGAGAGAGTAATTTATTAACGTGACCAATGGGCTGGTTCATGATATAAGATGACTAGTGTTCGATGAAGTTTTCACTGATTGGAGGATGCGGTCTGCCCGGGGTATGTTTATTTAAGTTCTCTGGGGAGCTGAGAAATCAGGCTTTGTTAAATGCGCCTTTAGTTTTGAATATGAATGTAAACCTTAGTCCTGTCTGTTAGGATCTGTTCCGGTCAGCACCTCTTACGTACCACACTGTATGCTGCAGTTTTAATGATCTCGTCCAACTGTCTTATCAAAGGAGACCTTGTCTCTCTGCAGAGGACATCGCTCCTTCTCTCTTCCTCTCTTTCTTTCTTTCTTTCTTTTTTTTTCTCTTTCTGTCTTTCTTCCTCTCTTTCTCTGCATGGGGAATGTGCTGATGACATCATGGTTGGACTAAGAGACATATGAATAGAAAATGTTTCATATCTGGATGTGCTTACAGTGTGCTCTCTCTATATCATCATTCTGTCCTTATGAAAACGAAATGATACGTTTGATTCAAATCAGTGATGGTTTATATGCATCATTTAATATAATTCATTTAATTTTTATGCACCTGTGGTCTGTTGTTTAGAGTTGTTTGTTTGTTTGTTTGTTTGTTTTTGTTGTGGGATGGACATGCATTGTGTATTGCATCAGTAGATGTATTTTGTCAGCATGTCACGGTTTCTGCTTTACTGGCACAAGCTCTGTCTAAACCAGTATGTTTGGTTCCCTTCTGAAATGTAAATATTATACCAATAAAGGTCCACTATAACAGGTAACCTGTCTCCTCACACTGAAAGTCTCTCATCATTAAAACAGCGGTGTGTTAATCACTCACACACCAGACACTCAGCACAACAGGACATCATATACACACCACACTTCCCAGTGGAATCCCTCACTGGGGCCTGGGACTGGTTAGAGAGATGGGGAGACTGACCCTGACCAGTGGGAAGTTTTGTTTTTGTTTTTGGTTTTTTTTTTCTTTCCCTAGGGTCATATGTATCAAGTTTCACACAGTTAGAGCGCCGATCCAGGATCAGTTATTGCCAGCCATAATCATAATAAACGCAGTTACGTCAACTCAGGGGAGCACTCAGTGATTCATCCCAACAGCACACACACACACACACACTACACACACAGAAAATGTCATAAAAGCATGTTTTGCTCCGTGTGTGTGTGTGTGTGTGTGTGAGAGAGAGAGAAACAGACTGCCTTACTGTGAGTCACCCTGCTGTTCACTTTGATGTTTCTGGCCAGAGCAGCAGGTTAAATTCTCACTGAACGCACACACACACACACACACATGCATACACACTTACACTCACAGATAGATAGAGAGAATCTGTTTAGAATACTTTAGAATACAGATGTCCCGTGAGTTTAAAAAAAAAGAAAAAAAACCTTGCCTCTTATCTTGACATTCAAGTGTTTTTCATGGGTCTGACAAAAGACACATCTCCAGATGATAGGGATAATGTCAACCATTATGAGGGTGTTAAAAAATCTCATTTCTTGCTGCACCAAAAGGAGACCTGGACAGAATGAGTTATGATTAGATGACTTGAGATTTCATAAGATCATAAAGTTATAAAACGTGTGTGTGTGTGTGTGTGTGTGTGTGTGTGTGTGTGTGTGTGTGTGTGTAATAGGGTGTACGTTTCTGCGTGACACTCTTCTGACTGTTATCTGTGAGTCATTGACCAGTTCAGCTTCAAACAAAAATACATTAATACACCAAATTACATTACAATCTGATGTCTCTCTCACGTCTTTTCCAGCTTTTGAAATCTCTCTCTCTCTCCCTCCCTCTCTCTCTCTCTCTCTCTCTCTCTCCCTCTCTCTCTCTCTCTCTCCCTCCCTCTCTCTCTCTGTCTCCTCTCTCCCTCTGCCTCTCTCTCTCTCTCTCTCTCTCTCTCTCTCTCTCACACACACACCAGTATATTGCTCTATAATAGGGGCCTGCTGTTGTTTCTGAGGGGTTTTCTCCGGGTCTTTGAGTATGTGTCTACTCACAAAGGCAAAGGCAAGAAAAATGAAAACAAAGACTTTCACTCCTTCTCTCCCACTGATACACGCTCACACAACACGATCCGGTTTGTAATCTGTCTCCACAGATTCTCTTCAGCTGATTCACAATCGCAACTTTAGCATGAAACAAAAAAAGAAAAATTGTGTGTGTGTGTGTGTGTGTGTGTGTGTGTGTTTTCCTGCCTTCTTGCTAATTTACTGACATCTCAGGGAGCTTGACTGGTGCACACCCACAGTGTTGGTTTGTAGTCCTCATTTGAACCCTGTGTGCTGAATGTTTGAGATGGGAGAAAAAAAAATTGGCATTTAGCTTCCTTTTCACTCTGTTCCTACTCACGACCCAAAGAAAGAACGAAAGCCAGTCAACATGAATAAGGAACGAGAGCTTGGAGCACTGCTTAAGAGAGAGAGAGAGAGATTCTGTAAAATAAACAAATAAAACACAACCTGTATTTTGTTTTTTTATTCTTATCTAATTCATGAGTTTTCTTTTTCTTTTTTCTTTCTTTTTTTTTTGTCTGGGGTATTTTCTGTTTCTGTTTGTGGCATGTTGCATTTTTTTTCATTCTTAAGTGAGTTTGGCTGTGAAAGTCAAAACCTACTTTGGAATATGTCTGGGACATTTGTATGAGGTAAGACTTGTTAAGTTGTCTGGCTAAAAGTTGGAGGCAAAAATAGAAGCTGTTCTCTGCTGTTCTGTGTTTAGCCTCATTAGAACTGCACTCAGGGGCTGACATCCTAAACATCCCAAAGCATTTGTCTGTGCTGTGTGTGAGAGACAGTACTGAGAGAGAACACATCATCAGATAGCTCTCTCTCTCTCTCTCTCTCTCTCTCACTCGTTCTCTACCCCCCCTCCCCCCCGCCTCACACATGCATTTTAAAATATTTCTGTCATTAATGTGAGTGAAGGAATGCTTCAGCATTTCTCTCAGCTTGGCAAATATTACCTGAGAAAATAATGAGCCTTAAACGAGTGTTACTCCATCATTAGGTCTAAAGAGACCAAGATAAGATTGAATGAATGAGATTTGTCTAAAATTACAACATTTCCTCTTTTTTCCCTGTTCAGTTATATTCAGATCTGTGGAGACTTTGGAGTGTAAAGACTTTTTTTTTTGTCTGACAGTTAACATCTTGTACCTACACAACCCCAGGGCTGATTATATTCTCATTTTCTCTCAGCTACGAAGACTGAGATGGCAAGTGAAATGATTGTTGTCTCTCTCTCACACTCTCTCTTTTCTCTCTCTTTTCTTTCTCTCTCTCTCTCTCTCTCTCCCTCTCTCCCTCTCTCTCTCTCTCTCTCTCTCTCTCACTGAGTATAAAATAAAGGCTGACCAGTGTTGATGGTGATGCAAATGAAGCCTGGAGAAATCCAGGTTCAATTAAATGTTTGGTTCCTGGGCTGTTTCATCACTGAGGAGTGAGTCATACCTTTGTCCTTCCTGTGTGAGCTTCACCTGTAAGTGATCTCTGGGCACAATGAGGGAGAGGAAGTCAGAGGTGTGTTCCGTTCTTTTACCAACCTCTCTCCCATCATACCTCAGGCAACATGACTATTAAAATAATAACCATTTCACACAGAAAGAAAGAAAGAAAGAAAGAAAGAAAGAAAGAAAGAAAGAAAGAAAGAAAGAAAGAAAGAAAGAAAAGTTTTATAAGCAAAATGATTTTGGGAAAATTAGACCATAAAGCCAAGTGATTTGATAGTTTCGTGGTTGTCATGTGGTTAAACCACCACCCTAGCATGAAGATAGGCTGCATGTACACTCTCAGGAATGAACCAGTATCGGTTACAGTATAGTCCTGACATGCTCTGTTGAACTGAACTGGTGCATATGATTTCATCGCATGTAAAATAAAATAAAATAAAATAAAATGCCAAATTAAACTTATGAAATATCTGAAGCGCGTGTCTTTGGGTTAGAGTAGAGGTGAGGACAGCAACTAAGTTGTTGCTCCTCACTGAGTTTCATGTTTCAAACTTCAAGTTCAGTTCACTAGTGTGTTCTCTAGTTCTCTAAAGACACTGGAAAATAATTATTTAACAAAGAGATAACGGTCCATTTCAATTTCAAACACACACACACACACACGCACACGAACAAGCAATGAAATATAGTAGTTTGACTTTAGTATGTCAAGCACTTTTAATGACAAGAGTTACAAAGCAGTTTCATAGAACCCCAGTCTTGACCCCTTCCAGTGAAGTAGCCTGAGGTGATGGTGGCAGGGATAAAAAAAAAAACCCTCTCTGAAGCTGTACAAAGGATGAGACTGTAAAAGGAACCACGTTTCCAGAAGGGTGAATGCATCTTTTTCAGGTTGGCACAGGCTAATTAGCTACAGGCGTTTAAATGTATTTAGAAAGTCAATTCACTGTCAAACCATTGGCAAGTTCATCTTTATTCATTGGCTAATGGCTAATGGTGTGAAACATGCCTTTATGCTCTGATTCACAAAAAGAAAGGCTTTTAATCAGTAATATGTTGTAGATTTTTTTTTTTTTTTTGTAAAAAAGCCAGAGAAACGTAGAAATTTGTGTCATTCACTTTCTGTATGACTCTCAGGTGTTGGCAACTAAGTCTCAGAAAAAGTCATTTTATTTTGTCCCCATTTCTTTGCTTTAGTTGTATAGAAATGTGCACTGCCTGAAAAAGCATAGACGGATGGGTGGTTTTGGGGGGGGGGGGTGGACAAGCTGAAATGTGAGAGAAGGAAGCTAAATGTAGAAACAGTGCTAATGTGTTTCATACTCAGCTGTGTGTGGCTTCATGATGTGATGTAATGTTGTGTGTGTGTGTGTGTGTGTGAATGTGGTGCGTATGTGAATGTGAATGTGTATGTGTATGTGATGTGTACGTGTGTGTGAGCATGTGTGTTCATTTATGTGTGTGCATGTGTGCGTGTCGGGCGTTGAGTCACATTGTCACCGTTTACAGTGTGAACATATGTGTAGATCCGCAATGCTTAATGACACATTTGTAAGGTGCTATGCGGCTTGGACTGCATGTTTGACAATGGCGTTATCCCCTCTCTTCATTAGTGAAGTGACAGATTCACTGTCATGTTCCCAAAGCGTTCCTTTTTGTTTGAATGTACACTCTCTTACACTTGTTTAAAATGGTGAGGGATGACCTTCCATTTCTTTGAGAGCAGGTTGTAACAAACATACACTACAAGACCCGTTTGTCTCACATGATTTTCTTAGGGATTAAATCATTCTGGCTTGAGTTACTGTGGTATTAAGGAGAGTCAGTGTTGGTTCTGTGGGTTGATGTGGTTGAGTGACATGGGGAAGGACCCAGTGACAGACAGGAGAGTGGTGGATGGACGGTTGACTGTCACTGTAAACCCAAGGTTATCTCAGAGGCGTGTGACCTCAGACTCCTCTGTCTGGCATTCGCAAAACCCTTTTCCCGCCTCTTTTCAACCAAAGCATGGATTACGCCATATGACACGGCACTGTCACTGTCCTCCACATGGAGAAAGGTCATTGCATTTGCATCAGCCCGTCCATCGGTCATTCAGTCGTTCACTCCTTCGGAATAATTCTTCACTCTGAGTTTTTGTTCAGAGAATGAATCTGCAACCCACTGTTCATTTGCTAATGTCTTCAACGTGCTCAATTCAGAAAGGCTTTGCCAAAAAAAGAAAAAAATGCACCGCGAGAGTATATTGATCATCCAGTATGATGTCAAGTAACGTAATTTGTTAGTGGCTTTGCTATGCGTTTCTTTCTTTTTTTTTTTTTTTTTTTTTTTACATTTTTCTTTTCTTTCCTGGACCTCACTCAAATAACAATGAATAAATTATTATTTTGATTAATATTGTATTATTATAATCAGTCTCTCAACAGTCCACTCGCGCTGACAGAATTGCCTGTTTTTAATGCTTAGAATGGGAACACCCCGACAAATCAACATGTGACCAGGGGTAGAGAGGTCTAGAACGAAACAGGGTGAATGAAAACTTTCGAGCTGTACGCAGACATCAAACCAACGATGCGTTTCTTTAAAATAATGGGCCAATTAAAAATTAAATGAAGAAAGAGAGAAGGAGAGGTTTAAAAAAAATGAAAGAAAGAAATTACATTAACATCTATCACACACGCACACACACAGGGAGAGAGAGAGAGAGAGAGAGAGACTGTGTGTTCCTCTCTCCTCTCTGTGCCTAAAAAGGGGGCTATGACGCTTGTCGCACGTGCCTGAACTGCAAAAGTACGGTCTAAACTGGAAACCTAAGACGGGCTGAAGAAGCGATTCTCTCTAGTTTCCATTGCTTTCACGTCAACAGGTAACGACAACGGTGATAATAATAATATTACATCGTGTCACATGATACGGTAAACTCCCGTTTGTCGTAGTAACATGTTAGTGAGTGGGAGAGGGAGTGGTCGTTGACGCAGTAAAGACGTGGGTGAGACGGAGGTCAGACATAGACAGGGATGCCCGTGGGAGGCGGAAGGGGAGGACCAGCGCACCCGTTCAACAGGAGGAGTCGCTGAGAGCGTTTGTGTGTGTATGTGTGTGTGTGTGTCTCATGCAGAAACACGACGAAAGGTTCGTCACAAGTGCAATACTTTAACCAAAAAAAGACAACACAAGGACTATAGAACGATTAAGGAGCGCATTCGTTCAACAATATCAAAGTGCATGAGCAGTGTACAAAAATAGCCTTTTCTTTCTCTCTCTCTCTCCCTCAAAAAAAAATGCCGGCTGTTAACTCTTTCGCTTATGTGAGAAATGTTACACGACTTTTTTCCTGAAGTTGAATGTCGCCTTATCGGGCGTTTGGTCACCCGTATGAAAGTGGGCAGTTCCATGCAATCACCGTAGACTTTGATCAGTAGCGTAGAGCCCGGCATGTGGATTTGATGGTCTGGCATTTTCCAGACACGTTTTTCCGATCATTTCAGGTCTGCTCGCGACCGGTCGCAGTGGCGCACTGTGACCGAGCTCATCTCATGCAGAAACTGTAAAAAAAAAAAAACGGAGCCAGGAGAACAGACAGAACGATCTGAAACAAGACCTGTTGCTATCCTGGGCTTAGCTGGACCAGTCCAACCCGAGGTGCTGCGTTCGATTATTTTAATTCCGTTTCGCAGAGTCTTCTCCGACACTAGCGCAGGATAAGTAAATCTTTCGCTGAGAGACACACGTCTCCCTTGTCGGATCCATCTTCTGTTCTGTGTCATTTCAGAGCATCGATTCTGTCCCACGGCGAGAATGTAACACGATTATGTGCTTTTTTTTTTACCCCGTGTTGCATTAGCTCCTTCAAACATTTATAGTCGATATTTACAAATTAGGCTATGTATCCCCCATAGCCACCTCAGCTCTCTCTTTCTCTCTCTCTCTCTCTCTCTCTCTCTCTCTCTCTTCTTTACTCACACTCTAACTGACTTACAGGCAAAGGGAGGCTGCTTGTGCACAGCGCGTGAAAAAAAGGATGATGCGAGGATGAACAGGTTGGTGTTGCTGGCGGAAACTTTGAGGAAAATGTTTCAAGATGCCCTTCTTGCATCCTCCTACCTTTACACCCTTGATTTTGTCTTTGAATACCGCTGGGATGAATCTGGCTAAACCTCAGAAAACCAGCCTTAAAATTAACAGGTGTATAATTATCATAATTTAGCATGCGCTGCGGTGGTAACATTGACCATTTCCAGGCTGCGATAGTGTAAGACCTGTTTCGCGCTCAAAGAGTAAAAAAAAAATCACGGAGGAAGCTAGGGACGTCTCTGCGTTGCTTGTTGATGGCACTACGCGCCGGTAGGACTTGGTTTGGGCAGGTCTTGCGCAGAGTCTCGCGACTGCAAGGTTCCTGGTCCCGGCGCTCGAGCAGTCTCTTGTGTCTATCCGCCAACCAGGACCAGGATTTGGGAACGTGTTACAGGGATAAAAAGCGTAAACAACGCGACGGACACCACCAACACCCCCACCACCAACACGCCCGGGTCTGCCCTTATCCGTCTTGCCATTGCCAAAGCTTTTCCGACTGCTGCGCCTTCCCGGGGGATCCGAGGGGACATGAGCCCCTCACACGCCGGTTCCTGGTGGCCATGAAGCGGCAGAACGTGAGGACTCTGTCCCTGATCGTCTGCACGTTCACCTATCTGTTGGTCGGGGCCGCGGTATTTGACGCCCTGGAGTCGGATTTTGAGATGCGGGAAAAAGAGCAGTTAGAGGCCGAGGAGAAGCGACTCCAAGGGAAATACAACATCAGCGAGGACGACTACAGGAAACTGGAGACTATTATCATGGAGGCTGAGCCCCACCGAGCAGGAGTTCAGTGGAAATTCGCTGGCTCGTTTTACTTTGCTATCACCGTCATCACGACCATAGGTGAGTTCACTCTTAGTGTTGGGAGGTTTTTTTTTCTCCCTCTAAATTCGCAGTTCGCTTTAACCTGCGGGATTCTCTCTGTCTCATTACCTTTCTGTCTTACACACACGCGCGCCTGTCGATTGTCAGGAAACAGGTTAGAGAAATGACTTGGCAAATGAAGAACTTTTTTGTTTATATGTTTTTTCTTTTTTTTTCTTTTTTTCTTTTTTTTTACTCTGCGTAGTCTTAAATGCGGTCCTTAAAAAGTGGCCTAAATTGACCGAAGTGATCTTTATTCTGTCACTGTGCTGCACGCTGCGAATTGTACTGCCACTAAAGCAGCATACCTAATCCAGATTAAACCCGATTTCAGTTTAACTGTTGACAAGTCATCCAGAAAACTGTATTCCCCACGTGTGTTTGTGGAGTATCATCTATAAGACACTTACTTTACCAGAGGGCCGGTTTATAAAACTCCTTAGCTGTACAGTCTTACCATGCCCACATACTCCTACTTTCAGCGGATAGAAGTCCTCCTCCGGTTTGACTTTCAGTACGCTAAAATACCCTGCTGCTCTTTCATAATTATATATGCAATTTTGCAACTCCAGCTATATAATCGCGTGATATGTAAATATATCAGGTAAAATAACGTGGATGGGACATAACCATACACAATATTCAAACATGTTCAATATTTTTTGTCAGTGCTACAGTGCAGGATGTGCCCCGGCACGCTTAAACAGGTGGTTCTGCATACCCCACACCGTAACATTGCTTAGTTTCATACAATTCGAAATACCAACTCCCAGAAACTATTACGCTGCCGTGAAAACCTGTGATTGCTTATATTACGTGTGTTCGGTATATTTTGTAACCGTTTGAAGGATGTATTAGGAAAACTATCTCGTTTGGCGAAAATGCAGGCAGTTGACACATAGCATGCAGCGTATACTGCCGCACAGTGTAGCGCGGTGCTGAACGGACAGCTCCACCGAACGGCTCCACACGAGAGAACGTCGCTAAGGAGAGTGAGTTATTAGCAAACAGCAGCCGAGTCAAGCGTCCATAAAGCGCTTTTAACCGAACACAGCCCTGAAATCAGCAATATATGCCCGCATCCAGGCCCGCACCACGCCGGTTCACATGAGGTCATAGAGTACTTGTGCAGAAACCCTGAAGTAGTCGACGTAGGCTACCTGACACACACGCGCGCATGCACACACACACACACACACAGAGAGAGAGCGAGAGAGACAGAGAGAGAGAGAGAGACTTTTGATTAATCCATTTAAAGGAAAAAATCGCAAAGCATGGCCAACCCTACATTATTCGTTATAGATTCCATCTATAGAATCATGTCCAAAATGGAATCTGAACAAAAGTTTATATACAGCCGTTGTGAACCGTAACACACACACACACGCGCGCATGCACTCACGCACATGCACACGCACACACACATATACACACGTACAAACAGTGAGTGAGAGAGAGAGTGAGGATGCAGAGACTCGTCATCGAATTCATTTTAGACAGTGTGAATAGTGATTTTCTTTCCTCATCGTACAGCTACTACGCCACTACTGTAATCTGATATCACACAGGATCCAACAGGTGCGTGTGTTCAAACTGCTGTGCTGTTGCGCGCAGTTCAAACAAACCCCCAAGCTTGTACGAGACCAGCGCGGCGTATGATGTAACTACGAATCGTCTTTCTTCTGTCATTTGACCACAATTTTTTTGTCACCGTGACTAGACAGAAAATGTTTACACACAGACACAGGGCACACGAACCTATGAATTCAAAGAAGGAGCCGTTGCCGACATAAATAGCGATGTCAAGTATCCTGGCATAGTGAATCAGCAGATCTGCCCGGCCAAGTTCGGTAATATAAAGCCCATCCACCTTTATCCAAACCTTCAAAGAGCAGACCAAAAAACTCTAAGATGTTTAAAAATTCATGAAACAAGAACCCAGACAACAGCATTCATCAATGCTCCATCTCGGTCAGTCATGCAATCACATTATCTGTAGCCACATCAAGTTGAAGACAGAACAGGCTGAAAGCAGTGATCTCTCTCTCTCTCTCTCTCTCTCTCTCTCTCTCTCTCTCTCTCTCTTTTTTGTCAGTACGCGTGCACCTGCGTGTGTGCGATCTTTACAAAGATCTTTCTATAGAGAGGCTCACACAGACTCGCAATAATTCAGTAGGACTGAGCGGCTGTAAGGCAATTCCGAAACGAAACAGGACCACGCCGAGCAGACGTAGTTTATTCCCACATCCATGACCATCCACAGCTTGAAATGATGTCAAATTAAAAATCACACATACAACTGGGTAATAAAGAGTGATTATTTACGGAATAAAGCCGTCACAAACTCTCTCTCTCTCTCTCTCTCTCTCTCACACACACACACACACACACACACACAAAACACAGTTGGTTCACGTCAATTCAGAACGACACAATGAGGCATTGTACTAGTGTGACGACGATTTTATTTGAATAATTGAAAAGAATTACGTCCCCTGAGAAACAAGCAACTAATGCAAAACTCTTGTTCTCTCTCTTTTTTTTTTTGGCGCGCTCTGTCTCTCATCAGAGGCAGAGAGTGCGAATGAAAACGGTCGCGCGCTTTGCGGGCGAGATCGGAGGAAGAGGAGATCGAGAGGGCGATAAATAGAAAGAGTTGGTCTGGGTAAAGAAACGCTTTCATCTTCTGGTCTTTGTTAACAAGGGTAGGCTCACGCTTATCCCACGTCCCTTGACCACTCATTCAAATCGTAAAGTTAAAATCGAAAGCAGAGGGACTAAACTTGACTGATATTATTCTCTCTCTCTCTCTCTCTCTCTCTCTCTCTCTCTCTCTCTTTTAACTTCAATTCTTGATCACGTTTCCAAAAGTGACGTTACGTGAAGAACACAAGGGTGAGGTGACGGTTAATTACCATTATATAAATGTCATGTCCAGTGTTCAGCAAAATCAGCGACATCTCCCTTTGGCACTTTGTATGGATACAGGTGTGTTATAGGATGACACTACTGGGGAACATATGAACTATTATGCAGAATTGTATCTGCGGTTGTCATGACAACGAAAGTCTTCAAAGTCATTCGCGTTGTAGAGGTCAATAAAATAAAATAAAATAAAATATACGGAACATAACAGGACGGGATATGTCTTTCTTCTCGGTTCTTTCTGAGTCACTGAAAAGTTGAGAAACGTCAGTAAGACACTGTTGTCATTTCGAATATCTGCCGTTGTCGTGGCACATAACCCGTGGTGACATAGGATGGTTTCAAAGAACGCGCAGTCAGGCACTTACTGCACCCTCTCCCCCACGCACACTGCAAATAGCCCACGAATCTATACGCCCGGGCACACACACGCACGCACGCACGCACGCACGCACGCACGCACACACACACACACACACACACACACACACTCTACTGGAAAGACCCCTTCCATTTATGCTTTTGATGTTTAGATGTTTATAGTCTCGTTACCAAGGTTGCGTTTCTCTTTCGAGGTGCTCTCTT
>NC_044506.1:7234450-7269450 GCF_902362185.1 Chanos chanos | reverse complement strand
AGGTATAAGCCACTGGTATAAGGAAGAAGATCTAAGTCAATGGTACATGCTATTGGTATAGGGTGTCTGTTATTGCTATAGGGTATAATGTATTAGTATTGATCTTGTAAAAAGCACAAGTTATTGGTATTGTATTGGTTTGTACTGGTTTTTGTCTTGGAATAAAGTATGAGTTATTGGTGTTGGTATAAGATATTGATATTTATATTGGTATAAGGTAGGCCTATAAGTTATTGGATATTGCTATTGCTATTGCTACTTGTATTTGCAGGTGGTGTGTGTGTGTGTGTGTGTGTGTGTTGGGGTTTCGTCGACAAAAGCTTTATTTATTTTATTTACGTGGTTTTTTTTTTTAGCAGAAAACTCCCCTCTCGAACTTTCATCATAAATAATTCCTTCAAGACTTTGTGGGTGTTCAGCATTAACTGTACCAAAGCTCAGACAAAATAAGGATTGCTAGTGTGCACAACAACAAAACAAACACAAAAAAAACAAACCCAAAAAACCAAAATAAAAAAAACCCAACCACAACACATAAGAGATTTTTTTTTGTTTTTTTCTGGCTGAAGTGAAGCGAAGGCCAAGATGAGTCTCTTGAGTATGAATCTCATTACTGTAGAGTCTCAGTGCTGTCTGCTCTGTGACTGAGACGAAGAACAAACCATTTTTATGACATGGTGAAGTAGACATCCAATCCAAACACAGCATTTGTGTGTAGAAGAGATTTAATTCACAAATACTAGCATCCCAATGGCTTGAGGTAGAACAGTGTAGAACTGACCCCATGACGTCTGCTCCTTTGACACTGAGTGAAAGATTCATTCATGAACAATTGAACTGATATTACCTTGGGTGACACGAAGGCTGTTCTTGTCAAATGATCTTTCATATACTTTTACACAGTCTTTTTTCACTTGTGACCTGGTGCGGTCAGTTTGGCCAAAGAAAGATGATAAACTGTGAGTTATTTTTATCGTGTATCTGATCATACACAAAGATCATTTTAAAAAATGAAAATGAAATTTGAAAGCCAAAGCCTTTTGGGAGTGTTAGATTGAAACCTGTAGACACTTCTAAACAGAATGATTGTTCTATTGACAGGAAGCTGCTCCTTCGCTCTCTGTCACAGGCAGAGAATACGTGAACTGTCTTCCACCTAACCGCATTTTCAAGTGGCTTACCGCACCAATTTATAAAGATTATTTTAATACTTAATAGTATGGCTCCTCAAACCAGCTTAAATCAAAATTCCACGCAGAGAAAACTGGCCTATGTTGAGGTTTTACTCATAAAAACCTCCTAGTACCACTGTATTGTTTATACAAATCAGCCAATATCTTTGTTTATGCACAAGACTAACCAATATCTGCATGTAAAGGTAGTTTATGAATTCAGTTCATTTTATCTACATGGATTTATATGCATAGAAACCTGCTTATACCTGTAGCTTATAGCCTATATAAAAATCCTCTTGTATTTGCTGTGGGTACTGTTTCCTGTGCTGGGTTTCCTCAGTGCTCCTGCTGACTGAAACAGTATCAGACTGTGGTTGAGGGGTTTTTTTTGGGGGTTTTTTTTGCTGAGCTGAAGAGAGGGAAATCAGACCAGAGCTTTGGTGTGTGATGCGGGCAGGGTGTGAGTGACTCTGGGTAGAGTATGCTCCGATGTTTGACCACCTCGATTTCTGCTGGAGGAAAAGATGAAGTGTTGATCCTACTTCTCTTCTCTTCTCTTCTCTTCTCTTCTCTTCTCTTCTCTTCTCTTCTCTTCTCTTCTCCTCTCTTCTCTTCTCTTCTCTTCTCTTCTCTTCTCTTCTCTTCTCTTCTCTTCTCTCCTCTTCTTTTCTCTTCTCTTCTCTTCTCTTCTCTTCTCTTCTCTTCTCTTCTCTTCTCTTCTCTCCTCTTCTTTTCTCCTCTCAGCAGTGTAAGTCAGGAGACTGTCAGTGTGTGATACAGAGACACCTCCTGTCTCTTTCTCAGTCGATTTCCTTTTTTCTTTTCCTTTATTTGATGAGTGGTGTGTGTGCGTGCGTGTGTGTGTGTGTGTGTGTGCGTGTGTGTGAGTGCGCGCGTGTATCTGTGTTCAGTTCAGTTCAGTGTGGTCAGTAAGCAACAGGTGCTGATGATGTCATTTCCTGTAGGGGAAACAGACATTGCGTGTTCTGCTGATTAAGAGCATGGCATTGTGAGGCTGTGTTGTCAGAGTGAGGTTTACAGAAGCCAGACGTGAGTGAATAAGCCTGACGCACCTTCTCAGGTGACAGCTGTAAACTCACCACCTTCATATTCAACCGGGGGAACATCAGCCTACTCAGAAATCAAGCGAATGAATAAAATAAATAAAATCTCACTGCCTAATCCATTAGAGAGTTCATGACAGTCTTAAGTGTAGCAAAACAGAGCTTTAAAAATTGAATCCATTTTCAATAATCTCTTCACTCAGAGCATGTCAGCGACTTCTCTCTCTACCCTGGAGGAATAACAAAAGACTGAACCAGCTTTTGTCTCTTCTCTTCTCTTCTCTGCTCTGTTCTGCTCTTCTCTTCTCTTCTCTTCTCTTCTCTTCTCCTCTCCTCTCTCACTACATTTCTCTTTTTTCTCCCCATATCTGGCTCCACTTCTCTCTCGTACACGTGAACTTTTTCACTCTCTCTCTCCTGCTGTCTCTCCCTTTGTCTGTCACTCTGCCCTTTCTCTCCACAGGATGTAAAGAAAATAAGAGGAAGAAAAAAACTGTTCTGAAACTGAACTTTGTAATGCTAAGTTTAAAAAATAACACAGAGCTCTCTCTCTCTCTCTCTCTCTCTCTCTCTCTTTCTCTCTCTCTCTCTCTCGCTACTCTTTCTAAGTTTCATTACCTCCATTATAGTACAAGAGGGAGATGGAAGGAGACGGAGGGAGACGGGGTGGGGAGGGAGGGTAAAGAGCGAGAGAGATTTTGTCATGTAAGCGGTGGTCGGTTGAGTGTACTGTTTGATACGTACTCTGATAACATCTCCACTTAGCCTGTCCGTGACACACGGCTGTAACGAGACACAAATTAGATACAGAGAGAACCAGAGACAGTGAGACCATCCTAAAATGGGAGAATATGTGAGATTCAGTGCGAATCAAAGACAGAAAGACAGTTCTAAAATTGGAGAATTTGTGAGATTCAGCGAGAAACACAGAGACAGAAAGACAGTTCTAAAATGGGAGAATTTGTGAGATTGAGCAAGAAACACAGAGACAGAGAGAAATCTGTAAAGCTGGAGAAGTTATGAGATTCAGTGAGAAACACTGAGACAGAAGGAAATCTGTAAAGCTAGAGAATTTGTGAGGTGCTGAGAGAAACAGAGAGACACAGAGAAAGCCCTAAAGCTGGGGAATTTCTGAGTTGCTGTGAGAAACACAAAGACTGAGAGGAAGCTGGAAAGCTGGAAAATTTCTTTGAGGCTGAATTTCTCGGTCGGGCATCATTTAACCCATGTTCACAGTGACAGAGCGAGAAAGTACTGCTTTTCCACTCACAGCAAAACAATCAGAAATCTCTGTTCTCTGAATCATTTAAAGAATGCTGTACGGTCAAATGGTGTTGTAATAGAGTTTTGTATTAATAATAGTGCTATAAATAATGAAAGAGGCCTTTGGATTGTTGTTTTCTCTCTCTCTGTCTCTCTCTCTCTCTTTCTCGTTCGCTCGCTCTGTAGCCATCAACCATGTCACAGTTAGCACACGCAACCTAGCTCTCTTTTAAGACTGGGCAAACAGCGCCCCCTACAGATTACACTGTCAAAAGTGTTTGAGTGTTCGTGAAAGAGAGAGTCTGTGTGTGTGTGTGTGTGTGTGTGTGAGAGAGAGAGAGAGAGAGAGAGAGAGAGGGGGAGATTAATGTTTAGTAATAAATGTTAATGACAGGAATACTCTGTCTGGCACTCACTGTTACAGGCCAGCGCTTCAGTAAGATGTTTTCACAGAAGATTTTTATGCATGTCCTTGATGTACTGCTTCATGGTAAATGCATACTGTGTTAAGTTGATCTCTCCACCAATACTGATGTGCATATAAAAAGAAACATGACTGAAAACACAATTGTGTATCAGAGAGTGCTGTGTGTGTGTGCGTGTGCATGTGTGTGTGAGAGAGTGAGTGTATGTGTTAGAAAAATGGACAATAGAATGCGATAGAAAGAGACAAGGAGAGAGAGAGAGAGAGAAAGAGAGGGAGGGAGAGAGAGAGAGAGAGAGAGAGGGAGGGGGAGAGAGAGAGGGAGAGAGGGGGAGAGAGAGAGAGGGAGAGAGAAGAGTGAAAGAATGACAGATGTGCTTATTGTGTTGTGCTGATGTCTTTTAAGAGAATAGCAAGTTGTGAAGGAGAAATGTGTATGTGTGTGTGTGTGTGTGTGCGCGTGTGTGTACGTGTGTGTTCGCACAGGGCGTGAGGAACCTCTATGTCTGTGTGTTTTTCCATCAACAGCAACCCTCTGAGCAACCAGGCAGAAATACCCCTCCTCCTCAAGACACACACACACACACACACACACACACAGGTGACAGGCTGAGAGGAAAGCTGAGTGGGTGGACTGGTATGGCTGGGACTGGTGATGTGGCATCAGAGTGGATTTAGAACATGTTGGATCTTTGTGCTCTCTGTTGTCTTTGGTGTTGCTCTGCTGCTCTTATTCCAGTTTAATGAAGTCTCCCTCCTCCTTACATCTCATGGTTTTAACCTGCTGCAATGTTTCTGCAAATTGTGCAAAGCATTTCAAATGTCTCTGTATTTTTGTAGTTTGCAGATCAAAGTTTGCAAACCTCCTGAAAATGCCTTCCTAAACTGTTGCATAGCCTTACCATTTCCAAGATGAGAGGAAGACAGAGGGAGAGAGAGAGAGAAACAGAGAGAGAAGGAGAGAGAGAGAGAGAGAGAGAGAGAGAGACAGCGAGAGAGAGAGAGAGACAGAGAGAGAGTGCGTATGTTCCACTATGAGCACAGACAATCCAATACTCCTTTTTCCTCAAATGTGAAAAAAAAATTCATCTCAGACTTTATGGCCCCGTCAAACAAAAGAACCGCTGGACAACCTTACAGCGTGGTTATATTCATTCTTTCCACGCTTGTGCATTTTTAACTGATTCTGATTTTTCTTTTTTTTAATCATATTATTTTTTCTTGTCATATATTTTTCTATGTCTGTTTATTGTTTATCATATGGATATTACTCTGGCAATACTGTAGTGCAGTCATGCCTGTAAAGGGAGAGAGGGAGAGAGAGAGAGAGAGAGAGAGAGAGAGAGACTTTGTCTGGGAGATGCACATGTTGTTGCTGACATGCAGTTAGTAAAGAGCTAAAAGAAGCTGTGTTTTAGGAGGTGTTTTGACATCATTTGACCCCACAACAGCACAGGTGTGTCTGGTCATGTGACCGCAGACACACAGCAGCACTCAGGGATGCATTATGGGAGCATGAAAAACGTGAGGGAATCAGGTGTAGCAATTCTACAGTAAATCACATAGTGCTTCAATAGTAATATAGTAATCAGATAAAGTAAGAAAGTTCCACATGGATTATTAATCTGTCACTGTGGTGTCCTGTGTTTGAGTGTCCGTGCAGTAATTAGCAGGTGTGGAATTAGAGGAAACTAGAGGGAAAAACAGGAAGAGAGGGCAGTGATGAGGATCAGTGCAGATAAACTGCAGACTGGATGTTCAATATAAGATCATTCACTGCAGCCCCTGATTCAGATAAACTGGAGACTGGATGTTCAATATAAGATCATTCACTGCAGCCCCTGATTCAGATAAACTGGAGACTGGATGTTCAATATAAGATCATTCACTGCAGCCCCTGATTCAGATAAACTGGAGACTGGATGTTCAATATAAGATCATTCACTGCAGCCCCTGATTCAGATAAACTGGAGACTGGATGTTCAATATAAGATCATTCACTGCAGCCCCTGATTCAGATAAACTGGAGACTGGATGTTCAATATAAGATCATTCACTGCAGCCCCTGATTCAGTATCAGAGTTTAATCAGAATTCATGAGACCAGACGTCACTGATGTGAACACAAGACACTGACTGATGGGGTTGGTTCAGTCACTGTCCAACAGTAAAATGTTACACATTCATTATTAATTCATTGCAAATGTAATATAAATAGGCAAGAAAGGCCAAGAGAGGAAAGTAATGGATTATATGTTGTTTCACAAAAATTCTCTCTCTCTCTCTTTCTCTCTCCACACACACACACACACACACGCACATGCACACACACTCGGCAGACACGTTATTGTGGACTAATCCATCACCGTATTTTCAAATCAAAATCACAATCATACGATGGAACAGCGGTTAGAAACGATCGATATTTTCAGCTCTTTCGCATACGGTAGGGAAACCGTGATTAGAACAGTAAAACCAGCTGTCTCAGACTGCTTTACCTAAAATAAAGGCTTTTTGTCTGTAAATTTCTGAAAAACCCACATTAAACTAACAATGGTTTAGTATGAAAAATAACATTTCACAACCAGTGAAGACAGTGGATGATGAAATTGAGAAAAAAAAAAAAGAAAGAAAAAAAATCTTGGTATACATTTTGCAGAAAGGTAGTTGTAATGGTATTTTTATGGTCCACAACCACATTATTATGAATGCAATGGGCTATAGTGCTCAGAGCTGAAACCTAACTGTTATGTTATTACTCAGTTTTATGATGTATCACTCTTCCTCAGCTGTTACTTGGAAATACGTTATAATGTTATGTAACACACCGCTCCTCTCAGCACTGTAGCCTGCCCGTGTGTGTGTGTATGTGTGTGTGCGTGTGTGTGTGAGAGAGAGAGAGAGGGGGGGGTGGTGTCTGTCCGTTTGTTACATGTAATAAAAGCAGACAGATGAGGAGAATGACTGATGTGTCCATTGTCCATTCACAGGCACAAAGGTTACAAAGAGAGAGAGAGAGAGAGAGAGAGAGTAGGAATAGGAATAGGAGAATAGGAGAAAATGTAAGATTGTGTGTGTGTGTGTGTGTGTGTGTGTGTGTGTGTGTGAGGAAGAGAGAGAGAGATGCTCAGTGCTGTCTCCTTGTTTACATCACACTATTATGTGGTGTCACTATAAAGCACTCACAACCCTTTAACTACAGCAAACATTTTCCACAGCGTATTCAAACATACAGTCACACAGACACACACACACACACACACTCACGCACACTCATACACACACACGCTTGCATACATACACACACACACACACACACATGCTCATACACACATGCTCATTTGCACCCAGACTCTCTTTCTCACTCTGTCTCTCTCTCTCTATCTCTCTCTCACACACACACACACACACAGTTAAACCATTTACCTCTTGGTAAGCTTTCAGCCTTTATGAAATGAATGAAAAGCCTGATAGAAAACTGACTGATATTATTATAAACATCAACATGTCTGACAGCATTAACATCAGCATGGACATGTTGATCCTTTATTTCAATATGTCTGTTACTGTCTCTCAGTCCCTCCTCTCTGTCATTTCTCTCCCATCTCTCTCAGTTCCTCCTCTCTGTCATTTCTCTCCCATCTCTCTCAGTCCAAGTGCTGTCTGATCTGACGTGAAGAGAATCAGTGAGAAAAGGCTTCACTTTGAGCCATGACTGTATCTTCTCCTCTTTGGGTTGGTATGTGTGTGTGTGTGTGGGTGTGTGTGTGTGTATGTGTGGCCCACTGCTCTGTTTGTGTGTGCGTGTGTGTGTGTGTGCACGCGTGTGTATTCTAGTGCACTGCAGTATGTAATATCAGCTAATATCAGCATGCATTTCTAACGCTCATATTTGCTACCACTCCTACTCTGCAAAGCATTTAGAAATGTGACGACCTTCTTTAGGAGCTAAAAACTAAAGACTCAAGACCAGCCTTTTCTAAAGAGCCTCTAATCTAATTGCTGTTATTTACATTATTCACTCTTATATCCTACTTGTCGATACTCTCCGATCCAGCTCCACTCACCTGAGCATTGTCTTTATTGACACAACTTACCTCAGCTAAGTCTCCCTGAGCAGCCAACACTGATACACAGCCTGATACATAGCAGATAGACCATTATCATAACTCATCTCCATTTTTCTTTTTTTCTTGAGTTTATATTTGCATTGAGACTGCATTTTTAGCTGACAGCTCTGTGTATCACATATTTGTGAAGGAGGAGGGGGGGTTGAGGTTACAGGGGCAGGTCAGAGATTGAACAGAACTCTCCTGGACTAATGTGGGACTCATTAAAGGGGCCTTAATCAGCACTATCCATTAATATGCCTCCTCTTTTTGACCATGCTGGGAATCGGACCCCCAAATGTGATTGCTAGTCTGCCAGATAATTCCACTCACTAAGACAGATACATAGGCTATGCAGACAGACAGACAGACAGACAGACAGATAGATAGACAGACAGATAGATAGATAGATAGAGGACTGTGATAGGCTCTATATGTTTGGTGCTGACTGGCCTGGGGATAGTGATGAATCTTCTTGCAGACAGCGCAATCGCACGTTTCTTCTTAAAAGGCAAATGAGTCCTCAACACGCTCAGTGACCTTTACCTCGTGATTCACTCCAGTCTGTGCATACTCAAAGTCTCTGCTGCTCCCATAGCAACAAACAAACAAACAAACAAACAAATTAAACCAAACCAAAACAACTTCAAAACAAACAACCACAAAAAACCCCAAAACAAAACAAAACAAAACAAACCAAGCCAACCTACCACACCACACCATCCCAAAACAAACAAATTAGCCAACCATCACACAGAGAAAAAAATGTGAATACGAATTGGTGGTTTTAGCGCTTACTGATTTTCTTTTTTCTAATTGAAAATGTAAATGGCATACACTGTGCACTCGACATTTTTTAAATCATATTTTAAACAATTACTCATGTGAGATTGTTGTACTGGTAGAGTCTGGTTTCTCTTTCTTTCTTTCTTTCTTTCTTTCTTTCTTTCTTTCTTTCTCTCATTTTTAGTGCAGAAATGGGTTTAAAAGTGGGAATTTAATTTACCCAATGATATTAAATATGCTTATGACTGTGTTATCGTTCTAATGTATCACAATGTGGTGATTTTATTATGCTTTTAAGGATGACACTATATTTTAAATGGGAGCCAAACACTTCAGTCTATTACTAGTCTTAATCTATGTCTGTGGAGTTACGGACCCGGAGATGTTCATAGTCTTCTGTTATTATATTCAGTAATGATTATAACCATCGTAGAACAAACTGATATGAATGACTACTCATATCTGAATGAAAAAATGCAAATGGAGACAGTACATGGTCAGCAAATTAGATTAGGCTTACATAGAAAATTAAGTGTACTGTAATTAGGTTACAGATTAAATAAATGACGTATGTTGCTAGTCTCTTACAATGGTCTGTCCTCTGACACTAGATTCAGCACATCTTCATACGTTCACCAGGACTGTCCTCGGCCCTCAGCCCTCATCCACTATAACTGTAAAAACAGTGTGTTACTGCTGTAACACGCCGGTTCGATCTTTATTTAACGTCCGACGGCCGGGAGACCCGGGAAAAACAGGAGTGAAAGAGACGAACGGGTTTTTTTCAACAGGCTCTTCAGAAACACATCCAATTCCTAGCCTAAGTACTAAAATGGGAAAATCGGTGAAACGCTCTTTTGTGTGTCAAATTATGCTTTGATTCAGCGAAAGGGGGGAAAAAAGAGAGCGAGAGGCGGTCTGCTGATCTAAAGAAGCGTAACTCGAGCTCGCCTTTGAGTTTTTGATCCAGACAGTAATACCAATTTCATCAAAACGGCAGCGGAGACGTTACAGATATCTGATCAAAAAGGTAGCACAGCGGGGTTCTAATCCGGTCCCGAAGCTGTGGACGTAGCTCTCTTCACACAGGTTTACAAATGAGTTACTCTGATTGAATTGATCTTTCTGTAGGCGAAATGGTAGAAACGGTAACTGTTTTTGGAGCCAACCACAGACAATAGGTGTTATACTGAAGATGCAAATTTGAGATGATCAGTTGTCACTCCCTGTCATGAAACAGTAGCCACATTGATAGCGGGAACAGGTAGGGGTTACCAGGCGTCCTGCTTTGCCTTGTACTGCACAGCATTTTGACCCTTTGTCCCGCATCCCACATATCGCGACAATGTCCCGCACTTTCATTGTTCACTTGGTTATTCACAGTCAGAAATAAGAAGACATGGATGCGTTCTTTTACCCCCTCGGCACATGAGCCGCTTATACCGTTGCAGCATAGTTTCTACTCTATTTAATAGCGCTACGTCAAAAGCAGCAACCTGGATCATACATATGCAACACAGCCAAGCATTTCTAAAAGCCTGGCTTTCATCCAGTGGCTGAGACGGCCGTCAATTAAACTGTGCAGAAGTGGGGCCGGTGAACTCCTCTGCTACGTCACAAAAACGAAACTTAAACAAACTTTTTAGATATGAAGGTAAAACCTACCAGGCGACATCATGGCCATGAACAAAAGAAAATGTTCTTTTAGTGAAGAATGGACTGCGACACTGTGGGTGAAAAACCCCGGGCCTGGATCAGATATGGCTGAGATTCTTACCACACTGTTCACTTACCTCTATACTAAACAATCGAAGTCTTCAGAGTCTGATGTAGTATACGTTTATTGCATGTAGTCAAAGCAACTTACAACAAAGCGAGCCGGTCCCGGGAGTGGCTGAAGTAACCTTCACAAAGCACCAATTTTTTTTTATAACAAATTCTTTTCACTTCCAAAACTGAAATATGCATCGTGTCATCTCTTTTTGGATGGGTGCACCTGCTGGTCACGCCTTGCAGATTCCCCGCCCATTTTGTAATACACCGTTATTTCCGTTTTGCCCGTATTTTTTTTTTATTTTTTTTTAATTAAAATAATCAGAAATCTGTCACCAATATTTATCGCTCTTCTCATTACTAGAGTTAAAAAAAACCCTAAAAAAAAACATACCATGTTACCTTGAACATTTGACTGTCTACATTCTCTGTTAATGACTATGCACCTACAGATGTTTCTGGAGAAGAACTAAAAGTACCTTTTCTTTTCCACCATCCACAGAGCTCATCTTGTTTTGATTTAAAAAAAACAAACTTGAATATCTATTTTAATACACATGATTATATAGTTATGATACAAATGAGTACATTGATTAACTCACATAAAAATGGCTACATAATTGTTACAGCGATGACCATAAAACAAAGAAACACTTTATTTCTCCATTGACATGTTCGTGGGTGAGGCCAGTGGACTGGGATTCCCAAAATATGTTCTGTAGTCTTAGTCAAAACAGTTTTCCCTTTTCACATGGAGGCAAATATCACGTGAAGCGACACGGCACATGTGAGTCTCAGAAGAAAAGGATACTACAAAAACTGTGGTGCTGTGGTGATTGCAAAAAGTGAAAAGCATTTTTTTTTTATGATTATTTATTTTTTTTTATCCCCTCTGACCATGATATTCATCCAACAGAGATTTTCGTTTGATATAAAGATTTGCATTGAAATTGTTTTATTTTTTATTTGGTATTTTATTTTGTGCCTTACTTATGTTGTAGTAGGATTTGGTCAGGAATAAAACCTGAAAGACTTGAGCTGAATGATGCCTATTGCATTGCTTAAGGACAGTTTCCTTTGATGGGCTTGCAATGACTAATGCATGTTGAATGTCTATCAATAAAGACATGTTATGTTGCAAAACTAGTCTGTCTTTGGGATGACAAACAGCACTGTGCTCATCATATCTTTCGTATAGCAAAAACCTTAGCCTGTATCTTTTATGGTCTAACTGATGTGCTGTGGAATCGACTAGAGGACAAAGTATGTGTTTACGAGCCAAAAGGCAGAATACAAATCTTTCTTATTCAGTTAGATAGGCATTATATCAAAGTTTTAGGTTACCTCTCAGTGTAGGTAACATGTCTCACATTGTCTCACACAAACTTACTACTCATCCCACATGTGGTCTGTTTGCATGTGGTCACCCCAGGAGCAGTCAGTGTATAGATTACTGAAAGGTCAGTTTGACTCAGTGTATCGCTGTTTAAGGTGTCTCTCTCCTGTCTTCTCAGTCAAGGAGCAAGACCCAATCCGAAAACCATTCATCAACTTTGGAACGATCAATGCTCTCTAATTGTGCTCTGATTGGTTACTTTTACATGTCACCCTGGAGACGGGATGGATTGCATGTCCACTGGCTGGTTGGAAGGGGATTTGAGGTGGACAGTTATGTTGTAGTGTATCTTCTTGGGGATCTCTGGCCTGTATAACTGTGAGTTGTGTTTGTTTGGCGTGATGTGGGGTTCACTGAGATACAATGTCAGTTGGCCACTTTGCACAGTATGCCTGTACATATGAACATGCGAGGACCACTGACAGTGATGATGATGATGATGAGGAGGAGGAGGAGGAAGAGGAGGAGCAAGAGGAGGAGGAGGAGAAAAAATAGCCATTGTATTCTGGAAACTTGGATCCAAACAGCCAAACTCCAAAGGAAGGTCAAACATTTCACATGAATGTTGTTCTTAAAATCATGTCTTCATCTTGTAAGTGGCTAAAGCATTTGCGAGTATAAAACTGTCGGAAGTCGGGCTGCCAGTACTGGTCTACGGTGGGAAAACAGAGAGCGTGTAGGGAGGATCAGAACTCACTGAGACTAATAGACAATCACACACACACACACACACATGCTAACACATGCTCACACATGCTCACACATACAGACACACACAGTGTTCCTGGGAGAAATGCTGCTGGCAAGTCTTCAGAAAGTCTCATGAGACGTTCTGTCACACACACACACACACACACACACACACCCTCCTGTCCTTCATTAAAATGCCATGCCTTGCAGCGATTAATGCGTCGCCCCATTTCTAAAATAATTGGAGGTAGATTAAGTTGTGGAACAAATGAGTGAGAAGCCCATCAGTTTAGAGTAAGCCTGAGCACTTGTAAGGTAATTAACCATTAACCCGCACGATAGAGAAGGTGGAGGCAGTGTGTGAAGCCACGGGACTGTGTGGACCACAATCTCTTATTATGTTTCACTAATAGACCAGAAGCACCAAGCATATGCAAGCCTACTCATTCATTTTGATTGACTGCTCCAGAGCACACAGAAACACGCACACACACACACACACACACACACACACACACAGCCAGGGACACACCTGTAGATGCATAATGGGCTACTGCGTAGCAGATCAAACAAGTCTGTTGCCGTGGCAATAGAATTATGAGGTAATCACGAGAGTACAAACACTCAGCACTCTGCCCTGTACAGCAGAAAAAACCTTGTAATCAACCTTTATAATCAACAGCATCAAAAGAGAACAGCAGCCCAGCCTGGCAGAGAGAGAGAGAGAGAGAGAGAGTTATTACAACAGCATGAAAGACTATAATTCATTTATCATGTCCCTGCTTCACGTCCTGTCTGCTTGTAGAGAATTGAGTGAGTCAGTGTCATACAGATGTTCTATGTATGTCCTGTACCTGAGCTTTGGTCACGGTGCCACTGTCACGCAGCTCAACTTGTCAGACCTGTCTTGAGATTGTTCCAGAATTCTTTTGCCTGAATATGTGAATATTTTCTAAGTAGTGGAGAATATGTCAAAAAAAGGAATGCAGGTCAGTTATAACATTGATATGTTTGAATATAAGAAGGTGATAGCAATATGTTTATGTTTACATATCAACAGTAAGATCATTCAGCCATCCGTTTAGGAGCTCACCAGTTAAAGAAAACCCTATTTTTACTCTATAAAAGTAATAATAATAATAATAATAATAATAATAATAATAATACTACTACTACTACTACCACTACTAATAATAATAATAATAAAAAATAGAATTTCATGGTCTGAACTGACCCTTGTTAATATGTTTTGTTTGGTTTTGTTTTGTTTTGTTTTGTTTTGTTTTGTTTTGTTTTGTTTTGTTTTTGTCTGCCCTTCCACTACCTCGATGTCACACATTTGCTCGGGAATCAAAACAATGCCCGGCCGACTCTCTGGGAACAGATCATCGGCCGTCTGAAGGAATTTTTGATGAAGAAAGAATTCTGAGCGCATGTGAAATGTCCAGTCACGCGTTCTCAATTCCAAACCGATTGCTTCTCTCCATCGATTTAGCAGGAGCTGCGTTGTTGAGGCTTTGTATGCGCTGACAAAACGCCAAATGTGATTATTTCACCTAATTACATCTGCCAATGTGATTCAAAGAATAATTACCGCTGGGATAACAAGAATCGTTAGAAAAAAATAAACTCGATATTAATTATGGCGTGTACTGAAGAAGAGGAGACAGACAGGCAGGGGAGACAGACAGGCAGAGGAGACAAACAGACAAGCCTTGGGCTTTGGTGGATTTTAGTTTAATTGGGTCTCAGAATATGAGGGGATGTTTCTATTAAGCAAAAAGAAAAAAAGTTTTTTTTTTTTAGCTTTTTATTTTTATCTGTTCTTCCTTGTCTTTTCTTTCGTTCTTTCTTTTTTTTTTTTAATTTTTCTGCAGAGAATGTTTTCTCACAACTGAATCAGGGTGTGGAACACAAATGGTTAACTGACCTCTGAATAGGTCACTTAGGGCATTTTGTAGAAATGATTATCACCGAAGAAAAAAAAATGTATTGAGAAAGCAGTGTTAAAAAATCTGACTGGAAGAAATTGCTTTCAGTCTGTTTTAATTTAAAGAAGAAAAAAGAAAAAAGCTACAAACAGAGTGCTTTTTTTTTCCCCCAGTAAAGTCATTTACAGTTACTTGTTCATGGACCAAATGAACTGGCCAATCAGAGACGAATATTGATCTTTTGAAGGTAGAACCCAGACTTAGTCTGCTGTGTTTACTCTCTTTACTGGCTGGTAGGCTCTGGGCTGTAGTTTCAAAGAGGGAAAGGAACATGTAAGTTTAACGCGTCAGATAGCGTGCCGGCCGGTAGTCTCGGTCCAAGCGAAGAGGCAGAAGGTAACACAAGTCGAGAAGACAAATTGTTTGAGTGTTTCAGCTCACTCGTCCCGTGTGGAAAAAATGGAAGCCATTGTTGCAAATGAGAACATGAATCAATGAGGGAAAGCAAAAAAAAAAAAAAGAAAGAAAAAGAAACCATGACTCAAAGATCAGACGACATTAGGCGAGACTTGACCAATCAGATTTGACTATGTACATACTTAGTCGGGGACACCCCCTAATTGTTACCGAGCAGCTCCAGAAGCTATGTTTGCATATGATTAATCACTGTATGTGAGAGCGCATTTCCGTCCAGCTCCAGAGATGGCAAACTGCTGCTTCAACCAGAGCCCAGTTAGAGCTCCTCTACTGCTCCCAAATGCTAACCCAGTCTGTTGACTTGTGATGTCTGGCTATCTCACTAAGCAGACCTTCAGCTGTTCTTCATGTGAACCAGGGTTGGGTTTTCAGGTCATTTGTGCCTTTTTTTTTTCTCTTTTCCTCCAAATCGGGCGTGCCTTTTTTAAAACGCTGTTTGGTGCAGCAGTATCTGGTGTTGTAATGTGTTTGGAGGCCAGCACTCTTCAGCTGACTTGACTATTCCCCAGCCAAGATCAGCGTTTTCCTGACTACTAAACTGGGTCATCAACCATCTTGAAATATAACTGACAAAAAAAGTGCTGCAACGGTGGAATGAAATATTTGGATGACACACTTTAAAGTGGTGATATAATGGACTCCACTGAGACACCCCCACAACACACACACACACACGGACACACAAATTATGACTCAGCAGAGATCCATGCCAAAGAAGAGAAAAGAAAGCAAGAAAGAACGAAAGAAAGAAATAATCCTAAAAATTCAAATCTCGTCATTGCAGAAATCCGCAGCCACTTGTTGCGAATCTCTGGGTTGATGAGATTTGAGTTTTTAGGATTTTTGTTTTAAAATGAATTCTCCCTTTCTTTGCTTGTTTGTTCTTCCTGAGAATATCATAGCGACAGTGACCCGTATTCACAGTAAATAAGCCACCCACAGAGCTGTGTATCTGCTCCCTCTTCTCTTCTCTTCTCTGCTCTTCTCTTCTCTGCTCTTCTCTCTTCTCTTCTCTCCTCTCCTCTTCTCTGCTCTTCTCTGCTCTTCTCTGCTCTTCTCTTCTCTTCTCTTCTCTTCTCTTCTCTTCTCTTCTCTCCTCTCCTCTTCTCTTCTCTGCTCTTCTCTTCTCTGCTCTTCTCTTCTCTTCTCTTCTCTGCTCTTCTCTTCTCTTCTCTTCTCTTCTCTTCTCTGCTCTTCTCTTCTCTTCTCTTCTCTTCTCTTCTCTTCTCTTCTCTTCTCTTCTCTTCTCCTCTTCTCTTCTCTTCTCTCCTCTCCTCTTCTCTGCTCTTCTCTGCTCTTCTCCTCTCTGCTCTTCTCCTCTCCTTACGGCCCACTAAGCAGCATTCACAAAACAACACCAACACCACAGAGAGAGAGAGAGAGAGAGAGAGAGAGAACAAAGCACAAAGGAATACAGAGAGAAAGAGATTCATTGAGGGAGTACAGAGGCTAAAGAAAAAAAAATAGCTATGAAACGTCTGAGCTGAATTCATTCTACTCGGTACTTATAAAGACTGCAATACATATAAACTGCTCAATTCCAACAACCTGTTGATGCAGTGGGGTGTTTTGTATTCATAGAAAAACGTGCTCTGGACAGTGCCAGACCGAAGATTTGGAACATTTTACATTTTCATACAGAGAGCCCTGTTGACGTGATACCTTAAATACTGAACATTTTAACGTTTTGTATTTAAGCATCTCTGGTAACAATCCTTATGCTATGTTTGGAAAAAAAAAGAAGTGATTTTGTAACATACACCTGAAACGAACAGACAAGTCCAACAAGAAGGAGTGAACCTACTCGTGTGGCATAATTAGTTCTGTCTGGATGTGGCTGAAGCCTCCGGTGGCCGAATCCATTCTGGATGCATCTTAATAATGCATTTCATTTTATGAAGCCCAGGGGCCCCCACCGACACATTATTCTACACTCGGACATATGAATGACTAAAAATGTCACGAAGGACTGCAACATAGCTTTCCAATATCTAAAATCTTCCCAAGTTTAGGAGACAGACAAACTGGACTGAATCAATGTGATTAGTCATAGACTTCTGCTTTTGGAGGACAGTAAAAATCATGATATGTGTCGTAAACTATAAATAAATGAATAAACAAAAGAGAAAAATCATTGCGTGTGGTAGAGGACTTCCCCAGTCTCTTTTTTTCTTTTCTCTTTTTCCTTTCTATTTCTTTTTTTTTTTTTGGTGTTGTTGTTGTGTCAAATTCAAATGTATAAATGTATTTTTAAATTTATCTCTTCTTCCTCTTTTTCTTCTTCTTCTTCCTCTTTTTCTTCTTCTTCTTCTTCTTGTTCTTCTTCCTCCCACTGCCCAGATGAAGTTTCTATTGCAGAATGCGTTCATATGTGTATAGTCAGTGTGTCTGTTTTGTATCTTAGAGTGTAGGATATGCACCGCGAGAGAAGAAGACTGTGGGGGAGGGGCAAGGGGGGGTAAAGTCTCCAATAACCAGTGAGATTTCTAATTGGATAGACTTTCGGTGGCATTTTCTTGACATATTGTTCTGTGTGTGTTGGTAGGTTCTTAATTGCTCCAAAGTGTCTTACATTATCAGCCTCTGTAAATGGGTCTGCAGCAGGCCAGAAGATTCTATCTCCTTCTTATTGATGCCAACTGTCAGTCTGATGGTGGGGAAACTGCAGATTATTAATGACCGCCTATGTGCAGATGAACTTCTAACCCAAAACTTGTTTCTTCATCTATAGGGAATGCAAAATTTCCCTCTGGCCATGGAAAAAAAAAAAAAAAAAATAAATTGAAAGAACATACGAGTCCTTTGTAACGAGGCAAACAGAAAAAGCGCAAATAATACTGGTGCATAAATAAATAAATAAACAAACATATAAATAAAAATGAAAATATCTCGTGCTGGCTGTGAACTCAATCGATTCAGCTCGCGGTTTAAAAATAGAATCCCTAATGCACTGGTGTAGGAGAGAGTGGACAGGGAAGTGGAGCTGGATGTGAGATCAATGCCAATGATCGCAAACGAAGTTCAAACTGGTTAAAGCTCACACCTTAGCATGGAGAGAGAGAGAGAGAGAGAGAGAGTGGTGGTGTGGTACAGTATGCACACTCCAGTGGGTGTAACTGCTCTGTGGATGAAGGACCTGTGGAGGCCACAGACTGTGTGGTAGAAACTGATTCAACTTCACATGCAGCACATGCTTTGAGAAATATGTTGTGTTCGTGTTTTTCTGAGGGAAAACTCTGACCATAACTCGGACGTTTTTAAATGGGGTTTTTTACTTGAATGTTAAATTAAGCAAATACAATAACAAAGATCATAACAAGTGCAAATCTAGTAACAACACACGTGACCAGCAGAATAAAAACAATTACTTTAACTGATTGCCATCTCTACTTTTTTTTTAGATTGACACAAGCTAAAAAAAAACACCCTGTTGTGCTACTGTCTGGGGTACTATGGGTTTGTATTTACGGCGATGTTTGGCAGCTTCTCTAATTTTAGCTGATGGAGAAGGTTTGGGGGCGGGGTGGGGTGGGGTGGAGAGGGGGGGTGAAATGTTAGTCTTGGCCAACTGTAAAGTAATTCAATACATTGTCATAGAGTATTCTCCCCTTCTCCTTTTTTAATCTATCAGCACTGGCTGCATCAGAAAACCCCCCCCCACCACCACCCAGCCCGCCCCCGACTTCCTCTTAATGAGTCAGCAACTTTTGTCTGCTGCTCCTCGTAATGTCTCATTAAGCTGAAAGCTTTACTGGCCCCGTGTACCACTACTCTTTTCTAAAACAATAACTCCTGCACTCCTACACTCCTCCCCACCTCCCAACACCACACTGGGGAAGTGAAGGGGGAGGGGGGAGGAGGAGGAGGAAGGAGGTAAGGGGGTGGGTGGGTGGGGGGGCAGACTCACATTTAATCTCTGGACTCCCAAAAATAAGACCAATGAGTCAAGGCGTTCTTGTGCTCTGATCTTCACTCAATACCCATTTTTTTTTGGCAGAGCTACAAGCCTCATCTCCAATGTTCTGCCATGTCATATTTCTCGCGCACACAGCTCAGCCCTGAGACTGTGTGCTCTTTTAAGCCTTTTTTGTTGCTCGTGTTGAGACGTTATTTTATTTATTTATTTTTTTGTCATGCGCGATGCTATAAATAATATATAATAATTGTAGGAATGCAGAGTTGTTACTGAAGCTACTGGTGAAATTCCAGAAAATTCTTTGTGGAGCAAAAAATTAAAAAAAGGGTAAAAAAGGATTAATGTTTGCAGCAGTGTTCTAGAAGTCCTAGAATTTTCTAGAAAAAGCCTCTTGTGTTCTACTGTGTGTGGAGTGACTCCATAATGCAGCACCAAGGAAGCACCGACCAACTCTGATTCCACAAGCTCTTCATCAAGAGTGGTTTCGATGGGATAAGTTTATAAATCTGTTCAAATAGCTACTGTTCAAATAACTACTCTAAAAAAATGTTCTTTTGTAAATCTCACAGTGGTCTACATTGCCTAATTTCCTTTTGTGTTTTTCCCCCCCGCCTTCTGCTGTAAGGTTACGGACACGCGGCTCCAGGGACGGATGCGGGGAAAGCCTTCTGCATGTTCTATGCCGTCCTTGGTATTCCTCTGACCCTGGTAATGTTCCAGAGCCTGGGCGAGAGGATGAACACGTTTGTCAAGTACCTCCTCAAACGCATCAAAAAGTGCTGCGGAATGCGCATCACAGAGGTTTCCATGGAGAACATGGTCACCGTGGGATTCTTCTCCTGCATGGGCACGCTTTGCATCGGAGCGGCCGCTTTCTCTCACTACGAGGACTGGAGTTTCTTCCAGTCCTACTATTACTGTTTTATCACATTGACTACTATCGGTTTCGGGGACTTTGTGGCTCTGCAGAAGAACAGAGCTCTGCAGAAGAAGCCCCTGTACGTTGCCTTCAGCTTTATGTACATCTTGGTTGGGCTGACTGTGATTGGCGCTTTCCTCAACCTGGTCGTGCTGCGCTTCCTGACCATGAACAGTGAGGACGAACGGAGGGACGCGGAGGAGCGAGCTTCTCTGGCCGGGAATCGCAGCAGCATGATCATCCACATCCAGGAGGACACTCTCCAGAGGAACCGCCGTCGCCGTGAGCAACAGCAGCGTTACCACGGCGACGTGACGGACCTGCAGTCGGTCTGCTCCTGCATGCACTACCACTCGCACGAGTTCGGCAGCTCGGCCGGGCTCGGAGTAGGAGTAGGAGTAGGAGTAGGAGGAGGAGGAGGAGGAGGAGGGTTAGGAGGAAGGGCGTTCTCCCATCAGAACTCCCTCAGCTCCCAGTTAAGCCCTCACCAGTTCTTTCAGTCGGTCTCGTACCGAATCGAGGAGATCTCTCCCAGTACGCTGAAGAACAGTCTCCTCCCTTCGCCCATCAGCTCTGTGTCTCCTGGTCTCCACAGCTTCACAGAACATCATCAACTCATGAGACGCCGTAAATCCATCTGACATCACACACTCACTCACAACACACCACACAGCGTCCCAACGCCTGTCCTTTGGGTTCTGTTTATTTGTTTTGTTTGTTTGTTTGTTAGTTTTTTTTTTGTCATTTTTAGAAATGATAATATAAACAGTAATATGGAAAAACGGTACATCTCCAATGCTGCTCCTTACCAAAATCTCATCTCAGCACTTTTCCTTTCTCGTTGAGGCAAATATATATATATATATACACATATATATATATGAGTGAGTGAGACATGGTGACAGAGAGCTGGATGAAGAAACTGGGAATATTTCAGTTAAAAAAAGAAATAAAATAAAATAAAATAAAATAATAAATAAATAAATAAATACTTTTGACTTGATGAATTTCCAGATGATGAACACGTAAAGCATGAAGCATGGATATCTATTTTTCCAGACCTATCTCATCTGATAAACCAGCGGGATCTTTTTCCGACCCTCTGTGGATGTTCTTTTATCCCACGAGTTGGGGTGGAAATCAGTTGCAGACTTTGGTTTCATACCAGATGACACCCACAGGAGCATTATGGGAGATATATAATTTTTTAACAGAGGTGAAAATTTTTTCCATAACTTCACACGACTGTATTTTGTGTGGGATTACAAGTGCCACACAATGGGATGACAAAGAAAAAGAGAGAGTGAGAGCGCGCGCGAGAGAGAGAGAGAGAGAGTGTAAAAAAAAAAAACAGATTTGAAAATGACTTCAAAGCATCAGGTATCGTTTTCTATAAACAATTCTATATAGGGAGATAAGACACTGCTTCATTTCATGAAACATCGTGCCAAAACATTGTTGCCAATCTTAGCATGTGCATTAACTGTCTTTTGATGAGTGTGCCATGTTGTTTTGTTTTTTTTTCTTCTTTCTTTTCTTTCTTTTACTTTGGAGACAGGTTCTGTAAATTATACATTTTGTTTATGATTGTGTAACATATTAGGTTGACAGAGAGAGATGGCAAAAAAAAAAAAAAATTGCCACTTCAATAAAACTCTGAGCTGCATGTGCTATGAATATCAGGTATGCATTCTGATGGATGATAAAATAATAGCAACATTGCAATTTGACTGAATGCCAACAGCAAATAATTCTTTGTATTACTCCTAAATTTAAAGGTTTTATATCACCTTTTTTTCCCACTGACAAAACTCCAGCAAATAAAACAACAGTTAAATATTCATTTTTATATTCTTTTTAAGCACCGGAAAACAAAGATCTTGTATGTTTTTTTTTCTTTCTTTTTCTCTCCATCTTTTCGTTTCAGAATGAGAGGTCGCTGAACGCTCTCTGGTTCTGCAGGTCCATTGCTTCCAGAACCGCTTCCCAAAGCTACTCATAAAAGACATTCTAAAAAGGCTGACGCGTCCTTCTAATTAACTGACACATACTGTCTTCATGAAAGACATTTTTCGTTTTTTAAAAAAAAGGTAACAGTAAATTTCCCGGAGAATGTAACGTCACCTCCTGTTTAATAATAAAAAAAAAAGAACCTAGGCTAGCTAGTATCAGACCACAGAGTGCTTCACCAAATAACATGACATGTATCAGATTTCTCAGGGTAAGCGTACTGATGGAGGATAAGATTATGCCTTTTGTATACCCACTGAATGCAATTATATAGAGTGAGGAGAACAGATCCTAGATCAGCGCTCTGTCTCTGAATGATTTGATACATATCGGCCTGTCACTCCAGGAGCGTAATGAAGGGTGAAGATGTTTTAAGGCCTTAATTTGAAGGAACCACAATGAAAATCTGTTGAGTGGAGTAAGAACCCGCCCACATATAAGATATACTTATCTACCACCAAATGTGTGCTCCACCGCTTCCATCGTCTTCTCTGTCATTGGGTGCTCCGGGGAAGACCGAAATAAGTGACAAAGCACCGGATGCTCTCTCAGAGCACATTCTAAACATTCCGCAGCTTCCTCTATGACATCAGTGTCTTCTTATTCCATTTACTCTTCTGAACAGAGTGGATACTCAATACCCCCCAGAGAGACGAATGCACATTCTCTGGCGTTTGTTGAGAGAAACTCTCTCTCTTTCTCTCTCTCACACACACACACACACACACACACACACAAGCATCTTCAAAAAATTTGATATGTATCAAATTTCTCTTTCTCTCTCTCTCTCTCTCTCTCTCTCTCTCTGTCTGTCTGTCTCTCTCTCTCTCTCTCTCACACACACACACATACACACACACACACACACACATTTCTTTTTTTTTAAATTAATTAATAAGTTATTTTTTTAGAGAGCTTCACTCTTTTGGGAGGGGGGGGGGGCACCGTCAGAAGTACTCTTGCAGATAATGAAAGGAGGTCTTTAAAACAACGGACTCTCTAAACGGGCGTGGCCTCTGTAGGAGTGCACGGCGAGAGCAATGATAATTACCCAGGGCCTTTCTTTTCTCTGTAAAACCACAAATGGAAATCAATGAGCTACGCTCACAGGCCTCTTCTTTAACACCGGTGGGGCTTTAACTCACTATGACACTTTTGTTTCCGTAGTAACCGCTTCAAACGGCTGGCAGTGACATATGCTGTTGAAATGAGACCGTTTAAGGTTGACAAGACGAAAAAACAAAAGATGCTCTTCCCCAAATTTATTACCTAAAGAGAAATCTAATAAATTTTATCGTATTTTTTAAATTCCTGTAAGTTAATTTTCATTTTTAAATCATATTTAAGCTCCAGGCAACTCAAAAGCTATTTATTATTATTATTATTATTATTATTATTATTATTATTATTATTATTATTATTAAGTATCACAGTAAATGTTGCTTTTTATTCATGTAAATACTTGTAAATATGAAGCATTTTTTAAATATTGTACAGTGCACATATTGTAAGTAGCTGAAATAATCCTTATACAAAAGAAACAAACAACAAAAAAAAAAAGATTACAAAAGCATATTTTCAATGGAAGATGCGTTTGCATTTTTACAGCATTGTGCATACTCTACGTGCCTTTTAAAGTCACCAGTAATGACCAGGCTGGATTTCTATAAGGCACAGATTTCAAATACGAAGACAAAAAAAAAAAAAAAGAAAAGATAAAAATTCTAAAAATTTGTCTTTTAAGAAACTTTCCCATGGAATCACCACATCAAGCCAAACCAAAGGAAAGGGTCAGGAGACAGACGCAGTCTGACAGACACACAGAACAGAACAATAACAAGGTCCTACTGCATTTGTCAGATTTCCCCTTTATAGAATAACTGTTATTATCGCCGCAAGAAGGCAAGGCAAATCTTTAAGGCAACAATTCAAAGCCACGGCGATCTCTAGATGTTTCCTTATTTTTTTCTTTGTTCCACGACTATTTTTAAAGTAATCATATCTGTTCTATGATCGAGAGATTTCAATTAAATCTCACAGGGAAACACACTTAGCCCTTCAATCATTCTTCCCACCTGTCTCTCTTAGTCATTTCAAACCAGATTCATTGTTCAGAATCTTACCAGTAAACTGTCTGTAACTGAGAGAGCTGCTTGACTCTGCCGTGTGGAACCCATGTCTATGTCTCCTAAACCTGTAGCTGGTCTGGGCTGCGTAAGACATACAAACTTATATGTTTTCGTTAAATGACAACATTTGTTCCTATGATTTAACTGTTCTTTGTGGGGTTTTATTTAGGCTTTGTTTTTGTTTTTATTTTTCTTTCCGTTTATGACACAGCACTCAGATTCTCCTAAAGTTCATAAATTTTGTTTTGTTTTTTGTTTTTTTTCCGCCCATGTTCTTTGGGCTGCATTTGGAATAAATCATCGTACTGACATGTGATTGGTCCACAGTTCAGTCTGTCAAATCTTAAATGTCCAGTCAGAGAAACTGTAGAGAAAAGGATGAAAATTGCACTACTACAGAGTACAGTGAAAACAACAGAGCAATGTACATGTGTTTTTCCTTTCAATAATCAACTCTGATCATCAATATTTTACCATGTCCCTGTCTAACAGTTTCCATCTCAGTTTTTCTACTTTGCAATAGAATGTTCTTTCTTTTTTTGGTAATAAGTTATTTCATCCTGCCATAATTTATAAGAGGATGTCAAAAATTTATTCAAATTATGTATGATTATTAATATCATGAACAACATGCCAGTGGCACTTGTTTCTGTCTGTAATACCTTGGAAAGAAAAGGAAATTTGGAGAAGAGAAAATGACTTTTATTTGTTTGTTTGCTTGTTCGTTTGTTTGTTTTATTTCTTGTTTGTGCATGATTTGGTGTGGACGGCTGACCACGTCACATGATCAGGGCGGAGCTGTCGCACGCTTGAATTAAAACTACAGATCTCCCTCTCACAACCTTTACAGTGTCTGACTGTTTTCTCTGAGCACACACACACACACACACACACACACACAGATCTCCCTCTCACAACCTTTACAGTGTCTGACTGTTTTCTCTGAGCACACACACACACACACACACACACACACACAGATCTCCCTCTCACAACCTTTACAGTGTCTGACTGTTTTCTCTGAGCACACACACACACACACACACACACACACACACACACAGATCTCCCTCTCACAATCTTTACAGTGTCTGACTGTTTTCTCTGAGCACACACACACACACACACACAGATCTCCCTCTCACAACCCTTACAGTGTCTGACTGTTTTCTCTGAGCACACACACACACACACACACACACACACACAGATCTCCCTCTCACAACCTTTACAGTGTCTGACTGTTTTCTCTGAGCACACACACACACGCACACACACATGCACATATGCATACACACACACACACACATACACATATAGATAGACAGATAGATAGATAGACAGACAGATAGATAGATAGATAGATAGATAGATAGATAGATAGATAGATAGATAGATAGATAGATAGGTAGATAGATATTTCTCAAGGCTCTTCCTAAAGCACCGACGTGTTTCAGGTGGAGGTATTCATTAAGAAAAGGGAAGTACCTCGTCGTTTACCACAACCAAAACCTGAGCTCACTAATAGCACAGGCCATGCATGCTGAGTCAGAAAAACGTGTGCTGCTAATTTTCTTAGTGTAATAAAACTGAATCATTAGGAGATTACAGAAAAAGATGATTCCTCCTTCATTATGCAGCCTTTATATTCGTAAAGTGCACTCATTAGGGTAACTGATATTGCAGCACAATTCAAGAGGAAGGGGCCAGATTACATTAATCTTAATACGACTATTTGAATATCAGATCCTACCTACAGTCTACTCTCTTCAAACTTAGTCTCTGACTCCAAACTCAGACTCTGACCCTAAACTCTCTCTCTCTCTGACTCCAAACTGCCTCTGACGCCAAACAGGTTCTGACTCTAAACTCAGACTGACTCCAAATAGACCCTGACTCCTTCACTATGAGAGCTGACAGAGTATTAAAGTGATGTAGAATCCACCGATTCTCACACGCACACACACACACACAAAAATGGGATAGAAAAAGGGAAAAATGTTATTTTAATGGCAGTGAGAAAAAGAACAGAAAAGAGCAGCCAGGAAAAAAAGCAGGTGGGTGTAGGGTTATACCTTGTGAAGAAAAATGGTTTTCTAAATTTAGGATATTACCCTGTATTAAAAGAAAATAAATATCCTTTGATGTGATGTTTTAGTAACACGGCGAAACCATGAATTATTGAGTTCAGCACAAAGGCAAACCCGAGCCCATATTAAAAATTAAACCTGCCATTACATCTGGTCAATGAAAGCATTAAAAATTCTTTCTTTTCAAAGTTTTATGGAAAAAGCCTGCAATGATTAGGGAGGGAGACATTTTTATGAAAGACTCAGAGAAAGGAGAACACTGGGAACCTGCCTGTAGCTGAAGTGAGGCTGTTGGAAATAGCGGTGATATTACCATTTGAAAATGAGTTTGTTCCTGTGATTTTAAAAGAGCTGAAGGCTTGCTCACGATGATGAATATCAAAAGCCATGAGACAAAAAAAATGTCAAGTTTTCTCTGCTCAAGAGTGCTAAATATTGAAGCAGTGATTATTCCTCCTTATCTTTCAATATGAAAACAGCGGAGAGACAAGCGGTTTATTAATGTGAAGCAGTTGTCCCTACGTGTCACTGTCGCCGTGGTGACTGTATGTCTTTGACTGTAATGGAAAATGACTTACTGCATCAATACATTATAATGCAGTACACAGAGATGAGCATCATATTCACAGCGCCTAGAGAATAACACATAATGTGTGTGTGAGTGCGCGTGCGTTTGTGTGTGTGTGTGTGTGTGTGTGTTGGGGGGGAGGGGCAGGGAGAGAGTTATTAGGTGGAATTCTGGGGAGTACACAGAGGAAATAAGTGAGAAAGAGAGACAGAGAAAGAGAGAGAGAGAGAGAGAGAAAGACAGAGAGAGAGACAGAGAGACAGAGAGACAAAAGACAGAGAGAGAGAGAGACAGAGAGAGAGAGAGAGAGAGAGGGGAGATGAACAGCGGTGGTCCTGGTTTGGTGTGAAATACAAATGAACCCAGGTGACAGGCAGACAGGGACTGGGTGTGCTGTGCAGAGAAAAGACAGTGACACAGGAACGTCAGCTGTAAATTGCACAGCGGGGCTATTTGTGGAAACAACACTCATAGCCCACGGGAATGTGCATGAATTGATGATTTGTGTGTGTGTGTAATGAATAGAAACACAGGTTGGAAAAGTTACTGCAGTAAGGAGAAGAAGAAGAAGAACCTATAACTAAAGCTACGTCCTAAACTTTGCCAAAATAACAATATCCCCGGCACTGACCCCAGCAAGCTAATCACATTCACTCAGTATTATCCCTGACACCTCCAACCCGTCGCTATGACAACCCCTACTATCTCTGACTGGGGTGCACACTGGTATCTCTGGAGGCTTGTTTTTCATTTGTGTGTTACTGCAAAAAAAAAAAAAAAAGAAAAAAAGAAAAAAAAAGAAAGTTTCATAATAATTATGTTGTCACACTGTATAAGTATATTATAGACCTGTTATGACAGTCAGTGATTTTAAATGCGTACCATGAGTTAATATTCTTCCAGTCAAAAGCCAAGAGCCTCATGAGAGTGATACAGTGTTGTCTTTCTGTTCTGTTTATGCCAGTTCTGTTCACTACAGCTCCATAAGACCTACTGCTATGGGATGGATATGTCAGAATGAAAGCTGCTTTGTGAACGATCTTATCTTTGCTGTTTAGCATTACAACAACAGAACCCCCCCCCCCCCCCCCCCCCCCAAAAAAAAAAAAACACAGGTAGAATATTAGGGAATCAAGCAGGTAAGCGTCATAAGGGGAACCGGTCCTGAAAGTCCATTCCGACGTCTCTGCGGACGTTCCGGAGCTCTTCAGAAGGTTCCGTGGGTTCCTTTATGACATCACCAGGCGTCCTCTCCGGCGTTCCGTTCCGTTGGGTCGTGCATGCTGCATGCAGCTGGAGTTCGTCCTGGTGGAGTAGGTGGAGACAGGAGCATCCAGTCCCTATTCATCGTTCTTCTCTCCCTGCTAATTAGGCTGTCATGTGTGAGGCTGAGGCTGGCGCTAACGCGACACAATAAGAGCAGTGGTGGGGATGAGACTAGGCCGCGGCTTCACTGCCAAGCCTGTAATTTCAGCCCCTGCTCAAATGAACGTGTGCTCTGAGCCATGGAGCCAGGAGGAGTGTCTCCGATTTTTTTTTTTTCTTTTTCTTTTTCTTTTTTTTTCCCGCTTTTAAATTCAGGGATATGAACTAGCTGTTTAATAAACAGGTGCAAAGGATCGAGCTTCTCTCCTAAAGCGCTAAACATCAGGAGAGACAAGAAAAAAAAAAAAAAAACACACCTCAACAAAGAGAAGAGTGTTCGCTGTGGATGTGGGAGAGATTTAAAAAGTCACGATTCAAACTTTTCCAAAGTTCAGTTTAAACACTCTTTGGAGAGGCTCAATCGAAGGTTCAGGGGTTTGGTGTAAAAGCATATTTCAGGGATAATTGGGCTCAGAGAGAGGACTATTTGAATGTTGTGATTTATTTGACTGTATCTGATAAAAAAATATACATACGTTCCCAAAAAAGTACCCTTGACGAGTAGATACATTCAGCTCTCACAGCAACAAGGAGATCTAAACATGGAGAAACCACAATGAATACAAATTCACCATTAGTTAGTTCTACCCTGTGTTCAATATTTGCTTTCAGACATAGAGAAAGAAAGATGTACAAGTTCTGAATGAGCTATAATTTCTCACAGTGCTCATTAATAAGATGTAAAAGGATATTCTGGGCATGTGTGTCTCTCCTGAGAAGGTGATGCTGAGTGTCATTATGAAGGCCGGCGATGTAATATTCTCCGGGTTTTTATTCAGACCCTTCCTTCAGAGACCTGCCGACCTCACAGAAGAAAAACAATCAGAGAAAATGAGCGGCAAACAAACTCATTATGCTAATTACGCGAACACAGTTTACCGCTAAGTTCCTTCCTCAAGGTGAGAATTTGTCAGATCTGTGAAAATCCCAACATTTAATGTGTTTCACTGAAAAGTGATTACACACGGAGGAAGTGCGTCGAGTGACAGCGGCAGAAGAAAAGAAAAAATAAAATAAGATAGAGGGGGAAGGTTGATGAAAATGAAAAGTATTGGAATGGAGAAGAGGACAACAGCAGTCTCGTAGTATCATATTTTTCATTTCTTTCTTTCTTTCTTTCTTTCTTTCTTTTGGCACCATCCAGCCAAATGATTTAGCTATATGTTTCCTCTTTCTCTTTCCACATTTTCTCCTTTATTTCTGCGTGAGCAGGTGTGATGTTTCTGGAGATATAGTCCCAGGCCAGTCAGCCAATGGGTATAAATGGAAAATTTATAACTTAAAGATCAGAAATACTTCTGAATCAACTCCACAGGAAACCTGTACAGTAGCTTCAAATGTTAATAATTTGAAAAGAGCTGTAGTTTGTTTTATAGAATTCTTTGGAAAAAAAAATCTGCAGTTGCTATGTTCCGTATGTGGTGAGCATTGTTATAATTTAAGAAAAAGTATGATTGTTATGTTCTGTTTTACCAGTTAGCTAAAGTTAGCCTCTTAGTCACTCTGAAACAGGTATAATATGCCCTTATCTGTGTGTTACACAAACACCAAACCCCCCCCCCCCCCCCCCCCCCCCCCAAAAAAGAAAGATCCAGATTCCACTCATATTCAACCAGCGCGCGTTCAATTTGTTGCCGTAGCAACCGCGGCCGTAAGCAATTCATCATTAGCCTTAACCTACAGTGTCACGTTCCACAGAACCACTTTAAGAGCAAAATCACAGATTTCTCCGGATATTTCACCGTACTTTACAGAGCCCTAGCTGCCATATGGTGCGTCGCAGAAGAGCCGTTTCCGATCGTGCACTAACCGACGTGGTCACGGTCAGGTGGCTCGCGCTTGCTTTGCTTTTGGCGTCCTGAGATAGACCGTTGTAATGGTGGTGTCAGATTGGAGATGCTGAAAGAGTCCGACAGCGGTTAAGTCCTTTGGACTTTTGAAACCAGTTTGACCAGTTTGGCTGAGTCCATTTCCTGGCCTCTTGCTGAATTCAAGTGGATAATGGGCTGGCGGCTGATTAGATAAAACTACCAGTGTCGCCGGACCCTGACACCAGGGGTCAGAACTCTTCTGGACTCTTTGGTTTCTGATAATCCAATCAGTCCCTAAGTGGAACAGCTCTGATTCTCAGTGTAAAAACATCTTAAGAAAAGCGGGGAGAAATAGACAGACCAAGAAAAAAAACAGGATCTACTTCGAGTGAAAATACAGCATGTTTCTACATCTGCGTCCATGTTTCTACATCAGTGCTTTGTTCGGGTCAGAATTTTATATTCGATTCGAACTCGCATCAATTCATGTGCAATTGACTTTGAATTTGAAGTGGTTGCAAAGCATAGGTTGTAGAAATTGAATTTGAATGTGAATGTGAGCAGAAGAATTGAAATTCAGTATGAGTAAAACAAATCCCCTCAGTTCAGTTTGACAAAGTGCCCACTGTCAGGTGATCAGAAACCAGATCAGAATCACTTCCAAGCTTCTGAGCTGATCTGCTGAACACAAACATAATCAAGATTTATATAGTACGCAGTATAGAAGAGTTTGACTGTCAGATTAGCGTATGCACTGTGCATTCATGAAATGTTTAGCCGAAAGCTAGTGTGTGTAATTAAGCTCTAGACGTTTGCTGACGGTAATTAAAGCTTCAGTATACATAATTATGTAGAGTCTGATTCAGCACCGAGCTGATATGGAACTAAGGCCTCTGGCGCCATCTAGTGATTGCAGACTCACCGACAACCTCTCACTCTGTCCCCTGACATGGCTTTGGATGGACATAATACAGGGTTACTTTGTGAGAGATTTGCAGGGGAAAGCTGACAGCTGTGAATTAGAGGGTGTGTGTGTGTGTGTATGTGAAAGAGAGAGAGAGAGAGTAGCAGCAGCAGGCTGATTAGATTCGAGATCTCTGGAGATCAGGCAGGTGCATCCTGACCCCAATCCTTCTGTCCGTCCTTGCTCTGAGTCACTGAGTCACTGAGTTAGCCTGTTAGCCTGCTCTCAATTCTCTCTCTCTCTCTCTCTCTCTCTCTCTCTCTCTGCAGTGTCACTCTCCTTTCTCCAGCCATCATCAAACAACAGCAACATACACAAACCCAGCTAACCCTCACCGTGCCCGTTTTAGCCCAGAGTCATGAAGAGGCAGAAGCACAGACAAGAGGCCTTCAGCACAGCTGTGAGTATCTTCAAAATTAAACTTCAAAATAAACTTCCTCCCATCCTGAGGCGATGGAATAGATTAATGATTATTTGATTGTGTGTTATCGTTTCCGAGTATGCAAGAGAGAGGAATACGGTAATTAAGCTGATAAATGTCTAGAATGTTAGAATTTCTAAACCGTGTAGAATGTAAACATAAAGTTTTCCTTTGTTTGTTTACGTAAAGAGGTGACAGCTGGGGATAACTTTCTAAAATGGATTTCACTGATACAGTCTGGCAAAATGTGGCATCACTATGTTTTTCATACGTTTGCATTTATCTAGTATTTGATACTCTACAAAATACCTTGACAAATGTAAGATAAGGAAACCTTTAGGATTTGATATTAATTTAATGTTATGCCAACATAACTGCAAATGCAATCTGTTTGCTCAGCTTTCTACAAGTGAAAATTCTTTGGTGATTCAATATCATTTTTACAAAATATTAAAAAATAACCGATGAGTTTCCTCTGCTATGTTAGTTTTTAATCTAAATGGTGTAAAATCATTCATCTAATTATTTATTTTCTTTATTTATTTCAAATGCTGGTTATTTATTTACAGCTTTCCATTGCATTATTGAAACATATGATTTTCAGTGAAGATATTTTGTTCTTTCAATTAATTTTAACTAAAAAACAGGGTGATACCATCACAGTCTCTAACAGATCAACACACTTGATCTAGTGGCTGGTAGCGGTGTAATATTTGATGTTTTTTATATTTTTTAATACAAATGTGTGTGTTTTGGCTATATAGAAACTACAGGGAAACCACAGACTTTCCTTAAAGTAAGTATCAAAAGCGTTAGACTGTATGAGTGATGTCTCAATATGCCTGCTGTCCAGAGAACAGTTCGGCCTGAGGAGCTGATGACCTGCCACAGAGTCCGTCTGGTGACGTCTATAAATGGTCCTGATTCAAAACCACCTGGTTTCCATCTGTCAGCCGCACATGGTGCCGCAGAGCTCGGTCAGCCTGCTCCGGTCACACCCTCACAGGAGACACCCCCTCTGACTCCGCAGATCAGGACCCCCCGGCCTGAGGTGTCCGAGGGCAACGGAGAAAACCTGCCCCCCAGACGCCCTCTCAAACTAGCCCCGCTAGAGCTCCCCTTAGAGGTCAAGGAGGCGCAGTGCAGGAAGATGGAGAGCATTCAGCAAGAGGCCAAATCCGCAGCCCGGAAACTGGAGGCTCTGGGGGCCGAACCGCGGCCCAGGAAAACGAAAGCCCACAAGAGGGGCGGGTGCTCCAAATCTCCCTCACGTGCCCCTCTCAGCGCCCTCCCAGAACCCCATAAGTCTCAGGAACCGACAGCGGATAGGCCACACCTACTGCCTGTCAATCAAGTGCAAGTCCAGCAGAGCTGCGGTAAGCCGGTGATGGTGAAGGACTCGGCACGAGGGAAGTTAATTCACCTGAGTGACGTTAAACCCGCCCCTCCCCCCTCATCTCCCTGTCTGGCCGAAGCGGACCGGGCGCAGGTGGTCCGTCCAGACCAGACCATGGGCCAGGCCAAGGGTGTGACAGGCAGAAGACGCCCCCTCCTGAGGAGAGCTCACGGGCTTGACGAGGATCAGGGCAAATCGACCGTGTCAACAGGGAGATTATCCGCAGATGAACGCAAGCCTCTGCAAGCTGGCTGTGGGAGAGGCCAGCGCACGGAGAATGCCCTGCAGGAGGCCAGTCGCGTGCTGGAAAAGGCATCAGCCCGGAAGGTTCCGGAACCACTGCCGTGGCCTGGGAATACAGAGGTGCAGGGGAGAAACGGTAGACGAATGGCATTTAACAACATCCAGGATGTGGCACTTTGACCCCAAAGAGAGATTATTCTCACAGAGAGAGAGAGAGAGAGAGAGAGAGAGAGAGAGAGACAGAGGGAGAGAGAGAGAGGGAGAGAGAGAGAGAGAGAGAGAGAGAGAGAGAGAGAGAGAGAGAGAGAGAGAGAGAGAGAGAGAGACATTAGGGGGTAACGTTCCAGCTCTGGACTTCAAGCTTAAAATCACATAACCATTATACAGCATAGGGCTTATAGACACCAAATATTTCACTGTCCAAGTGATTACTTGTGATAAAGCATAGTCATGCTGTTTAAAAAGAGATTAAAAAATAGATCCATGCTTTTAAAAAAAGAAGGAGAGCTAAAATATCCAACGATTCATTTGCTTGGATTCTTGGAATGGAATTCAAAAACAACCTGAGGATGATAATGTATGAAATATATAATATTTGCCAAAGGTGGACTCGGGAAGTTGAGAATATTTTTATAATGATCATAACATGGTATGTCATGGCTCAATACCAAATAGTGTTTACATTCTACATAGTTGTTAAAATTAAACTATTAAGCAAAATACCTATATCCAACCTACGTACCAACTTATATCCAACTTTTTGTATTTTAAAGGTCTCAGTGATAATTGAATGATTCAGGATTCAAGCCACACAAAATAAAAGTGATTGGATTAAACCTTTGCTTTGCTCTGTTGACTGTTCATGATTGGAGTGATGTGAATTTATATGATAATATGAAACGAAACAAAACATGAAACTTTTCAAAGTTTTAAAGAAGGAAGAAACAAAACCACAACTCAAGAAAAGGAGACCAAAAACAAAAAAAACCTCATTTGGTCTGTTTTCCTTGAACTTTGCAGTAGACCAGAACTTAAATGAATGTTTTATATTCTTGGCATGGCTTTGCAGGTGTCTTCCATGGTTTCGATTGCATCTCCAGACTTCCTGTGTTCGTGGAAGAAAGTTAATCACAGGAGAGGCTTCGACTCTGCCAGCAGAACAGAGCAGATGAATACTACACATCTATGTCTCCCTCTGACCTAAAAAAACAAACAAACAAACAAACAAACAAAAAAAAAAAAGAACAAAAAAAAACTGCTTTAAAAAAGGTATCCAGGTTTGGGTATAGTTATCTCGCCTGGTAAAGCTCTGTTTCTCTGCAAAAGTTTTTTTTTTTTTTTGGAAAACCACTTTTATAACCATCTATGAAATCTGTTCTTATGAAAGACAAAAGATAATCTGATACCCCTGAGAAGAACATACTGGAAAAAAACACTGTTCTTTGGGGGGCATATACACTAGACTGTTTCAAAAGATTTTAAATGAAATGATAATCATAGGTAGATAGTCATAGATAGTCATATCATTTCCATATAAACATCACATTTACTAAAATGATATAAGAGGAGTTTATCTCTTTTTTTCTGTTTGCCCCAACCACCCCCCCCCCAGCCCACCCCCAACCCATGTCAGTCCTGTCCTTTACCTTTTATTAAATTGTTCTGTACCGTTAGTTAAAACTCCAAAAAATTGAGAAAGTGAAAGTCAGCCAGTCAAGTCTGTGACCATTCAAACAGACACAGGCCCTGTGCTGACTGATGACTGTCAGTCCCTCAGCAGGGTCAGTGGAGGCTGGGCTACAGCTCCATGCAGAGCAGAGGAGAATCTCTTCCTCTCTCTCTCTCTCTCTTCCTCTCTCTCTCTGTCTGTCACTCTCTCTCTCTCTCTCTCTCTCTCTGCGTGTCTGAATAACTCAGGCCACCCATCTGCCTCCAGCCATCAGAGGCTGTGTGCTGGACTATGCCCCGGGGCTAAAGTTAGCCTGACCTTAAGGCAGCCTTCCCCTCAGTAAAGGGCCAAG
>NC_044506.1:7216950-7231950 GCF_902362185.1 Chanos chanos | reverse complement strand
AGAGAGAGAGAAAAAGCGTGTGTGTCTATATATGAAAACTTGGACCGAGGACACACTTCAGGAGAAAGTGACTAATAATCAAGGTGAGACACCAGTAATTCTGTTTTATGTATCAATCATACTCTGCGTTTCTAAATAACATTACACCATTGATTTGTTTCCTGGACTGAACGGTTAAGAGATAATCTGTCACTAATTGTGGATCATTGACTAAAACAGTTTGTAGTCATAGGTCAGATTTGGCTATGTGTTCTCCAGTGTTCCTTCTCAGTCCCCCAACGACACCCCCCACCCTCCTTTTTTTTTTTAATCTCTCTTTTTTTTTTTTTTTTTTTGGAACATACTTGAGTGAAGAAAGAAAACACTTGGGCTGTGTTTTGTTCATCTATGCGGATGATGGAGTGTGTGTTTCTGGTTTAGTCATCTGCACTCTGAGTCTCCCCAGCCTGTCGTTCTCAGGAAGCTCTTGACTTTGGCCCTGATGAAGTTCTCTCTCTGAGAACTCAGATATCCGCTCCTCTGTTCTTAGACCCTCAAGTGGGATTGTACTCCTCAGTTCTCAGACTGAGGGGCTAAAATGAGGAAATACAATAAAATACAGCAGCCAGGTCATAGTTTATATATATATATATATATATATATATATATATATATATGGCTGTGAGAAAGTGGAAATAGTTAAGTTGTTGTTTGGACCGGTTTGTATTGCTTGAATGCTGGAAGTGCATGTCATGCTATTATTGCTAAGTGCATGTCATGAATGAGATTACCTGCCATTATAGGGGGGGTGGCATAAACTGAGGCAGCTTTTCTGTACCACTTGAAGAAACATGCTCTTTAAAATAAGGGCTTTTTGTAGCCTTATCCTCCCAGAGCCACCCTGTTCCTGGCGACTGAATGGAAAAAGGGTGGTGAATTTGTTTTTTTGTTTGTTTGTTTGTTCATTTGTTTCTGTTTGCCTCCTATATATGAACTAGGTCACTGTAAGAGTTTGTGGTATAATTACAAACGATATAATACCAAGAGCCTTTCAGCCTTAATGGTCTTACCAGAGGAGGTTGAGAAACAATGTGGCCTTCATAACCGTGAAAGACAAGACCGGAGGACAAAATATGAAAAAAACTGGACCTGACACCCAACTGCTTCACCAGGTTGCAGAACTGGACGCTACTGTCTGTGGCTCACTGGACACTAATAGACCGTCTAACATCTTTTATCCTTATGACATAAATATGTGTCCATGTTGCAACTGAAAGTTCTCATGTTCTTCTTTTTCTGTCTTTTTTTGTGTGTCTGTGTGTGTGTATATGTGCAATCACATACCCTTAAAAAAGCATGGGTCAGATCAAATCATACAGGTAATCAGACAAACGATTAATACATTTTTTAACAAAACTGGTTTAAGAATAACTGAGTGACTTATCACAGAGGTTTTACACTGCTGCTTTTGTGAATGTATGTCTCTGGTCCACTAACTTCTGGGATATTCCTTCCCTCCAAAATAGGAGATTAATTTACAAGAGTCGACACATTTAAAAGGGCTAAGAGTTTATTAACAAGTGCAACGTTAATGATGACTTCCCCAAAGAGCTTTGAAATTCCTGACAGGAGCTCAAAACTAAGAGGAAACATCTTTCAAACCTGCTCTGCTTTAGACGAGTTAGTATCAAGACTTAAAGTTATGAGTTTTCTGCTTGGATTCTACAAGACAAAAAAAGATCCCAAACTGCTCTTTACTGCGATTTAAAAAGAAAAAAAAAAAAAGAAAAAGAAAAAAAATTCCGGTTGGCTAAATGCAATGGTACACAGCCAAGAAAAATCCAGCGTGACCTGCAGAACTCTAAGAACGCCGAGGAGACCAGTTTAGAGTGCGGTTGGTCTGAGTAGTTGTAGGTAAACCATTTTGGATGATTACATGGACAATGTGGAGAAAAGTATGTGTACAGTGGAGACTCTTTAGGTCAGTCACCTAGAGGAGAGAGGAACGCCTAAGGACACCCTTTAACTCACCCAGAAAGAGGGAGATTCTGGAGAACCGAGGGCAGGGTGGGGAAAAGGTGTGGAAGGAAAGGGCTTCATAAAGAGAGAAAGGATAATAACCTCATTAAGTGGACTCAACTCGATTTGGAAAATGTGTTTCAGGAACTTCTGTTTCCCTTAACTGCTGAGCATGGACAGAAACTTATTTTAAGCGTAAGTTTTGGAGTACAGTTTGTCAACAAGATTTTCTTTTCTTTTTTCTTCTTCTCATTCAGCTTTGTCACAAAACACAAAGCTGTGATTTGTTATGCCGCCTGTGCACAGTTTAGTTAATTGTGCCACATTTGTTCTTAGCAGCTGAACACAAGTAGCCAGTTTGGCCTATTAAGCGTCGTGGTAAACCTGTTTTGGGGAAAGTGTTTACATGTTTTAGACGCAAGAGATGAGACTGCCACATCATCTTGGCTTGGTGCACTGTAATTCAGAGCCTGCCCCCCCCCCCAACCCCCCCTCCCCCGCAGCCACTTTGCTCCTGTTTTCTCCCCCCTTTACTTTCTGATGACAGCATGCCTCTGGGATTTGCCCAGTGCCGTTAAATCATACAGCTTGTTGCAGGGAACCAGCAGTTTAGCTCCACCACGGGAAAACAGCAGCAGTCATCGGTGTCTCACTGTCTCCACCAATCAACAGAATTTATGTGTCGGTGTTGTTTCAGAGAGAGTATTCTTGCTTTTCATATTGTTCGTGTTGTTCTTGCTCGAGTCACTCTCATCCCAAAAGAAATCTGATGATTAAATGAAGATTAAAGATTCAGATTCAGATTAAGATTAAGAGTAATTGCTGTCCTTTAAGGTTTGGGGCTTCAGATTTATATAAGTGTTTATTTAACCATGGAATCAGTGATTCAAACCGATAAATGTTCGATTTGGGATAGGACGCCATCTGGAGATTGCACCATCTATTCCCCTGACAGACTTACACAACCAACAAATGCTAGCAAATGTACTGATAACGATCAGTGATTAAGTTCTCTGCACTGTGTTTTTAAGTCAGTTCTTTCCAACCTGTAAGTGGTGGTTTCTTCCATATTAAAGTGACGTTCCAACTTAATTGTATTTACAACATCATTTAAAGTCAGAAGTAAGATGCCTTTAAGTACCATAAGATTTTCTGACTTTCCAGTTAAAGGTAAAGATACTTTTTTCTTATACACTATCTTTAATTGAGATAGGGGAATTTGCCAAGATGAGGGATTTCCTTTACATCTGTTTTTTGTCAGACATATGCGACATAAGCAATTTTTTTTTTCTTTGATGGGCAGGTATGTGGAATGTAAACATTGTGGATGTTTCTACAGGTGGAAAACTTGATGACCGTCCTAATCTCACTGTAATCTAAGGGATTGAATTGAGGAAGAGATGGAGCTAAGATTGGGGATCAGGGTCACGCTGGTCCTAACTATCCTGGCTCTGACCCTAAGTGGAGAGAGTGTATTCGCCCAGAGAGCTGGTAAGGTCACCAAAGGTCAAGCACTGACTGTCCTCAGTGCAATAACAATAACTGAGCAACAATCCTAATACTGAAGTCACCCTATCCAGCACTAAAGTTCAGAGTTTTAAGGTTAAACAGCTCTGATGAAGGTTCAGAAAAAACCAAAATGTTAGAGGTATATGGAGAACACAGCATCTCACACATACACAACTGTTTTTTTCTGCACAAATTTATGACTGATTACTTTTAAAGCTGAAGAGATAAACAGACTATGAGGTTCGACTTGGAACCTTTTGGAAATAGATGAACTGATCTACGCTAAAGCCTTAATTTACTCTTTCTCCTAATTTGATCCTTAAATCATCTTCATCTTCTCGTCAGGGTGTAAGAATGTCAATTACGACCTTGTGTTCATCCTGGACACCTCGTCCAGCGTTGGGAAGGATAATTTCGAGAAGATCCGTCAGTGGGTTGCCAACCTGGTCGATTCCTTTGATGTTGGGGATGATAAAACACGCGTCGCTGTAGTGAGGTACAGTGACAGGCCGACTACAGAGTTCAACCTGGCCAGGTACAAGACCCTGGAAGACGTCAAGAGGGCCGCTCGAAACATCCGTTACCTTGGCGGGAACACAATGACTGGAGACGCCATCAGCTACGCCACCAAGAACATTTTCACCGAAAGAGGCGGGGCCAGACCGGCAGCTCGCGGCATTCAGAAAGTCGCTATCCTGCTAACAGACGGCAGGAGTCAGGATTATGTCCTGGAACCGGCCAAGGAGGCGGCCAAGGCTGGAATCAGGATGTTTGCCGTGGGAATCGGCGAAGCCCTGAAGGTGGAATTGGAGGAGATTGCGGCCGAGCCGAAAAACGCTCACGTCTTCCACGTGACGGACTTCAACGCCATCGACAAGATCCGCGGTCGCCTGAGGAGGAGACTCTGTGAAAGTGAGTAATTAAACTTTACAGACTCTCAGGGTCTCGAAGAGCTTGTTACGTCCAGTAGCTGTAAACTTTAATAGGCATTTCTAAAGCTTGAGTTCAGTCATGATCTGTAGCTGTAAAGCAGGCACTTCAGTGTCATTTGGACAAAATCAGAAATGATACACAACTGTGTAACAGGAGAAACATTGTGTGTGTCCATCATACACTTCCTTAGCCTTAACTGAATCTGTCAAATTTTGATGCTTGGATTTAAGTTAGCAGGCAGGTTTCAATTAGCAGACAGGAGTTAGTCCTGTAAATGAAAGCTTTCCTGACCGGGACATTTTTGTGGTTTTTTGCCTTGGTGTGTCATGGGTATAGAGGTGTAGTCCACCGGATGAGCTGAACAACTGTGACCTCAAGTGTTTTTCCAGATCACTGCTGCCTCTCCATAGACAAAGATCCTGTTTTAGACCATGTGTGGGCTCATCGTAGGAGGCCAGGGCGAACAACGGAGAGGGCTTCTATTAAAATGCTATGTATACTGATTTAAAAATACATAACCTCAAAATACTGAGACAAGTGGCCTGAAGCAGCCCCTAGGAAAGTAGAAGTGGCGTGTGTGTGTGTGTGTGTGTGTGTGTGTGACAGTGAACATGCTCAGGCAAAATGTGCTTAAGGGGACGCCGAATGCTTAACACTCCAGGGTCTCCATTCCACCCTAAAATTAGCTGACCAAGAAAGAAAACAATACCTGAGATGCCTTAACCATTAGGAAGCTAAAAAAAACCCCACTTGAAAACAATACCTTCATCTGTTATAATTTCACCTGTCCCAAAAACTGTAGAATGCATATTTACCGTCAGTCAGAAGACACACTCTTGACAGTCTCTGTTGGGTAAGCATGTTGAAACTAGAACTGTCAGCTGTGCTTTATGTCTGCCACATGTCTGCTCTCATGTGTAGAGCTGCACAGAACCACTCTGATCCGACAGAGAGATTCATTCCAAAGCTTCATTTTGATCCGGCTCGGATCACGAGCAGAATCCGGTCTTCTCTCGGCCACAGAGAGGAGAGAAGAAATTTTTACACGGTCAGGGAACATAGCAGGATGTGTGCATCCAGAGATAGTTTATATCTGCCAAAGTAATCAGGGGTGAGGCAGGTGTAAGATTTAAATTGATGTTTTGACACTTAATTCCTCCAAGAGGCCGCTGTGATGGCACTTAGAATTTAAGAATTGCCCTCTTGCCGTTTGCGAGTTACAACAGCTACCACATCAAACCCTTTGATTCGGCGGATCACTGCGCTTGACGTGTGTGTCTAAGAATGTCAGAGGCCGACAAAGATGCTCATTGAATGGTTCAAGTTATTTTTTGCTCAGAAAATTACAGTTCTAATGTTTCAAGTGGGTCGCGCAGCGTACTTCAGCTGTTTCGCATGCTGTGTTTTTGCACCTTGTAATCTAAACCTCATAAAAAACACCAGTAATGAGGGATCAAAGGAAGATTTAATACGTGCTGTGTAATTAACATCAGGGTGAAAGTCAAACAGAGTTTCATTTGCGTTAATAGTATAGGTTTCAAACTGGGGACTTGGCAATGCAAAAGTGCTTTAGGTGATACGTTTTTTATATTTTAGTCTTTCATTATAAACATGGATATTTCAGAAAGTATATTTACCAACTTGGAGACTACCCTTTATTTTCTAATTAATTTCCTTTTTGTCCATTTGATTTTCAGAAACTTTTAGATCGATTCTTGAAAAGATTTCTCAGAGATGATCATACCAAATGTGATATACGGTTGTACCACGATCAGGCAAATTGAAAAAAAGGTTACTTGGTACCTTGGTCTGAAATACAGAAACAAATTTGAACTGAAATCCCAATTAGGAGTGAATGAAGAGGATTTTTTTGTCATTTTTTTCTGACAGTTTATTCCAGTGTGTTCAAATGTACTCGGGGGTATGGATTTTGATTGGGTAATCCTCCCATATTGACAGTGTATCAGGTCCAATCAGATCCAATATGTTTCCAAACAGAACAGCTTTGGCTCATAATAGCCCTGGGTGAGTAAATGCCTGTATGTTAGCCGGGAGACTCTCAGGCTCTGCTTCCTCCCTAAATCTGTATTCGATTAGTCAGCGGCTGGTCTGCCAAATGCGAGGGGGAAACTTTCTATTAAGCAAATCCCCTCTCTGGGATCCCGCCTGGCTTTCCAAATCATCCTCGGGCCATCTGTGAGAGTCCGACACCATTAGCAGACCCACATATCAAGCGCTCGAATCAGGACGGGGGTGGGCAGAAGTCTGTTTTAAATGTTTTTTCAATAAGGGTTAAACTGAGTGAGGGTTCCAAACTGCTGTGTCTAGGCAGTGCTTCAGTTTCAACCTTACGCTGAAAATGAGAGAATTTGCTGGAAGTCTTCACATCTCTGCGTCTTTGAAAGGAGGTCAGCAGATCAAAGTATTATCTCTATGATCACACGACCTTGTACGACCTGCTGTCCTGTCGACGGTGTAATATTTGGCATTAGCACTTGCTCCCCCCCCCCCCACACACACACACACTACATTGTGCATAGAAGCTGGTTTGGTCTGGTTAAAATTTGGATCACAGTGTGGATAAGAACAGGTTCGGTCTGGTCAAAGGTTTTGATGCCATGAAGATATTCCATCTCAAATTCACAGTCCTGTCAACATGTTTCTGATACATTTACTGGAATCAATATTTAAACATCATATCATTTACAAAGCATTAATAAATCATTTGTAAATTCACAGCCGCTGAACTGTTCACTAACAATGTCAATAATGTTAAAATATTAAACACAAATTGGCGGCTAAAACAAACAGTGCAGGGAAAGTTCTGGAACACTCTACAACATCACATTAAAAACTGTGGGCATATGAGGATGAGCAAATGAAGCTGGGCCCCAAAATGGCATCAGTCAGCCTGGATCGGTCACCATTTTGGCTCAGTTTGACCTCAGCTGTTAAATTACAGCTCACAGGCCATTCAAAGTGGAAGTGACTCCAGTTTGAGCCCCCTTTCCCAGAGCTCTGATACTCCACAGTTTAAAACTGATGCACATTTGATTGGAGGATAGGTAAAAGAGGCAGAAGCCCTTCTCTTTCATTTTCATGTTTTTTTTGGGGTTTTTTTTGGTTTGTGTTACGCTTTTCGAGGAGATGATAAGATCGGCCACAATTACTGGGGAAGCGTATGTGTGTTTGTTATGACAAGCGTTAGGAACGGGTTAACTAGCAAAACTGCATCTGTTTAACTTCAAAAAATCAAAACACAATAATCTAGAACACACATACACACAATTGCAGGGTTGAAAAAGGCGAGTCTGAGTGAGATCATAACTTCTGTAGAGGAGAGAAGCTGAAGTGTATCTACAGGTGCAGAGACACACACACACACACACACGGTCGTATTGCCGTTGAGAAGCAGCTGACCTACAGTTCCCTGAAAGCCATGCGCTTAAAGCCACTCCATCTTACAAAAGAGCCAGGCTTGACAAGTGAAGCGAGCCCATAAACTGGGAATCATGGTAAAGTTAAAGTGTCTTTTTATAGCGCCGATTCAGGAAAATTACAGGCTCTGATTGCACATGATTGCCACAGGCCCAATCAGCCATTGTGGTTTGGGCGGCTGCCTGGATCATTCCAAGTTCGAGAGTGTGTAGGTGAGAGAGAGAGTGAGAGAGAGAGTGAGTGAGAGAGAGAGAGAGAGAGAGAGAGAGAGAGAGAGAGTGTGTATGTGTGTATTTAGTATTTAGGGCTGAAGTATGTATTTGCATGTGTGTTTGTGTGTTTGTGTATGTCTCTTAATGAGAGACAGAGAAAGGGAGGGAAGAAGACAGACAGAGAGGGAGATGAGAGGGAGACAGAGATAGAGACCAGCTGTGATGCCACCACAGTCAGATAAAATTGTGAAAAACAAACAAAAACAAACAAATAAATGAACTCTTTAGGCAGAGGGGAGTACATGGGAATGCATGAGCCGTGTGGAGTGTGGAGACAGAGTGTGTGAGGTCACGGTGGAATGTGGATTTAGCCAGTGAGCACTCATGAATTTACTAAAAATACTCATTCACTCTGTCACTGGTGGGCAATTTATCAACAATGCCTTCAAAACCGTAGACTCATGAATTTCAAAATGAATTTACTGAAAATGACTGCCAAAATTCTCACACGTCATTTAGCTCTGACTATTTTAAACTCTGACAAATTGAATCAAGAATTCAAAGCATTCCTCACTCCAGAAACCAAACCAGGGAAGAGGAGAGGATAATATGTTGCTTTTTAAACTTCTCTCAGTCTGGGAGTCAAAGTAAACCGATGTTAGTGATGTTCTGTCACCACTAGGAATGACACACACACACACACACTGTTACAGAGTCTCAGCATGTCTACTAAAGTAAACTAAATCCATGCGTGTTGCCTTTCTCCCTGTCAGCGCTGAGATGGCTCCGAGTACTGGTCTCTGAAAATGGCCCATGTGTAAAAGAGACTAAAACTGCCACTACTCCAGCCACTGACAACTACCAGTCTCTTATTCCTGCCCGACACACACACACACACACACACACACACACACACACACACACACACACACACACATTTTTGTCATTTATCAACTCCATTGGCATGACAGCTGACAACTGACAACTGACACAACATCTCCTTGTCAAGGCCTTAGGGACTTGGAAATATTTGATTGCATTAAAGATGAATTAACTCAAAACTCTTTCAAACATGCCATTAGAGAGGGCTCTACTGTGTGTGATGCAGAACACCCCCTCCTCCCTCTCTGTCTTTCTCTCGTAACCAGTGTCATTTCCCTTGTGCGGGAGCAGATGACTCAAAAGATGATTCAAAAGTTATGCCGGTCTGTCCCCACACACGTAAAAAGGCATCTCCTGTAACACCAAGCAAACACACACACACACACACACGCACTCACACACATACACTGACTCAAGTCTAATTTCATCTTCAAGGCCTTAGTAACAGGGAGGGTTTCCCCCTTTAGTCTGTTGCTCCGTATTTCTAAAGGAAAGAAGTGTCTGGAGTGCTATTTGAACACTTCAGCTGTTTATGATTCAAAAGCCTGAGGTTCCTGGAACATATATAATTCAAGCTCATAACTTCATAAATGTGCCTGTTTGAGCCTTTTCTATTGGGGGCAGACCTGTTCTTTTTAAGATGAGATATACAACTCCGAAGTTGTAAGACGGTTCAGGAAACAGTTTCATGGAACAACTGTTTAAGAAAAAAAAAAAGAGAGAGAGAGAGAGAGAGAGAGAGAGAGAGAGAAAGAGAGAGAGAGAGAGAAAGAGAGAGGGAGAAAGTCTTGTACTATTTTAAAAATGCTTTTTTATTGCCCCGTCTTAAAAGTTTATTTCTCCTCACCCTGCAGATGTGCTGTGCCCTAACATGAAAGTGCAGGCGGATCGGTTCCAACCCAACAGTACCAGCTCCGGTCTGCAGCAGGTTCCAGGTAATTGACTTTGACTCTCCAGGTTGGTTCTGTCTCGCGTGCTATTGATAGACTTCTGCACGATGACTGACCTCTCTTTGTTTGTCACCGTCGACACCAACCACAGCTCACTACAATATGCCTCAGCGTTGTGTGTGTATACTGAAAAGGGCTGCCGTTTTCATGATGTAACACATTAAAGCAAAACTTAATTGGAATGATGGCAGTGGTTAATGTGAATTGAGACAGTTGTTACTGTGTGTGAATTGAGGCAGTTGTTAATTTGAATTGAGGCAGTCGTTTATGTGAATTGAGGCAGTAGTTAATGTGAATTGAGGCAGTAGTTAATGTGAATTGAGGCAGTCATTAATGTGAATTGAGGCAATAATTAATTTGAATTGAAGCCGTAGTTAATGTGATATGAGACAGTAGATAACGTGAATTAGAGCATTAGTAAATATGTACTAAACTATAGCTGACATTACTTGAGCAATTCATTTCTTTAATTACGATTAATACAAATTCAGTCTCCAAGAAACAAACCAAGAAAACCCTTATTCAAAATGAACAACAGCCTAATGTTCAGACTCTCTGACACATCATACCAGGGCTAACTTCATCTCAGGTTATGATGTGACTGTTTTTAAGGAAAGGGAATAGCTGTTTTTGGCCTCATGGTTTTCCCAGAACTGGTGAGTATGATAGTGCTTGAGCAGATAGGTTGGATGTTATGTTAGAGTCTGTGGGGATTTGGGTTCCTGTTCAAACCTCCCACTCATATCCACTGCTCTAAGGTAAAAAACAGACACACACACACACACACACACACACACACACACACACACACACTTCCTCCATGAGCTCTCAGTATAGATCATAGACTACAGCTTCGTGAATTTCTATGACACAGAGGACACACACACACACACACATGCACACACACACACACACACACACACACACACACACACACACACACACACACACACACAAGTGTTCTGAGTACCTTTACGACCTGTACTCATGGGAAAAACCAGATCATCAGATCCACAGCTCCTTGAGTCTAGAGCCTTCTATAAGAGAGAAAGGCCACCAAGAGTCGAAACAATGACTTCAGCATTGAAACAGTAATCTAGAGTGAGTTACCAATGAATTTAGAATTGTGAGTTCTTGAAACAGTAAATAGCAGATCTGGGAAAACAGCAGATGTAAGATATGTTACTATTATGTCAAGATGCTCCAATGCATTCTTTTTAATGCCACAGTTATAGCACAATAAAGAAGTAATAACACACAGGTGGAGACTTCAGGAAAATCAATAAGACTCCATCAGAATGAACAGATTATGGAATATCTATATTGACAGAAGGTCTGCTTTAAAATGATGTGCTGTTGAGAATGGCAGTGTGACCTTGGCCTCATGTATTCTAGAACCTATCAGCAGGAGACTATGCTAGTGTGAGGGCTTGTCCCTGGACACTCCACAATCTCATCTCCTCTGCACAGACCCGGTAGCACATTATGTGGCCAGCCCCTAACGGGAAAGGGCCACACACGTACACACACACACACACACACACACACACACACAAAGACATAATCAGGCATAATCATATAGCACATTTCTATTTAGATTGAGACAACAGATATTCCCAGTGTGACAGAATGGGATCATCCTTATTTCTGTAATGGGAATGTTTATAACTGTCTGTCATCTGACTGGAGAGAAGCAGTGAAAAACTGCACAAAACCAAACACCTTCTTATAGAAGGAATAACGCCCATCATTCTGTGAGAAGAGCCAGAGAGTCCATCTGTCTGAAAGCGAAATCCCCCCACATCTTTAAACATCGCACAAACTGAAATTCACAGGAAGAAATATGTACTTTACTGTGGTAACACTTTTGAGAAATTTGCCACAAATTCAGCCTGAAACGAGAGCTGTGAGAGGTGTGTAATCTCACATGAACAGACCTGACTTTGGGATTATACCCCACCTGCCCAAACAAACACTTAAATAGAGATTTGAGCTGTTTTCTTTCCCCTTTGCTGTTGGATTAGCATTTGGACTTGACCTTTTGCTTATTTGCTTATTGTTTTAATTATAAGATTATTATTACTATATTATTATTATTAGTAGTAATAGTAGTAGTAGTAATAGTAGTAGTAGTAGTAATAATAATAAGAATAAGAATAAGAATAAGAATAAGAATAGTTGTTGTTATTATTATTATTATTATTATTATTATTATTATTATATGAACATTTTACTGATAAACAAAATCAGGACAATGGTTTTCGGTAACAACCAAAATACCACCTACATACATATGACCCTTTGAAAACTCTAATCTGGAAGCCTTAGTCTGTCTAATCCATCTCCAGTGAATGGGATTCCAATCCCAGTGGCAGACAGAATTACTAAAAAGCCCAGCACAGTGAGTGAGCCTCTGCATTATGTTGGGAAGTCCAGTCAGGACCAGTAATAGACTTCGCATACACATGTTTGCATGCCCTTGGATCAAAGGGCTGCAGTTTGCATGGCCGTACTTCACAGTTGGTGCCCTCTTTTCTATGTCAGAGTACACACTCCACCAGCCCCCCCCCCCCCCCCCCCCCCCCCCCCCCGTCCTCTGTTGAAAATAACTTTTTTTTGGTGGAGATGATTATATACTTGTTGCTGCCAGTCTAAATTACTGGTCCCCTCCCAACCCTTTCCTGAGAACCACGGAAATGCAGCTGAGAGACATTTGTAGCGCCACTCCTGAGAGGAGACCAAGACGGAAAATGAACGAAAATCACAAAACTTCCTACCAGACCGTTCAGTCTCCCTCAACGCAACAGTACCGTTTGACTCAGCTGAGATTGAGCCAGTAGATATGTTGTTCATATGTCAACATTTTGGCTGTGCTGGTCAAATTGTACATTTAAAAAAGAAATGAGTATCTACGCAAATAAACCCAAACTCCACATGGAACAAAGTCATGCATTGTTCTACTTGACAAATCTATAAAAAACATGTCTTTATGTATTGCTTTCAGGTGATTTTAAGTTGGGCCTCTTATTGGCAAGTGATGATGGTTCCATGATTGAGCTGTTTTGCTGAATTAAATTTGCACTTAGCATTCTGTCAGGCTAAGTAAATAACTTCTTAGGCTACTGTCAGACAACGCTTTTTCTTCAGTCTGGTTTAATCATAGGTTCCTCTTTGTGTTTTGTGCACTTCAAAATGAAGAGGAATTACTTTTACAAAAAAAAAAAAAGAAAAAGGAAAAGGAAAAGGAACTGCTATCTTACAGTTTTCATTCTCAGATAGATTTCTGTAAAACTGAAGGGGATATGTAGCAGTTTAAGGGGAAAAAAAACAAACTTCCATAAATGTCCCTGAATGCTGATCAGCTCTGGACAGACACCAGTGTAAAAATGGCTCGTAGAAAAGTGTAGCTGACACTGGAATAGTTTTCTCTTTTCCACAGTACAGCGCTCGTCACGGTTACGATCTGAAGATCACAGCCTGAACTAAACGGCTCAGAAGACGACTCAAAGCTTCAGCTTTATTAAGCTAGGAAAGCGAAACGCGTTGAAAAGAGCACTTGACCGGTTGTTGAGCACGTGTTTGATTTAGGACGCTTTCATCTGCAATGCGCTAATGGAAAGAAGAATGAATTCAACTCGATATTAACAATGTCCCAGAGTCAGTCAAGACATTACAGGTGGAATGATGCTACCTATTTCAGGGGGGCAACAATCCAGAACATATCTCAAAAAATAGTCAATGCTTCTCCATACGCTATAATCTTTTGTTTTTGCTATTTTGTTTCACTAGTGAAGTCCAGTTAACAGTAATTATGCATAAAAATTGAGTAATTTCATATCTTACTTTGTGTCAAGATATCGCCCATTCATATACAATCAGGTCAAGACATAGCTGCTGCTAAAAGACCCTTCAGATGAATGTGGTCTGATAAGTGTCTCTGAGGAGCCACTGGCCTGTGTTTTAAATGTTATTTTTGCTTTGTTGCTAATGGGGTATCAGCTTCCTGTCTGCTGACCACCTGTCTCCTGGTTATTTCCACAGTCATGGAGTGAGACAGCTAGCATTTTAACACTCTCTCATGTTACAGCATCATAAAAAACATGTATTCTCCCAAACTATGTCTCCGCAACAAAGAAATGAGTTACACAGAGCTAGAAGACTGACACACTTTCAACAGGCATTCATAAAAATCAAATCAAATCAAATCAAATAAAATAAAATAAAATAAAACGACAGCCTACTATAATCAAAGAAGTGGCATCACCCATTCACCCAGCAGATCAGATGTTTTCTGTTTTCTTAAACCGCCATGTGTTTCTTAAGAGACATTTAGTCTTGGTCATATTACTCAGCGGGTAGAGTTAACTTTGATTGGTCATGTCAAGTCTGTAGTTATTTCTTTACATATATGGGACCATATCAGTAAACAAATAAATAAAGAAATAAACCAAAATGAATAAAAAAGAATTAAACAGAGAAGTTGGCAGATACAAACAGCATGTTTGTGTGTGTTGATTTTCCGTAGAGTTGAAGCTGACCATGCTCATACTGTTGCCATCAGCTGAGTGGTCAGCATTAGCAGACACACATAGCCTGTTATCGCCATAGTTACAAGCCTGCTGTGTGCGGGTGTGTCCTCTTCTGGCCCACCATAATGTAGAGCATGGCTAACCCAGCAAACCACACACACACACACACACACACACACACACTCTCTCTCTCTCTCTCTGTCACGCACACATATGCACGTGCACACACACACACACACGCTCTCTCTCTGTCACACACACACACACACACACACACACACACACACACACACACACCAATGACATAATTGCATAGGAGGCTCTATTTTGTTCAGACATCTGCCTCAGAAAGCCCAGTTGAATGTCTGTTGGCAGTAGATCTCCCAGCATGGGCATAATTAGTAGGGGTTGATATCTGAGAAAGATCTTAGAGAGCAGGGTGGTGTTTGTGCTCCATTGATTCAGTGATAATGTGAATTTTAGGTCAGGCCTGAGGTGCTGTAAATGCAGTCTTTGTGTGAGGGCAGGGAGTGGTAGAATTGACCTGTA
>NC_044506.1:7191950-7211950 GCF_902362185.1 Chanos chanos | reverse complement strand
CTCCTCAAATGAGTCATACACGCTGCGCGTCAGACCCGCCGGCCCTTTTTACGCTAGTCCAGCTCGTCCTGTGTCATGTGTTTTATGTGTGTGTGTGTCTACTGCCACTCACAGTGCCGTTTCAATATCTACAGATTACTACAGTCTGTCTCCGTTTTTAGTCCAAGATGAAAATACCTACTGTTTTTTTTTTGTTTTTTTTACATAAGAGACCTTACATACACTTTACATCGAGGAGAAGTGAGATGTCATAAATTTGAAATGGAGACTGTCTGGACTGGAATTAGACAAAACCAGAAAAACTATCACTCTGACCCGGCTTCTGCCGGAGCTGCCTCTCGCCTCAGACGGAGGGCGTAACGATGAGGTCATTAGGAAAGAGAGATCTGCTGATGAGAGTGCTTCGTATTTCATTCTGAGAGATTAAAAGGCCTCCGCAGGAGGACTACCACGCCCCCGTTCTCAGGATACGGCCGTGTAAAAACCGGGAGAGGAAATGAACCCTTCCCTCTTCGAGCGTTGGCACCGCAGACCGCGACGTGTCCGACAGGAGAGTAATCTCTCGCTCGACGGTCACCCAGCGTTTGTCAAACCACAGCTTACTTCACATAGCGCAGTGTCACACACGACCCGTTTAACCATGTCCTACGACTTTACGTTTAATAGCGCCGAAATTTGAGTTTTGTGATGTATGTTATACATGGTTGAAATTCAGTGTAAGTTCACGTTTTTAGTTTTAATACAGTAGCACCAAAGAACGTCAGGCTGGTCATCTAGAAAAAGACTAAGCCTCAGAGTTGAACCACTCTAGTGTACTTAACTATGAATCAACTCATTTTATCACAGCACCAAACACTTCACATCAGCAGGTCCAGGCTTTTTCTTTTCTTTTTTTTTTCCAGTTTCATCCTGAAATGCTTTGGCTGTGTTGAAATTTCAGTGCAGGGTAATGTCTGGCCTCTCACAGATCTTGGCCTTATTCTGTGTCCAGAGGCCGCCTACAGATGGAAATATGTATTCCTTGTATGCTAGATTACAGGGTAAAGTTTCCCGAGAGAAAAAAGATATCCAGACCAATCCAGAGCTAATGTGTAGTTCAGACTTTTGAGAGAAGATTTTATTTAAGCTGTCCTGTTCTCACACTAACACTTGATGTGAACGGTTTGACTGATTTGAACTCATTTCATGTCTCTTTGTATTTCTCTGTGTGGGTCTGTTTTTGTTGTTGTTGTCGTTGATAATATTTTGAGGAGTTTGCTGGTTAAATTGCATGAAGCCTCAAATGCATGTGTGTTTGAGGGGCATTTTTCTGTCTGCTGCATTTCTGTTTGCTAAAACTTGTCTGTACCACTGGCAAAACCCCCAATTTTTTCCCATAAAGCTTTTTTCTCCCCCTGCTATTTGACACTGTTTCACTCTAGCTGATTCTAGGAACAAGCCTAATTCCAATACGGCACACCGACTCTTTAGGGCAGTGGTTCTCAGTGCTGTTCCATGCAGTGTTTTTCAGTGCTGTTCCATGCAATGGTTCTCAGTGCTGTTCCATGCAGTGGTTCTCGGTGCTGTTCCATGCAGTGCTGTTCCATGCAGTGTTTCCCAGTGCTGTTCCATGCAGTGTTTCCCAGTGCCGTTCCATGCAGTGGTTCTCAGTGCTGTTCCATGCAGTGTTTCTCAGTGCTGTTCCATGCAGTGCTTCCCAGTGCTGTTCCATGCAGTGCTTCCCAGTGCTGTTCCATGCAGTGGTTCTCAGTGCTGTTCCATGCAGTGCTTCCCAGTGCTGTTCCATGCAGTGCTTCCCAGTGCTGTTCCATGCAGTGGTTCTCAGTGCTGTTCCATGCAGTGTTTCTCAGTGCTGTTCCATGCAGTGCTTCCCAGTGCTGTTCCATGCAGTGGTTCTCAGTGCTGTTCCATGGGATCCACAGCTCTGGGCAGTTCCAGCCCCAGCCTGCTCTCAGACAGGTCACTCAGGTCCTCACGGCCTGGGTCATTGGCTGATTACCTGAGTCAGGTGTGACAGAGCAGGGACACAGCTAAAACATGCAGGTCTAAAACAGAGAACCCCCACAGACAGCCCTGGGAAAATGAACATACAGATTCTAAACTGGACCTATTTAGGGAATGTTTGAACGGTTATGATAAAATATTTTTTTCTTTTCGATGTTGCCGGGAGGAATTCATTGGCTGTGTAAAGTTGTTTTGCTGTCGTTTAGCTCGGCGGTGATGTCATGATTTGCGTCAGACAGAAAACGTTTGACGGTTAAAAGATCAAACTGAAAGGTTTGACAGTAATGAGAGGTTCTCTGGCTTGCGAGGTGGCTGCTGAGAGTTTTAAGAGCCGTGATTCAGCGGCGCTGTATAATCACACAGTCATAAACGTTCCCTTCCTTAACACTTCAGATTCCCCCGCCACTCCATGACCAACTCACGACAGTGAAAAAAAAAAAAAAACCCAGAGAAAAACACAGCACATGTTTTATTGCCTCCCTTTTTTTATCATCTTCTCTCTTCAAAATATGACTGTTCTTAACCTTTTTTTTTTTTGGTGTTGTTCTGTTTCGATTTGAGTCCAAACCCCTTTCTTGGAGGTGTCATGCCAGTGGAGTGTGTGCATGTGTTCATGTTTAACTACACTACTATGTGTACTATACATCTACCAGGACTGGTTTTGTCATTGTCATGTTCAGTGTCATTAACATCTGAGAATGGATGTGTGTCCTCGTCCTTAATGAAATCGGCGTGTGGCCAGATCAGTACAACACTTCAACCAGGCTCGCACGATGGGACCAAAGTCATTTCCTCTCAGACAGCCATGTTTACCTTGACTCTCTCTCTCTCTATCTCTCTCTCTCTCTCTGTTTCTCTCTCTCTCTCTCTCAGGGAGATGCAGGCCAGCGTGGACAGCCTGGAACAAGAGGGGACAAAGGGGAGAAGGTATGGCGAATATTAAAGACTTTTCTTTTTCAGGGCCTATTTCTGCTGTAACTATCAAATAAATGATTCAAACATTGTTAGCAATATATTTACAAGCACCATGCCTCACCTCTTCATTTAAACTTCAAAGAGAAGATCATTTTATAGTAGCATTTTGTCAATATAAAACAATCGTGTAAAATAACGTAATACAATACAATCAGTAGATGATTTGTAGGGGGGTGAAGGGGGGTACCATCCCCCTTGTTAGCAATTTGACCACAATGCATCCCCCTTGTTAACCTGCCATCCCCCTATATACTCTATAGACTAGTGTCAGTGAACATTGAGCCATCAACCCCATTGAAAAATAACAAATTGCCTACTGAATACAATACAATACAATACAATACAAATACATTGTGAAGCTGTGCCATGAGATCACTGGTGCTATCACTGGTGCGACCTTCAGAACCTGTATGAAGTGAAGGTCATTTCAAAGGCACAGACCATTGTTTTAGACCCTCAACATCCTTTACATGTTGAGTTCCAGATGCTTCCGTCAGGGTGGAGGTTTAGCCTCTCCATAGGTAACACTAATAGATACAAATTGTCCTTTGTCCCATCTGCTATTGGTTTTTCAAACAAACTGTAACCCCGGATGTCGGCGCTTCTCTCTTTCTTGATTGATTCATGGTGACAGTGTGGGAGATAAATGGATCTTGTGCTGTGGGTGTGTATGATGTACTGTATGTATTGTGTTCGACCACCATCTGTAAAGCAGTTTGCCCCTCGAAGACATTAAAATTTGACTCTACTCTACTCTACTCTAAAATACAACGCAATTATGTTATATCCAATATAGAAAAATCATTTTGTCATTTGAAATGATGATTGCTTGCAACTGTAACATAATTTGCGCAGGTTTTTGTTTGTGAACACTTATAATTGTTTATGGGGTGCTTATGGAGGCTTCATGCATGGTCTGTGAAGGTTACATAAGGAGGGTATGAAAGGCCAGTCCACACGTCCTGAGGTATTTGACCGCGGTAACGGTGAAAGCAGACAGGGACATGGAAGGTGATTTAACTGTGAGAATATCTGATATATCTGACATGTTTGTCTGCAGGGATCAAATGGACTTCCAGGTTTGGCAGGAAAACAAGGAGACAAAGGAGAAAGAGTGAGTGACATAAAAGGGCCAGAAACGTGTGTGTGTGTGTGTGTGTGTGTGTGTGTGTGTGTGTGTTTGTGTTTGTGTGTGCGTGTCTGTGTGTGTGTGCGTGTCTGTGTGTGTGATTGTGTGTTTCTCTGTATGTGTGTGTCTGTTTGTGTGTGCGTGTGTGTGTGTGTGTATGTGCCTGTGTGTGTGTGTGTGTGTGTGTGTGTGTGTGAATGAATCTGAACACTGGGTTGGATGACCATCCTCATCTCTTTGTTTCTCAGGGTGAAAAAGGCCTGGCTGGTGATTCAGGCGTGCCAGGACCACTTGGTCCAAAGGTGAGACGACCTTCCTCGCTGCTTTAGGCTCAGCAGAGAAGAGCTCTTGGACACATATGTAAACTGTGTGAAAGTGTGCCCTCTAGTGACATAGCCGTTGAATTCATTTGCTAAGCTTTGTATATGACTCCAGTCACATGGCTCAAATTAAGTCACAGTGTTCTCTGGATCCATATCTATCAAGCACTTCTGATCTAGGATCAGCTCTTCTCGGTCATTACACTTGGATTTATTACATTTATGAAAGCCTTAAACTAATCCTGGATGAGCAGTTTTATTCTAGGACACACTCATCATAATCAATTGGTGCTAATAACCAGCAATCTCCCATTTTCTCTGTCACATCACAGGGTGTCCAAGGAGAAGCAGGACCTCCCGGTTCACCTGGTCCAAAAGGAGTCACTGTAAGTGTATCTAATTATCTAATTAAAAATCTCTGTGCTGTCACTGGCTGGATTAATGCAACAAAGTGGCTGCAGCCTTCTGATCTTGTGTGGGATGATCACAGAGAGTAATCACAGAGAGTAATCACAGAGAGGGATGACTGGGGATTTTGTCATTGGTGGGTTGATTCTGCCCAGTGACACTCAGGTGGAATATTAAAGCACATATCCTGGTGCCTTTTTAAAAGTCAAACCCTCTGGTAATATGTATGTATATATCTTTTTTTTTTCTTTAATCAGGGAGAGCAAGGAGTAAAAGGAGACAAAGGAGCACCAGGAGCAAGGGTAGGATCTGTTAACTCCTCTAAGTGTTACTCCTCAACACTGGCCTCAGGAAATACAAGCTACATTTTTTTCAAACGGCACCTCTGAACAGCTGTGTTTTTATACTCTTTTCATATTTTGTTTTTCAGATTAAAAAAAAAAAAAAAAAAAAAGAACATTTGAATGTTGATGATTGAGAAAACAGGTGAAGTTAGGTTTGCCAAAGATATGATCAGATCTGAGATGTCACAGTGGTTGGGAATAGAAAAAAAAAAAGCCTTTAACAGTGAAAGAACAGTGAAGAGCTGCAGCTACAGCATGGAACATTTGGGACGAATTTCACTGAAAGTGGAAGATCAGTGAAGCAAAGCAACTCTATCAGATTGTTACCTGCTGGTATACACTAGAGAAAGGTTAACTCAGAACACTTAGCCGAACTGTATGTGTGTGTGTGCGTGTGTGTGCGTGCGTGCATGCATGTGTGTGCGTGTTTGTGTGTGCTTGTGTGCGTGTGTGTGCGTCTGTGTGTGCGCGCGTGTGTGTATTCATGAATTAGAGTCTGTGTTTGCATCTCAAAGCTACACAGGAGTTTTGGGAAACTAACGGTTTAAACAGATGTTACTGGGTTGATGGGCTCTCCATTCATGCTGTGGAGGCTGCTGAGGGGGTGTGTAGTGTAGACCAGTCCAGCTTTCGCCCCTTCTCAGAACTGCTCTCCCAGTTACCAGAGGCCCTGAACTGGCCGTCTGCAATTCCTCTCAGCTCACAGACGTTTTCAAAATACTCTCTAAAAACGTTCGCCCAAACATCAGAATCAGGTGACAAGAGATACAGATGGATAAATTGTTTTTAGTGCTGAGCAGAGAGGAGAATAGTTTATGTACCACTTTTTGGGCCTCAACATCCACCATCCTGTACATGCTCAGAACTATATGTCCTATAACTCCTAACCCTCAAGAATTTTTATGTCTTTCAGTCTAATGAGTACACTGGTATAGGAGTCTTAGGGAAAATTATATCTAACATGGCTCGTTGCAATAACCATGCTTTTTCGAGGAGAGGCCAGGACTGGACTAACTGACTAGACTAAGTGACCGGACCGGACCGGACTGGACCGGACTGGACTGGACTGCTGTGCCAGTTGCTGATGATGAGAGTGAAGTTGCTGGTGATGAGAGTGAAGTTGCTGATGATGAGAGAGAAGAGAGAACAAAGAGGTGTGGCCAAAGCCGCAGTACAGTAAAGATCAGTTCAGTTCAGTTCAGTTCAGTTCAGTGCAGTAAAGGTCAGTTCAGTTCAGTTCAGTGCAGTAAAGATCAGTTCAGTACAGTGAAGATCAGTTCAGTTCAGTTCAGTGCAGTAAAGATCAGTTCAGTTCAGTTCAGTGCAGTAAAGATCAGTTCAGTTCAGTTCAGTACAGTGAAGATCAGTTCAGTTCAGTTCAGTGCAGTAAAGATCAGTTCAGTTCAGTTCAGTTCAGTAAAGATCAGTTCAGTTCAGTTCAGTGCGGTGAAGATCAGTTCAGTTCAGTTCAGTTCAGTGCAGTAAAGATCAGTTCAGTTCAGTTCAGTGCAGTAAAGATCAGTTCAGTTCAGTGCAGTGCGGTGAAGATCAGTTCAGTTCAGTTCAGTGCAGTAAAGATCAGTTCAGTTCAGTTCAGTTCAGTAAAGATCAGTTCAGTTCAGTTCAGTTCCATGCAGTGAAGATCAGTTCAGTTCAGTTCCGTGCAGTAAAGATCAGTTCAGTTCAGTTCAGTAAAGATCAGTTCAGTACAGTGAAGATCAGTTCAGTTCAGCTCAGTGCAGTGAAGATCAGTTCAGCTCAGTTCAGTGCAGTAAAGATCAGTTCAGTTCAGTTCAGTTCCATGCAGTAAAGATCAGTTCAGTTCAGTTCAGTGCAGTTTGATATGATTCCATTTTAACTTGTATATTGATTTAATACAGAGGACCCTTTCAAACAGCAGCCTTATAAAACACAAAGCCAAGCTAATGCACAGCTCTGATAGTGAAGGAGGATCATGGGAAAAAAAGACATGGAAAGATACAACAGGAAAAAAAAAACAGAAAAGAAAACAGATCGTCCAGACTAGAAAATAGACCAGAAATCATTGACACTTTCATCCCTGCTCTGATGAACATGTTGTATATCTTTGGTTCTGTTTCCCTGCATGTCCTCAATACTATATACAAACACATTTTCCATCTGCTATTTTTTCCACTGAAAAAACACACACACACACACACACACACACACAAAAAACAAAAAAACAACTCCGACCTTAAACCATTCAGCAGGTTCTCCAAACAGCAAGGTCCACATGCCCCTGGAGAAATGCCACGTGGGTTTTGGGGTTTTGTGGGGATCCATCATGTTTTAGCCATCAGTCTAACCTGTCAGCTTGCTTCCTGGCAGTCTTTGCACATTCATACATGCAAACACACACACACACACACACACACACACACACACACACACACACACACACCCTTGTCATGTTCCTATGAGGACTTGCCACTGAATTCCATGTTATTTAGACTGAAGATTCATTTACCCAGTACAGACTGATGGTGACCCTGGAGATGGGGATGGTGGTGTAGGTCACAGGGGGGCAGGGGATGTCTGGGTGTAAATGCAGTGGAACAACAGTGCCCGCACACAGATTTCAGAAATACAGAATGATTGACAGGCCAGTTATGGTATATATCTAAAAAATAAAAAACCCACACACAGTGGTCTTTTGTTATCCATTATGTAAACATTACCACACTGTTGTGTTTTCCTCAGTAGATCTACAGTAGTGCAAGCGTATTACCTCTGTCTGAACATGACCAAATAAAAATCTGATCAAACATGGCGCGTGTTAAGACGTTTGGCTTTGATTCAAGACTTTTGACGTATCTATTGTCATCATTCTCCTTTGTTTTCTCCCTGCGTTGAAACACTTTACAGGGAGACCCAGGTTTGGACGGATTTCCTGGAAAGCCTGGCTCCCCAGGCAAAGACGTGAGTACTATAATCAATACACCACATTGATTATACTGGATGGAGCGAGGATTATACTGAAATACGTTGTTCCGGTGTATAGTGTTATATTAGTAAATTCTTAATATCAACGAGTCACACATTTTCATTTATTCATTTGTGAATGTAAATGCATCATTAATTAGTAAGTAATCTATGGTGTTGATTGAGATGTGTGTGCGTGTTTGTTTATAAGTGCATACTGTAGGCTTTACGACTGTGTCTGTGTTTTCGACACGCAGGGAGTCGCGGGACTTGTCGGAGCTCCTGGTCCAGGAGGAGTGAAAGGAGAAAAGGTAGTGGAGAAATAGATCGCTGAGCTTTCTAAAGATCAGTAGGATAATGAGTGCCGATTTCTATGGGGGTAAAGTATTTCTGAGAAGTGGAGCTTAGACCTGGGGGCGGGGGTGGGGGGCAGATTGTGACTGTGGATCAAATATAAGAGCACAAAACAGGTGGGACTGAGCGAGGGAGTGAGTGAGTGACAGGATTTCTCTGGATTGTGTTTTATAGACACGTTCGTCTGCGTTTCGCACAAAAGCTTTTTCTGCCCCACTTATATACGTCTTCGAAAAATGACAGCTACTTTTCTCATGTCTGCCTGTAATTACGGAGACTAACACACACACACACACACACACACACACACACACACCCCTCTTTCCTGAGGGGCGTAAGACAAATTCATTTGCCGCTCATGGGGACTGACAGTTCAAATGAAACTGAGAACAAAGAACAATTTAACAACATATTGCCTGTGAATGTCTGGACTAGTCACAAAACATCATAAATACCAGCCCACCCTCACCTGTCGACATGTTAAAGGTCTCTGAATATAAGCCCAGTGATGCTTTAATGCTGTATAGACTCTCACTCTGAGCTCCAGGGACCACACGTCACGGTTTTGTTTTTTTTTTTGGTTTTGTTTTTCTTCTGTCTCACAGGGGGAGCGGGGCCCTGCAGGCTTACCTGGGGATGTGGTGAGTAGACACGTGCACTTAATTGTCATACTCGTAAATCTAAAAGTACATTTTTTTACTCCTTTTTCTGTTTTAGTTTTATGGATCTGATCTACATAGGCGTCTTGATTGTATGTTATGTTACAATTTTAAACTGTGTTTTCTGCGTTTTTGTTTTTTTTTGTTGAAAACAGAAAATCACTCTATTCTTTGCTAAGTACTGTTACTGGACTGAACATGACGATGTTTTTTGTTTCCTGCTTTGTGTATAGTAACTGTGTTTTTAACTAGTTATTTATGTGTTTGTTTGTTTGTCATTAGTTCCGGCTGGAGGGATTAAAAGGAGATGCAGTAAGTATACAGTCAAAGATGGATTAACAATTTTTAATCCCAAAGGATAAGACTAGTGAATTAGATCTCTACACTTACCTGAGCCTGTACTCTGATCATATTACCTATCACTGGGTTATAACCTCCACTGTGTTATAACTTTCACTGTTATACCTTTCACTGTGTTATAACTGTCACAGTGTTATAACTGTCACTGTGTTATATCTTTCACTGTGTTATAATATCCACTGTGTTATAACTGTCACTGTGTTATAACTGTCACTGTGTTATACCTTTCACTGTGCTATACCTTTCACTGTGTTATAACTGTCACTGTGTTATAACTGTCACTGTGTTATAACCTTCACTGTATTGTGTCTTTCACTGTGTTATATCTTTCTCTGTGTTATACCTTTCACTGTGTTATAACTGGCACTGTTTTTGTTTGTTTGTTTATCTTTTAGGGGCCTCCAGGTCCACGTGGCCCTCCAGGGCCTGAGGGTCCCCCAGGACCACGTGTAAGTTTTGAATTATGATCACAGAAAGTAGCACTCACATCAAACATATGGGCTTACACACCTTTACCTTCAGTATAATCACTTATATTTTATTACATGCAAACAGCATTGGCTTTGTTAAATGATGATGATGATGATGATGATGATAGTGTGTGTGTGTGTGTACATTTGCTCTTTTCATTATTTCTATAAGTAAGGCTGTAATAGCCAAAAGGCTTTAGTTTTTGCTTCTAAATGAAATACATTTGAACAATGCATGAAAAAACACATGAATCATTTCTTTTCTTCTCTGTCTGACTCAGGGTCCCCCCGGACCAGAGGGTGTGCCCGGAGAGCCAGGAGAAAATGGCCAACGGGTGAGAGATTCATTTACAACATTATCATAAACACCTCACATCTCTCTCGGACTCTTACCGTCTGCCTGTACCATACAGACAGCATGTGTGTGTGTGTGTTTCTGTCAGAACACACTCTTTTTTCAAACACAAGTCCTCAGGATTCCCTTATGTCTTCAGCTCGGTGAAAGTCACACTCATGACGTGATGTTCTTTTACATACCAGTTTTTTAAGGCGCACTGGAATTCCTTGCTTGTCTACTGGGACAGATAAAGGAATGAGAGATTGATAGATCAGAATGTTCCTGACCGATAAGAGAGGAACTGGCTGTAATTGATTGGTCTTTGGAGCGTCTGGAGTGTTTTTCTGTGTAAGATGTGGGAGGACCACTCTTTATGTCAGCAGCTTGTTTCTCTGTGTGTTTCCTCGGTTGTCTCATTAAAGGGCATGACCACAAGGGAGTCTTTTCCTTTTTGGAAAACAGAGAGAGAGAGAGAGAGAGAGAGAGAGAGGGAGAGAGAGAGAGAGAGAGAGAGAGAGAGAGAGAGAGAGAGATAGAGAGAGAGAGAGGTTTCTTAGTTCTCTGTAGTGTAGGTGGTCTGTATTGGGAACAGAATGACATTCAACAGAATTCAACTCCCTCTGAGAACAATGTGTATTCTCTCTCCCTCTCTCTCTCCCTCTCCCTCTCTCTCTCTCTCTCCCTCTCTCTTGTCCCTTGTTCTGTTCCAGTGTGTGTCAGTGGATGTTAAGTGGAGGAAGCAGAGTCTAACTGTGGGAACAGGCTGTACAGGGCTGTGTAATACACTGTTATGACACCCATCATGCACTGTCATTGTTCTCCCTCAAAACCCGCAGAGCCTCACTGGCACAAAGGTGGATACACTGTGTGTATTGGGGGGGGGGGGGTTTCAGTTGCTATGACACCCATTACACCCCCTGACACCCTCGTGCCATGTGATTGGACCAGAAAAGTTCTGACATGTTATCACGGGGGCGTCGACAAACACAAGAGCAGTCATCGCATCCTCTATGACCCGCAAAACTGCAGTTGCCCATAATTTCTCTGAGATTTAGAAAATTCCCTCAAAGTAACGGCTAGAACAGTACGGCGTGTCCTCAGCGTAAGAGGAGAGGGAGAGGAGGGAGGGAAAAAGAGAGGAAGGGAAAAAAGAGAAAAGGTAGAGGGAAAAACAGAGTCATATACTGGTTTTCTCTGTGTGTGTGTGTGTGTGTGTGTGTGTGACCTTGGAGCTGGGTGTGTCTGTGACTGTGTGTAGTGTGTGTCTGACGGGGTGGAAGTACTTTACTGTAATTTGCAGTGTACGACGGTGTGTAAGATTTGGAACAGGATGAAATATCTCTGTGACAGGCTGACATGACAGACTAATGAAGATGCATGTTTGGCCACTGTTTGACTATTTGACTCTAGGTGATGTTTCAGTTCAGTACATAAGGATTTGGAGCAGAACACTGGGTATAGAATGCAGTACTCTATAGTTCTGGTGCACTAATAGACTGTGTTTTTCATGCAGATGTTAAGTGTAGCTCTGTGGAATGAAGAGATTTATGTATTGCAGAGTAGGAGTATGTGTGTGGACTGTGTGGGGTGTGCAGTAGCAGGCCTGTGAATGCAGCAGGAGGGGAGAACCAGCGGTTCTGACTCAGACTCAAGGCCCAGGGGGAAGGTGTTCTGGGTGGTTGGGAAGATAATAGGGCTGTCTACTGGGTTGGCAGGTCGTGCTGCTTGGGTGACGAACTGTGCACACACACAAAGAAAGAAAGAGAGGGAGAGAGAGAGACACGCACACACAAAACAAACACATGCACCCGTGCAAAACACTCATACACAGAGGCATACACTTGCATGCACAAACACACACACACACAAACACACATGCATGTATACATGCACACATTTGCACACACATACACACATAATCATATCTGCAGTAATGAGGATGATTTATAGTCGGTGGTTATGGATATATCGAATCGCTGCAGGGAGTCCGGTCAGAACTAGTAAATGTCACAGACTGTACTTAGCTGAGGGGTTCCAAATGATCAGTCAGGTCTCCAGTAACAGGTTGTTTAATATGAGGGGTTATGCAATAAGAACAACACAGAACATTTAGATAAGTAATATACAAAAGCACAAGGCAAAAGAGATTGATCATATTATACATCAAATGATACAAGTAGTATGCATTTGAATGTTGTCAGAAATTTGCTCTACCGTATGACTGCAATCATTGTCGATTAGTGGGAGAGATACAATGCAGGCGATACCACGGTCTGTTACCTTTATACAGAAATGTGCTTTTCCAGTTTGTAGACTTAAATTGCGCATGCGCAAACAACTAACGTAACTCAATACTGGTGGTTCTCAATAAAAACAATATACATTTATGTTGAAAAATAACCACATTACACATAATAATTGAACACCGTAATGCAATATTATAATAATCACGACAGACTTAATGTGTCCCGTGAACTTGTCTAGCGTCAAGACTGTACTATCGATAGTACACATAATGCTCTCTGAAGTAAACATTATATCAGTGAAAAACATACTCACTTGAAGGTGCACGCACAGACACAACCTTGTCGCCTGACTATCTGACATTCGTGACTATTAAACTATAGTCCTTGAAACTTTTTGCATGCTGCAATGAACGTGAACAACTTTCCGCTAGCGCTGATGCTGGTAAACAAACAAGAGAATTCTGGGGCAAGCATGGGGAGGGTCCGCTTTGATTGGTCCACTGTAATGTCAATCACAAGGATTCAGAACAGTCCACATTCCAACTAAAATACCAGCCTTTCTTACAATATCCATAGAGGCCATTGTCAGCCAGTTATATATCTCCTGCTGGGAGCCTGTATTCGCCGTGATAGTAAGGACATTCAAGTGGAGTTTAAAGCACTTACCTCCCATCTCCAGCAGGCGGCAGCACTCTGAGACTGTTTCTACTTAAAATATAATTTTTTTGGTAAAATACCATAGTCAGCAAAGTATATTTTAATTTACTGTATAATTTCCCATGCTATATTTATTTACAATATTACTAAGGTATAGTAAATATATAAAATTCACATTGTGTTCTAAGTGTGTGTACATTTTAACATTCGGTTGCAGTAAAGATGTTAAGAGTTTTAACATTTCTATCCTCACAGGGCAAGAAAGGTGAAAGTGGATTACCTGGAGTTGATGGACTACCTGGACCACCAGTAAGAATGACAATATTCCCTCTCTCACGATGACTCTCTGTGGATATATCAAAACCAATCAGCCCTGCTCCTCCCTCCTGTGTGTGGTCTAACCTTCATTCACTGGGCATCGCGCAACAGACATGACAAACCCACAACAGACATGACAAACCCACAACAGACATGACAAACCCGCAACCGACATGACAAACCCGCAACAGACATGACAAACCCGCAACGGACATAACAAACCCACAGCAGACAAGACAAACCCACAACAGACAAGACAAACCCACAACAGACATGACAGTCTTTTCATCTCTCTTTTGTGTCTGTGTTTTCTATTTTTCTTTTTTTGTCTGGTTTTGACCGTATTCTCAGGCAGGTTGGTGCCAGAAAACAGGTCTGCTTGGGGCCACAGACCATGTAGAGAAGTGAATTTGGATTTCTTTAAAAGAAACTGAGGTTGTGGACACATCCATGAAAGATCTGCCAAGCTGTTTTCCAGAGCACATACTTTTCAATACTGCTGTGTAAACAGAATTTTTCCAAACACCAGAGATAAAGTAAACATCCAGAACCTCATTTAGAGCAGGTTTTGACATTAGGATAATTATCCATCGTCCCAGCTCATTAAATGGAATTTACAAGTCTTGTTGCCAAGGTTACCTGTCCATGATCCAGATTTATTTCTATACATGAAGGCTTTCTACAAAGCATGCATGGTGTATGCAATGTGCCCTCTTGTGGCAACTAAAGGAATATCAACTTCTTAATTCTGACCATGTTGTGGACTCTTTCCCTCAAGGGCATTTCAGGTGAGAAAATTTTCACGATTTCACATTTATTCACAGTTTTTATCTTTTAATCTCAGGGCCCACAGGGACCTCCTGGATCATCTGGCGAACCTGGTAAACCTGGACCCCCTGTAAGTTTAACACGCCAGTCCGATAAAATTAATCATGCTTTTAAGACTGTAAAAAACAAGAACAAAAACAAACAAAAGAAACCTGGAGCCCCCTGTAAGTTTAATACACCCATCCAATAAAATTAATCATGTTCTTAAGACAAGAACAAGAACAAAAAACAAACAAGAAATGAAACATTGAACGTCGCACTAACCGACATGGACATTTTTTGGTTTTTCCTTTACATTTCTGTTCAGGGTCTGCCAGGGGAGCTCGGATTTTCCGGAAAACCAGGAGAGCCAGGGAAACCAGTAAGATTCTCAGTTTGAGCAGGATTTGAACATTCTTTTCCCTCACTCATTCCCCTGCTGTCCACCACATGCAGTTTAAGGTGAAGCATCAAATGATCCGTTAACTGATAATCTGAGATTATCACTCGTCCTCTCCCTTCAGGGTTTACCGGGCAAAGACGGACTGGATGGGTTGCCAGGAAACGATGGAGAAAAGGTTATTTTAATTATTTTAAAATCAGGCTGAATATTCATCTGTTATTGTGTGGGCAGATGCTGTGACCTTTTTGATAATGAGTATGAAATTTCAAAAACATCGCTGCAGATGTTTTAGGATCTAGTTCAGTTCAATATTTTAGAAATACACAGTTCCACGTCAGCAGAAAACTAAAATTAAATAATTAAAAAAAATCGTTCATATATTCATTCATTCACAATATGGTCAAGGGATTGTAACCTTCAGGGGCATGATATCAATAAGCTTCACCAAGGCTAGATTTTACAATTTTTACTTGATGAAGTTTTCAACTTTAAATTTGACTTAAGTTTTAAGTTAAGCTTTCAATGTTTTCATCTAAATCACCCTCACAGTTAATTCTTAGTTCTTACTTCTTTTATGGTGTGTGATGTTCTCTCTCCTGTCTTTCACAGGGACCTAGAGGAGAACCAGGACTGGATGGACTTCCAGGCCAATCTGGTCCTAAGGTACAGCTAAAACCCACATGGGTTTGAGTTACATTCACTGTGAATGTCGTGAGTATGATTCGGGGACTAAAGGATGACATCATGAACTGGTGTGACTGTGATTATTGAGTATTAATTCATGAAGTGAGAGAATCATAATTTTTGTCTGTTTTTTTTTCTCTCTTAGGGTGATGAAGGCCCTCCCGGACCTAGAGGACCAGCAGGGGAGAGAGTGAGTGTTTCTCTCATTACTAAAATCTACACTCTAAACTCACAAGTAATACACCGAAAATTAAAACCCACCTTGTCAATTTTCTCTCTTTGTCTCTGTCACTGTCACTGTCTCTGTCTCTCACTTTCTCTCTCTCTCTCTCTCTCTCTCTCTCTCTCTCTCTCTCCCTCAGGGAGAGGCAGGTTTGCCAGGGCAGCCAGGTATAATGGGACCCAGAGGAGACAAAGGAAGCCAGGTTAGTTTGGTCAGAGACACCCCACTGTAGTCTGGTCTTACAGAGACATTCCACTGTAGTCTGGTCTTACAGACACTCCACTGTAGTCTGGTCTTACAGAGACTCCACTGTAGTCTGGTCTTACAGAGACACTACTGTAGTCTGGTCTTACAGAGACACTACTGTAGTCTGGTCTTACAGAGACACCCCACTGTAGTCTGGTCTTACAGAGACATTCCACTGTAGTCTGGTCTTACAGACACTCCACTGTAGTCTGGTCTTACAGAGACTCCACTGTAGTCTGGTCTTACAGAGACACTCCACTGTAGTCTGGTCTTACAGAGACACTCCACTGTAGTCTGGTCTTACAGAGACACTACTGTAGTCTGGTCTTACAGAGACACTCCACTGTAGTCTGGTCTTACAGAGACACTACTGTAGTCTGGTTTTACAGAGACACTCCACTGTAGTCTGGTCTTACAGAGACACTCCACTGTAGTCTGGTCTTACAGAGACACTACTGTAGTCTGGTCTTACAGAGACACTACTGTAGTCTGGTCTTACAGAGACACTCCACTGTAGTCTGGTCTTACAGAGACACTCTACTGTAGTCTGGTCTTACAGAGACACTCTACTCTCTTCACACACACACACACACACACACACACACACACACAGTGCAGTTTAAACCGATGGGACGGCTGTTTAAATTTTGCCACGTCAGAAGCTTTGCTGAAATTGGTGAAATGCATCCTTACCAACCGTTCCTCTTAGATCAGATATCAGTGCTGTTTTACTAATCACTCAAGTGTTTCTTTCTCAAAAGGGAATGATGGATTTTCTCTTTACAGCCCCTCGGATTTTTCTTTCCTTGATGTTGTTTTGGTAGACAACCTAATCCCGTTTTGTTTTTCTCCGTTCACTCTCTGACGCAGTAAACCTCCTCTCTCTCTTATTATAAACAGGGTGACCGAGGCAGAGATGGAAGCTTTGGTCCAAAAGGTGAAAAAGGTGACAAGGTGAGACGGCTGACAGAGAAAGAAATGAGTCATCCAGCATTATTTACGACTGAACAGTTGTTGTATTTGAAAAAAAAATGTCAAGAAACACCGAAAGACGACTTATTCTCTGTCCAAATATATTTAAGTCATTCCACACAAAGCTGACCTTTTCTTCATATTCTTCTGTCAAATCACAGTAGTGCATTTCATTCTTTGAGAGAAAAAAAGGGGGGGGGGGGAAGAAAAAGGAAAAAAAACAAAACAAGAACAAAAAAACAAAACAAAACACTACCCTCATTCCTGCTTGTCTCTGCTTTTTGTTCTGTCAGAGCATCATGTCTGCTTGGTTTACCACATGTCATGCGGACAGTCTGTCATAAACAGCATGTCCGTATGACTTTCCAGATGTCAAATCTGTTACATGACTCAGGAGTAGCTTAATGTGATGGAGCTCATTTTCCTGGTTACCGCTAATTACTGGTTGAAATCCTAGGCAAAGCACATTGGGATGTTAATTCAGCAGGACCAGAAGAGCGTTGGTTCTAATGCCTCTGTCATTGCTCTGACTGCTACAGTGCCGCGTCGATAATGGAACTTGACCTAAGGGTACCCGAGCATGTTACTCCTGTCACCCCCCACCCCTACCCTGCACCCCAGCACGATAAGCCTATCAAAAACAGGAAGTCTGCTCAGTGACCCTAAAATGGTTATCGAAGGGTCAAAATATATGGTCTAGCAGATGAGAGTTTTTTTTTTTTTTTTATGTGCAAGGTCTTCTGGGCGTGTCTTTGACGGACACATTTGATTAGGTTTCGTGTCAGTAACATGGCACTGGGAGAATGCAGTCTTTAATGAAGTCATTAACATGCAGGCAGACAGTGAACCGTGTTGATGTGTTCTCCCTCAGGGTGAGGTTGGACCACGAGGACCTGCTGGAGCACCAGGAGATGTGAGTACACATCTAACAATGACTGGTTAGCACCTGTACAGGACAAAATAAAGGCAAAACAATACACAGCCAGTCTAAGTGTGAAGTTTTTTGATTTATTAACATAGCCCACAATTATTATCATTGTTCTGTGTTTTTACTTTCTTAGATGTTTTATTCTGGTTATTTTAAAAGATTATATAAATTATAAATCATAATTTCATTCCAATTCTTGTATAACTGAGTGTCATTAATATTGATACAAATGGAAAATACTGAGCTTATTTATTTAGATTTATTTATTTATTATGGATTTGCCTCCCAGTATTATTGCTGTTCCTTCTAAAAAACATCCGGGACATTTTGCAGAAAGAGTGAATGACCAACATGGTTGTGGGTTTTGGGATTTTTTTTTTGTGTGTGTGAGGTTGTAAGTTTGACACTGTTTCCATCCTGTTCTCAGGTTGCCACCATTGTCCCTCAGCCTGGTGAGCCGGTGAGTGTGTTTCACACCCTGTTCTCACCAAAAATCAATGTTTTTACTGCACTTTAACCGAAGTATGAACGTACACATCCCTGGGAAACCTGTAGAGTTCCTCTCCGGCCTAGAGCAGAGGAGTAGGAAGACATGTAATAGACATAGTAAACGTGATGTCATTAAAAATACCCTTTTATGCACTGCTGTCTGCACTGTGCTTCTGGGCACCTTTTTCCACTCTGCTGGATAGTCAGGCTAAAATGTGTATTGTTTTTCAGCACAACTTTGCAGCTTGGAATTTAAAGTCTACATCAATTTAACGTTATTCTTCACTCATCAGACATCTCCTCTCTGATATATCTATTTTTATAGGGACAACCGGGAGCAAAGGGAGAAAAAGGAGACCAGGGGAAACCAGGGGAGATGGTAAGGCTCTCTTTTTAAGCTCATCTCATTTACACAGTGGGATGAGATGACGAGCCTCCACCAGGAGATGGCAGTAGAGAGTCAGAATTGCGGTGATTGTGAGAGCTCGTCTTTGACATCCACTAGCAAATTCTGTTATCCGAGGTCATTTCATATGCTTACCATTTTTCTGAGAGGTAACTAGGTGACACACAAAAAGGACCTGATTATATTTTTAGGTTTAGGGCTAAGTTTTTTTTTCCCCCTCTTCTTGCGATTACCATTGAACATAAAGTCAAATTTACATCTCAACAGTTTCAATCTTGACCCTGACCTTGACCAAAACAAACAAGCATTAGAAACTAACTAACACACCTAATCAGTCCTAAGCTTATTGAGTGATTTGACTTAAAGTTCCAAGCATTTACAAATCCTCTCTGAAGGAACTTTCTAGACTGTGACCTTTCTCTCTGTACCAGCAGCGTGCCGCTGTAATGGTTTTCAGTGTGAGCGCAGAATCCATCCTCCATTAATAAACATACTGCAGTGACTGAGAGCTGTGCATCACTAACACGCACACACACACACACACACACACACACACACACACACCCCGACAAGCATATTACGATGATCTATCTGCTCTCAGCGTGGCGTGCGACAGTAGAAACACTGTATTAAATTACTTCCGGACTTTGTGATGGGAGAGAAAATACAAGCCAGGGCTAATCCGTTCTCAGGGTAGTGGGACTCATTTTGACTTGATACACTTTTCGGTTTTGACACAATGAGCTATTTAATGAACAGACTCAAGATTCCACACACACAAACACGCAAAAATAAAAAATAAAATAAATAAATAAAAATACTGCGCAGTATTTACAGAATAGTGTCCACGTCACAACTGCTGACCTTTGACTTTTGACCTCTGTAGGGTCAAAGAGGATTGCCCGGTGAGCAGGGCTTCAGAGGACTGCCCGGACCACCGGTAAAGACAGTTCTATTCTATTCTATTCTATTCTATTCTATTCTATTCTATTCTATACATATGTGTCAAAATGACCTTATTTACAGATTATTCAATCAGATATCTCTCAGACTCCGCTGTTGTGAGAGTCTTAAAGTCATCTTTAAACGTTTGTTTTAAACAACACATTATAGATTCGGTCACTCTTGTTCAAATTCCTTCATTTAGAGAATACTGACATAGGCTCGTGTTATAACCGCTATCCGTTTAAAATATGCTTTGTTTATTTTATTTTTCAGCCGTTTCTGTAAATATTTAGCATGCTAACACTCTTTGTGTTGTTGTCTTGTGTGTTCCTCTGTTCTGATCAGGGAGTTAAAGGAGACACAGGACCTAAAG